>NC_064281.1:69545531-69864995 GCF_003254725.2 Canis lupus dingo
AGCTATAAAAAGAATGAAATCTTGTTATTTGCAATGATATGGATAGAGCTGGAGGGTATAATGCTAAGTGAGATAATTCAGTAAGAGAAAGACAAATACCATATGATTTCACTCATTTGTGGAAGTTAAGAACAAATGAGAAAAGGGGGAAAAAGAGAGAGAAAGACAAATTAAAAAACAGACTCTTATTACAGAGAACAAACTGATAAGTTACCAGAGGGGAAGTTGGGAGGGGGGAGGATAAATAAAATAGGTAATGAGGATTAAGGAGTGCACTTGTCATGATGAGCACTGAGTGATTATGGGATTATTGAATCACTATACTGTATACTTCAAACCAATACAACACTGTGTGCTAACTATATTGAAATTAAAATTTTTAAATAAAAATTTAATTATATAGATGTGCTACCAATTCAAATAAATAAATAAGTTTTAAGATGAAACTTAACCATGCATATATCTATTACATATATGTGGTAGAAAAAGAAAACCATCATATCAATAGGATTCTCTTTGTAGGCTACTGTTACAATAAAAATGGTTGTTTGGCCAGGGAGATTAGAATCTTTTTGCACAGAGATTAGAATCTTTTTTGCACAGATATTGAAGTCAAACAATGTAATAAAATATGTTCTTAAGAGATTCAATGGAAACCCAATTTGTCTATTTCTCCCCCTTTAAACATTTAATGAGCATTTTAAGACAGTTTTATCACTAAAATGCTTACTTCCACTTATTTTTTCAAGATATGCACACACTTTCTATAACTTGGATATGAAATGTTTCTCTACCATTGCTCCTCTCCTTCTCTTATGTGAGAAATGAAAGCACCTGAAAGATACTTGAAATTATGACTAATATAATGCATCTTTTCTCCTAGAAAGAGTTCTCAAGGACTGAGGTCAGCTTTTTTTTTTTAATTTTTATTTATTCATGATAGAGAGAGAGAGAGAGGCACAGAGACACAGGCAGAGGGAGAAGCAGTCTCCATGCACCGGGAGCCCGACGTGGGACTCGATCCCGGGTCTACCAGGATCGCGCCCTGGGCCAAAGGCAGGCGCCAAACCGCTGCGCCACCCAGGGATCCCCTGAGGTCAGCTTTTTGTACAACCTTTTCCTGGAAGAAACAAACAAGCTTAAGGCATCTAAAAGGATAAAATAAAAAATTGAAATGGTTTCCTTTTATCCTAAATGATTTTCTCCTAGGATTCAGTGAAACCAAACTATGAAGTAATGAATATTCAATAGAGTATTCTACTGCTATAGTGTTCTAAGTGGCATTGACCCCAAAACAAACAAACAAACAAAACACAAAGAGCTGCCGTCAACCAGCTATCATAGCACCACTCTAAAAAAATGTCTTCCAATTTAACTATAAAGTACTTCCTTTTTAAAGTATTTTTCATGGCAAAATATGTCCCTTTGTTTTACTCTGGGAAATGCTTTAATTTGTACTATTTTATGTTTATATTTCTTTTCACCAAGGAAAGAATGCCTATGACAATATTTCTTGCAAACCTAAAGAGAAAATGAAACAAGGGCAATGTTATAATTAGACAGAATGGCAGTGTAACAAAAACTATCTAATAAATATGCCCAGTCATAGTCATGTCAACAAGGACCTTTCTAAAAAATTCTTATCCTCTAAAGAACCTAAGAAAAAGATCAACACATTTTTTTAAAAATTACAATCAGTAAAATATTGATTATCCAGGGCCCTCATTAGGTTTTAAACTCTTACTATTACTAAATATATATTTCAAATTAATATAATAAATATAATGTTTAAATATAAATATAATTTTAATTACCCCTGATAATTAAGGGTCACTCTAATGAATTTTAGGTGTACTTAACAGAAAAAGAGTCTTTGCCCCATTATACTATGTGAGGATTTGTTTTTTAGTCATCTCCTGGAAGTAAGAAAATTTGCCAAGACTTTCTTCTGCCATCAGAAATCCTGCCTATAGCAGTATCACCTCCTTTTCCTCATTTGCACCTTCTATTCTGTAATGGCTTTAGGAACCAGGTAATGAGGGCTTTTGTCATTTTATTTTATTTTTTTCAAATTTGTATTTAAATTCTAGTTAGTTAACATATACTGCAATATTGATTTCAGGAGTAGAATTCAGTGGTTCATTACTTACATTCAACACCCAGTGCTCATAATAACAAGTGCCCTCTTTAATATCCATCATCCAGCTAGAACATCACCCATCCACCCCATCTATCAACCCTCAGTTTGTTCTCTATTGTTAAGAGTTTCTCATGGTTTGTTTCCCCTACTCTCTCTTTTTCCCCTCCTATATGTTCACCTGTTTTGTTTCTTAAATTCCACATATTAGCAGAATCATATGGTATTTTTCTTTCTCTGACTTATTTCACTTAGCACAATACATTCTAACTCCTTCCACGTCATTGCAAATGACAAGGTTTAATTCTTTTTGATGGCTGAGTAATATTCCAGTGTGCGTGTGCATGTGTATGTGTGTGAGTGTGCATACCACATCTTTAACCATTCATTAATTGATGGATACTTGGTCTGTTTCCACAATTTGGCAATTGTAAATACTGTTATAAACATCAGGAAGTAAGTAGTACCTTTGAATTGGTATTTGTATAATCTTTGGGCAAATATCTAGTATTGCAATTGCTGGATCTTAGAGTAGTTCTTTTTTTGACTTTTTGAGCAACTTTCATATTGTTCTTCAGAGTGGCTGCATCAGTTTTGCATTCCCACCAACAGTTAAAGAGAGTTATCCTTTCTCCAACTCCTCACCAGCACCTGTTGTTTCTTATGTTGTTAATTTTAGCCATTCTGACAGGTATCAGGTGGTATCTCATTGTGGTTTTGATTTGACTTTCCCTGATGATGAGTGATGTTGAGCATCTTTTCATGTGTCTGTTGGCCATCTGGATGTCTTCTTTGGAAAATGTCTATTCATGTGTCCAGTCACTTCTTAACTGGATTATGCAGTTTTGGGGTGTTGAGTTTGATAAATTCTTTATAGATTTTAGATTCTAATCCGTTATCAGATATGTCATTTGCAAATATCTTCTCCCATTTTGTAGGCTGCCTCTTAGTTTTGTTGATTGTTTCCTTTGCTGCACAGAAGCTTTAATCTTGCAGAAGTCCCAATAGCTCATTTTTGCTTTGTTTCCCTCGCCTCCAGTGATTAGTCTAGTAAGATGTTGCTATGGTCCAGGTCAAAGAATTTGCTGCCTGTGTTCTCCTATAGGATTTTGATAGTTTCCTATCTCACATTTATGTTTTTCATCCATTTTGCTGTTTCTAAAAAGATTTTATTAATTCATGAGAGATACACAGAGAAGGGCATAGAGAGAAACAGGCTCCCTGTGGAGAGCCTGATGTGGGACTCCATCCCAGAATCCCAGGATCACGACCTGAGCCAAAGGCAGATGCTCAATCATTGAACCACCCAGGTGCCCCATTTTGTCATTTTAAATAAAACAAAATAATCTAAAAAGAGTCTAAAGAAATTGTATATTTATAAAATGCATAGGTATTAGAGCATGTGTAATATATTGCAAACCTCAGGCAGCCGTAATAATTCTGCAGAGTATTGCTCATCTGTTCTGTCCAGTCTGAACCTGATAATCCTGAATTAAAGCAGAAATCAGGGTCTATATCTGGATACTTCCTTCTAACTATATGATACACAGCAATGCAAAATAGGAATTATTTGGGATGAGGTCTGTTGTCTGTTTTTGCTCCTTCTTATTTTTTTTAAATAGGAGATGTATTTGAAGAATCTGATTGAAGCTATGAAACTTTAAATTTCCAAATTAATGTATTTGATTTTTGTGATACTAAAGCCTTAGCACAGATGAGAATCAATCATCTGGGGGTGCTTCTAAAATGTCATTCGTTGTCCTCAGAGATTCTGATTAAGTAGGTATTTGAATATTAACCAATTATAACCAGGGTCACTCTAACCAGGTTAGTATTCTTAAATTCACTCACGGCCAAAATCTTTTTCTAATAAGTGAAAAAAAAAACATGTAGAGTTTCATGTTTTTCATTTGTAATCACTAATGGCTCTCTAACTTTCTCTATTACTTGAGAATATATAAGTACATTTCAGATTCATTATCATCAGGGCCTCTTTTATTTTTTTAATCCAAAAGTTTCTTTAACCTCATGCTAGATAGCTTTAATCTCAGATGTGTTTAACTAGTTGTTGTTCTTGATTTTCCACAATGGTCTGCCTCTGAACTATAACAAATTGTTCATTTAACCAAGATGTCAGACCATGGCATTTTATGATATATTTATTGCCAGTGCATTTCTTTCTTGTATGCTGTCTTATTGGGTGGTTTCACAATGGCAAATTATTAAATTTGTGTTCATTTCTGTTTATCAACTTAATACCTTTTCTGAGCGATTCACTCTACTGGTTATTTGGTTTTAATCTGTACAATATATTTGAGCCTCTATATCACCACTGCTTTGATTATTCCTCAAATTTCTTATGTCATCAATTTTGTTTTCAAAATTGTCATCAATCCGTTTTCTCAAACCAAAGTCATCTTTCTGGGATCCATGACCATATGTAACAATTTTTTTTCATTTACTGTCTTAACCTTAGATGCTATTGTCTGACACACTAAGAGAAGGGTTTGAATACTGAGGTACTCAGTATGAGGTTAAATTGATTTAGATAGTCTCAAATAACTATTCACTTTCATTATTAGGGCACAGAAAATGTGACTCAATGGGCTATGACCAAACTGTAGGACACTGACAGAGGTATCTGAGTTCCTGCACTCACATTATGCCCTCCTGCCATAACCCATCATGAATGGGTCATATCCATCATGGGTGATGTTCATTTGGCAAAACCTTATTTCCTATCAAAGCACCATCTGCCATCTTGAATTTTCCGTATATGGCAGTTTTGGATAACTTTATTATTTTTTAATGGTTTAACACCAATCTATTATCTTACAGTTCTGTAGGTGAAAGTGTGACATGAATCCCACTGGGCTAAAATCAAGGCGTTGACAGGGATTTTCTTTCTTTCTGGAGGCTTTATGGGAGAATTTCTTTTCCTGCTTATTTGGGTAGTTGGCAGGATTCAATTTTTTGCAGTCATAGGGTTGAGATCTGTTTCTTTGATGGTTGTCATTCGAAGAATGTTCCCAGCTTCCGGTGGCCAACTGCATTCCTTGGATTATGGCTTCCTTCTTCGATCTTCAAAGCCAGCAACAATGGATTGAGTCCCTCTCCTGCTTTGAATTTCTCCTTTCCCTTTTTTAGCCTCAGCTCCTTGACCCAATCTTCTGCCTCCCTCTTCTACTTTCAAGGACTCATGTGATTATATTGAGCCCACCTGGATAAACCAGAATAACTTCCTCAACTCAAGGTCCTCAACTTTAATCACATCTGCTAAGTCCATTTTGCCATGTAAAATATGTACTCACAGATTCTGTGGATTAGAATGTAGACATCTTGGGGGGGGCATTATTCTCCCTACAATTTTACTGATTTTCTAGGTCAAGGGAAGACAAATCTTAATTCTACTCCTAGTTTTTTTAAGAGAAATACTGATTTTAATTCAACATAAGGTAAACTCTAGGTATCTGTCATCTTTCAGCCTCAAAATTAGCAAAACTGTTGAAACAAGGCATAATTTTCCCCATACTTGTTACTTGGCTCCAGTTACAAAAAATTTTATGAAAATGTTAAAACATAAAAATAGAAGTGTGTGATTTAAAAAAAAGTATAAAAAATCCCCACAAAACCTGTCAACGTTGTTCCTGATTCTACGAAATAGCACCAGTAAGACAAGCAAAAGTTGCTAAAAACCATTACAACAGCATTTTTGAAATGCAGCTTTTCTGACCTCCTGCTTCCCCTAAAAACTTCTCTCACAGGATAGAAAAAGAGCTTTAAAATCACTAGAGGGAGGTTCCGAGCTGTTATTGCAGTTTTACCCTGCAGTCTCTTAGATGAGGGGCAAGTGCGGGGAATGTGCTTTGCCCCAACTGTCACTGCCACTCAGTTTAGCAAAAGACTGAGGATCTGGAGTGTCCAACTTCTTGTGTGAGGACCTGTGCCTACAGAGTAGTCTGGAGGGTCCGTTGGTTCCAGGGTCCATGTGGAGTATTTTCCATAATGATGATGATTTCAGCAGGGATGACCTCATCATCAGATTCAGGGCTATTCCCAGCCCCACCCCACCCCACCACAAACCCAAGGGGGCAGAAACCCTTAGCTAAATCCACTTCCAGTGACTGCAATAGAACCCTCTGGTGAGCTCAGGACCTCAGGACTCGGTGGGCTGGGTAATCTGCTGCTATGTATTATGCAGGTGTGGCTTCTCTCAGTCTCCCTCTTTCCCATGTGAAGGGAGCAAAGAAGGAAACTTAGGCCCCCAAAACGGACCCTCCAGACTACTACTTTTCTTTTTTTAAAAGTAGGCTATATACCCAACATGGGACTTGAACTCATGACCCTAAGATTAAGAGCTATATAGTTTTGGGTATATAGTAGGCTATATACCCAAAACCCCCCTCAGGCCCCCAAAACGGACCCTCCAGACTACTACTTTTCTTTTTTTAAAAGTAGGCTATATACCCAACATGGGACTTGAACTCATGACCCTAAGATTAAGAGCACATGCTCTACCAACTGAGCCAGCCAGGCAACCCTAATTCTATTCCTCATGTGGGATTTCTTTTTTATTTTATTTTAATTCAATTAACCAACATAAAATACATCATTAGTTTCAGATGCAGGGTTCAGTTATTCATTAGCTACATATAACACCTAACCTCTTGTAAGATTTAAAAAGTTCCTCAGGTCACCTGCATGGTTCACTTGATTAAGTGTCTGACTTTGGCTCAGGTCATGATTTCAGGGATTGAAAGCTATGTCAAGACCCAGATCAGGCTTCCCACTCTCCACTGAACAGAGAGTAGCTTGTCCCTCTGCCATTCCCCCACTCATTCTCAAATATAAATATATTTATATTTATATTTATATTTGAATTAAATATATATTTGATATATAAATATTTAAAAATATATTCTACATTATATATTATTATATTTATTATATTATATTATATTATATATTTGCTCCTGATAGAGCAAATTATTTTTCAAAGATAGATTATATATATATTATATATATATTATATATATATATAATATATATATATATAAATGATTACCCAATACATAGCTTGTATATATTTCAGAATTCTTGGGATGCCTGCGTGGCTAAGCAGTTGCTCTGTCTTTGGCTCAGGGCATGACCCTGGGGTTCTGGGATCGAGTCCCGCTTTGGGCTCCCTACAAGGAGCCTGCTTCTCCCTCTGCTTATGTCTCTGCCTCTCTCTCTGTCATGAATAAATAAATAAAATATAAAAAAGAAAGAAATTCTAATTTATAACCTATAAGAGGGAAGGTTCCATACTTCTGCTCTGCCCTTCCCCTTGTGCACTTATCTGGCTTTCCTACTAGATTGTAAATTTCTTAGAATATAGGCACTGGGTCTTAGGAAACATTACATCCCACACTATACATTCCATGTATTAATTGTTACAGAGTTTTAAAGAATGATACTAATGAATCTCTTCCTATGCTAAAGACTAAAATGAGATTTAAAATCCAGGATTTTTAAGGACATTTCATCACAGTTACTGGGGATCAAAATGTTAGGATTCTACAGGTGAAAATAGAACAAATCAAGATTAGGAGAGTGGACTTTGGTGTGTAATGAAAAGAGATGAATTTGAAACCATTTTTGCCTTTTTGTAAGAGACTGATAGTGGAAGTGAAGACTTCCTATGTTCCATCACCATGCCAGTAGCAGCTAGGGTAGAGCCTCAACTAAAGAGCAAAATGGGTCCCACAATGCTAGAGCATGTTATCACTTTATGAAGTAGAAGCAGAGAAAGTGGCAGGTGACTATCATTTAAAGGACTGAAAGGCATTCTTCTGGTACCACAGAGTACAGAAAAATTGCTCTGATTATAGGAGAAGTTGACATTCTTTATAAGACAAGTGTCCCCAAGTTCATAAATGTTATCTCCTAGATTTAGCAGTTACAACGAGAAAGTATTATATTTGAGGACAGAGGTCTAGTTTTAACAAAGTATTAAAGTGAAGAATGAGAAAATTATCTAAATATACCATATACTCAGTGTCCTTAAACTGATGTACATAGGTTTCAAGAGTCCCTGAAATACTGAACTACTGTGAACTATTGAAGTTTTAAGTAAAGGGCAGCCCCGGTGGCGCAGCGGTTTAGCGCTGCCTGCAGCTCAGGGCGTGATCCTGGAGACCCTGGATCGAGTCCCACGTCGGGCTCCCTGCATGGAGCCTGCTCCTCCCTCTGCCTGTGTCTCTGCCTCTCTCTCTAGCTGTGTCTCTACGAATAAATAAATAAAATCTTTTAAAAAAAGAAATTTTAAGTAAAGATATTTGTGTACATGCCTTTTGGTGGACAGTCCACATAGCTTTCATCATATTCTTAAAGGAGCTTCTGAATCCACAGAAGCTTAAGATCACTGATATAGGTAATATTTAAGTTTTCTTTTTACATATTGTTTATTATTATTCAATTGAAGCCTAAACAGCTATATTTTAAACATGTTGCTATTTCTACAGAACACAGTGATTTTTTTCTGTAGAAAACTCAGGCAACTTTATAACTCAATATTTTAATACTAAACATTATGGCAATAAAAATTTTTGATTATTTTCCAGATTTTGCAGTTGCATAAGACAAACATTTATTTTACTTACCAGTAAAATTTTGAAGCCAATGACAGGTATCATTAGAATACTAGGTTAATTGGGAATTGCTTACTATTATTACTAATGCCAAAAAATAGATTCTATTTAGATCAGAAGGTTAATGTAATCCTATTGTACTTGCTACTATTTTATATGAGCTATAAATTTTCATTCATTTGAATTAATAATTATTCAGGAATTTAAAAATTACCAATAAGTATAATATTTTCTTTCAAGTTTTAATTTAAATTCCAGTTAGTTAACATACTGTGTAATATTAATATCAGGTGTAGAACTTAGTGATTCATCACTTACATACAACACCCAGTGCTTATCACAAGAGCCCTCCTTAATATTCATCACCCATTTCACACATACTCCTGCTCACCTCCCCCCTCCAGTGAACCCTTAGCTTGTTCTCTTTGGTTAAGAGCCTGTTTAATGATTTGCCTTTCTTTTTACTTCCCCTCTATGTTTATCTGTTTTATCTCTTAAATTCCACATAGGAGTTAACTCATGATATTTATCTTTCTCTGACTGACTTATATCACTTAGCATAATGCTTTTTTTATCTCCATCCACATCACTGAAAATGGCAAGATTTCACTCATTTTTATAGCTGAGTAACAAACATTCCACTGCATATATATAACACCTATTCTTTATCTATTCATGATTCATTGGGCATTTGAGCTCTTTTCATAATTTGACTATTGCTGGTAATGTTGCTATATACATCAAGGTGCATGTATCACGTCAAGCCACTCTTTTTGTATCCTTTTTTTTAAAATAATAAATATATTTTTATTAGTGTTCAATTTGCCAACATACAGAATATCACCCAGTGCTCATCCTGTCAAGTGCCCACCTCAGTGCCCGCCACCCAGTCATCCTCACCCCCCGCCCACCTCCCCTTCCACCACCCCTAGTTCATTTCCCAGAGTTAGGAGTCTTCCATGTTCTGTCTGCCTTTCTGATATTTCCCACTTATTATTCCTCCTTTCTCCTTTATTCCCTTTCACTATTTTTAACATTCCCCAAATGAATGAGACCATATAATGTTTGTCCTTCTCTCATTGACTTATTTCACTCAGCATAATACCCGCCAGTTCCATCCACGTTGAAGCAAATGGTGGGTATTTGTCGTTTCTAACGGCTGAGGAATATTCCATTGTATACATAAACCACATCTTCTTTATCCATTCATCTTTCGATGGACACTGAGGCTCCTTCCACAGTTTGGCTATTGTGGACATTGCTGCTATAAACATCAGGGTGCAGGTGTCCCGGTGTTTCATTGCACTTGTATCTTTGGGGTAAATCCCCAGCAGTGCAATGGCTGGGTTGTAGGGCAGATCTATTTTTAACTCTTTGAGGAACCTCCACAGTTTTCCAGAGTGGCTGCACCAGTTCACATTCCCACCAACAGTGTAAGAGGGTTCCTTTTTCTCCGCATCCTCTCCAACATTGTGGTTTCCTGCATTGTTAATTTTCCCCATTCTCACTGGTGTGAAGTGGCATCTCATTATGGTTTTGATTTGTATTTCCCTGATGGCCAGTGATGTGGAGCATTTTCTCATGTGCTTGTTGGCCATGTCTGTGTCTTCCTCTGTGAGATTTCTGTTCATGTCTTTTGCCCATTTCATGATTGGATTGTTTGTTTCTTTGCTGTTGAGTTCAAAATGTTCTTTATAGATCTTGGAAACTAGCCCTTTATCTGATACGCCTTTTGCAAATGTCATCTCCCATTCTGTAGGTTGTCTTTTAGTTTTGTTGACTGTATCCTTTGCTGTGCAAAAGCTTCTTATCTTGATGAAGTCCCAATAGTTCATTTTTGCTTTTGTTTCTTTTGCCTTCGTGGATGTATCTTGCAAGAAGTTACTGTGGCCGAGTTCGAAAAGGGTGTTGCCTGCGTTATCCTCTAGGATTTTGATGGAATCTTGCCTCATATTTAGATCTTTCATCCATTTTGAGTTTATATTTGTGTATGGTGAAAGAGAGTGGTCTAGTTTCATTCTTCTGCATGTTGAGGTCCAATTTTCCCAGCACCATTTAATGAAGAGACTGTCTTTCTTCCAGTGGATAGTCTTTCCTCCTTTGTCGAATATTAGCTGAACATAAAGTTGAGGGTCCTCTTCTGGATTCTCTATTCTGTTCCATTGATCTATGTGTCTGTTTTTGTGCCAGTACCACACTGTCTTGATGACCACAGCTTTGTAGTACAACCTGAAATCTGGCATTGTGATGCCCCCAAATATGGTTTTCTTTTTTAAAATTCCCTTGGCTATTCGGGGTCTTTTCTGATTCCACAGAAATCTTAAAATAATTTTTTCTAACTCTCTGAAGAAAGTCCATGGTATTTTGATAGGGATTGCATTAAATGTGTAAATTGCCCTGGGTAACATTGACATTTTCACGATATTAATTCTTCCAATCCATGAGCATGGAATATTTTTCCATCTCTTTGTGTCTTCCTCAATTTCTTTCAGAAGTGTTCTATAGTCTTTAGGATATAGATCCTTTACCTCTGTGGTTAGGTTTATTCCCAGGGATCATATGCTTTTGGGTGCAATTGTAAATGGGATTGACTCCAGAATTTCTTTTTCTTCAGTCTCATTGTTAGTGTATAGAAATTCCACTGACTTCTGGGCATTGATTTTGTATCCTGCCACACTGCCAAATTGCTGTATGAGTTCTAGCAATCTTGGGGTGGAATCTTTTGGGTTTTCTTTTTTTTTAATAATAAATTTATTTTTTACTGGTGTTCAATTTGCCAACATACAGAATATCACCCAGTGCTCATCCCGTCAAGTGCCCTCCTCAGAGCCCGTCACCCATTCACCCCCACCCCCCTGCCCTCCTCCCCTTCCACCACCCCTAGTTCATTTCCCAGAGTTAGGAGTCTTTATGTTCTGTCTTCTGAAAGAAATTGATTGCTCTCCCCGGGGCACAGGTGTCTGTTAGTGTCCCAGCTAGCCTGAGGGCATCCCCGCCCTCCTGGGGCCTTACTCTAACTCCCTGGGAGCCCCTTTCTGTCCGGGAAGATTGGTGAAGCTCCTGCTTCTCCAAGACGGTGCTTTTCTGTCCTGGGGTCACTCGCCCTGGCCTTAGCCTGGCTCCTCGCGGGGCCCCTCCCCCTTGGATGCCTTCTCCCCCCCCCCTTCCTACCTTGATAGAAGGGTGAACTTTTCTCACTGTAGCATTCCAGCTGTTCTCTCTTTAAATCTCAGGCCGAATTCGTAGATTTTCAGGATGATTTGAAGGTTATCTAGGTAATTTGGTGGGGACAGGTGACTTGGGGACCCTACTGTTCCACCATCTTGGTCCGCCCCCCCCCCCCCATTTTTGCATCCTTTGGGTAAATTACCACTAGTACAATTGATGGATCATAGGGTAGTTCTACTTTTAAATTTGAGGAATTTCCATACTGTTTTCCAGATTGGCTGCACCAGTTTGCATTCCCACCAATCATATAAGAGGGTTCCCCTTTCTCCATATCCTTACCAGCATCTGTTGTTTCCTGTCTTGTAAATTTTATCCATTCTGAGTACTTTGGGCTGAGATCTCATTGTAGTTTTCATATGTATTTCCGTGATGATGAGTGATGTTGAGCATCTTTTCATGTTGGCCATCTCTATGTTTTCTTTGGAAAATGCTGATTCATGTATTCTACCCATTTTTTTCTAACAGGATTATGTGTTTTCTTGCTGTTGATTTTGAAAACTTCTTTATATATTTTGGGTACCAATTCTTTATCAGATATGTCATTTGGAAAAATCTACCATTCTGTAGGTTGCCTTTTAATTTTGTTGATTGTTTCCTTTGCTGCATAAAAGCTTTTTATTTTGCGAAATCCCAACAGTTTATTTTTGTTTCTCTTTCTCTTGCCTCAGGAGACAAATCTAGTAAGAATTTGCTAAAAGCAATGTCAAAGAAGCTGTTGCCTGTTTTCTGCTCAGGATATGGATGGTTTTCTGTCTTATAGTTAGGTCCTTCATCCATTTTGTATTTATTTTGTTTATAGTGTGAAAAAGTGGTCCAATTTCATTCCTCTACATGTTTCTGTCCAGTTTCCCCAAAACCATTTGTTGAAGAGACTTTTTTTTTTTATGATAGAGATAGACACACAGAGAGAGAGAGAGAGGCAGAGACACAGGAGGAGGGAGAAGCAGGCTCCATACTGGGAGCCCGATGTGGGAATCGATCCAGGGACTCCAGGATCACGCCCTGGACCAAAGGCAAGCGCTAAACCGCTGAGCCACCCAGGGATCCCTGAAGAGACTTTTTTACATTGGATATTCTTTCCTGCTTTGTCAAAGATTAGATGACTGTATAGTTGTGAGTTCATTTCTGGGTTTTCTATTCTGTTGTATTGATTGATATGCTTTTTTGTGCCAGTACCAGTCGTTCTTGATCAATTCAGCTTTATAATATAATTTGAATTCTGGAATCATGATGCCTCCAGCTTTGCTTTTCTTTTTGAAGATTGCTTTGATTGTTCAGGGTTTCTGTGGTTCCATATATATATATTTCAGGATTGTTCTAGCACTGTGGAAAATTTGGGTGGTATTTTTATAGTAATTGCATGAAATGTGTGATTGTTTTGGCCAATATAGACACATAACAATATATGGTCTACCAATCCATGAACATGGAATGTTTTTCCATTACCCAGTGTCATCTTGCATTTCTTTCATCAGTGTATACTTTTCAGAGTAGAGATCTTTTACCTCTTTGGTTAGGTTTATTCTTACATATATTATGATTTTTGGTTCAATTGTAAATGGGAACAATTTTTTTATTTCTCTGTTACTTCAGTATTGGTGTATAGAAATGCAACAGATTTCTGTACATTGATTTTATATCCTGTGACGTTATTGAATTCATGTATCAGTTCTAGCAATTTTTGGAGGGGAGGCTTTTGGATTTTCTATATAGTGTGATGTCTTCTGTAAATAGTGAGTGTTTGAATACTTCCTTGACAATTTGGATGTCTATTATTTATTTTTGTTGTCTGATTGCTGTGGCTAAGATTTCCAGTGCTATATTAAACAATAGTGGTGAGAGTGGACATCCCTATTTTGTTCCTGACCATAGAAGAAAAGCTCTCAGTTTTTCCGGAGTAAGGATGATATTAGCTGTGAGGTTTTCATATATGGACTTTTTTATTTTGAAGTATGTTACCTCTATCCCTACTTTGTTGATGGTTTTCATCAGGAAAGGATGCTGTAATTTGTCAAGTGCTTTTTCTACATCTATTGAGAAGATCATATGGTTCTTATCTTTTCTCTTATCAATGCAATGCATTAGGTTGATTGAGTTATTCATATTGGACCACACTTTCAGCCCAGGAAGAAATCCCAGTTGATTGTGATGTGTGATTCTTATGATGTACTGTTTGGATTCAGTTTGCTAGTATTTTATTGAGAATTATTGCATCCATGTTTATCATGGGATGTTTATCAGGGATGTTGGCCTATTCTCTTTTTTACTGGAGTCTGGTTTTGGTATCAGGGTAATTCTGACCTCTTAGAAGGAGTTTGGAAGTTTTCCTTCCATTTCTGTTTTTTGGAACATTTTGAGAAGAATAGATATTAAACCTACTTTCAAAATTTGGTAGAATTCACATGTGAAACCATGTGACATTGAGTTTTTGTTTGTTGGGAGATTTTTTTATTATTGTTTCAATTTCTTTTCTGGTTATGGGTCTATTCCAGTTTTCTATTTCTTCTTGTTTCAGTTTTGGAGGTTTATATATTTCCAGGAATTTATTCATTTCTTCCAGGTTGTACAATTTGTTGAAAAATAGTCTATCATAATATTTTCTTATAACTGTATTTCTGCGATGTTGGCTGTAATTTATCTTCTTTCATTTGTGATTTTATCTATTTGGATCCTTTCTCTTTTCTTTATGATAAGTCTGGCTAAGGGTTTATCAATTTTATCAAAGAACCAGCTTCTGGTTTCATCAATATGTTCTACTGGTATTGTTTGTTTCTATGTCATTTATCTCTGCTCTATTCTTTATTATTTCCTTTCTTCTGCTGCTTTAGGCTTCATTTGTTGTTCTTTCTTTAGCTCTTTATGTGTAGGTTTAGGTTGTTTATGGAGACTTCTTGTTTCTTGAAGTAAGCCTGTATTGCTATATATGTCCCTCTTTTTAATTTTTTATTAATTTATAATTATTTTTAAAGATTTTATTTATTTATTCATGAGAGACACACAGAGAGAGAAGCAGAGACATAGGCAGAGGGAGAAGCAGGCTCCATGCAGGAAGCCCAATGTGGGACTCGATCCTGGAACTCCAGGATCATACCCTGAGCCAAAAGCAGTTGCACAACTGCTGAGCCACCCAGGTGTCCCTATATACTTCCCTCTTAAGACTACTTTTGCTGAACCATAAATGTTCGGACCATTGTGTTTCCATTTGCATTTGTTTCCATGTATTTTTTATTTCTTCTTTGATTTCCTGCCTGACCCATTTATTGTTTAGTACCATGCTGTTTAACCTCCATGTATTTGTGGTCTTTCCAGATATTTTCATGTAATTGACTTCAAATTTCATAGCACTATGGTTAGAAAATATGCATGATATGATCCTAGTGTTTTTGTACTTGTTGAGGCCTGATTTATGACCTAGTATATGATGAAAATAATATATATTCTGCTGCTTTAGGATGATATGATCTGAATATATCTGTTAAGTCTACCTGGTCTGGTGTGTCATTCAAAGCCTTTGCTTCATTACTGATTTTCTGCTTAGATGATCTGTCCATTGATGTAGGTAGGGTATTAAAGTGATCTACTATTATTGTATTATTATCAATGAATTCCCATATGTTTCTTATTAATCGCTTTATATATTTGGGTGTTCCCATGTTAATGCCATAAATGTTTTACAATTGTTAGGTCCTCTTGGATAGTTCTGTTTATGATGATATAGTGTTATCTCTTCTTATATTCTTTTGTTTAAATATAGTGGGTTTTTAAAAAAATTTATTTATTTATTCATGAGACACACACACAGAGAGAGAGAGAGAGGCAGAGACACAGGCAGAGGGAGAAGCAGGCTCCATGCAGGAAGCCCGATGTGGAACTCGATCCCAGGACCCCAGGATCAGGCCTTGGGCTGAAAGCAGCGCTAAACCGCCACGCCACCCAGGCGTCCCTGTTTAATTCTAGTTTGGTGTAAGTATTGCTACTCTGGTTTCTGTTGATGTCCATTTGCATGATAAATATTTCTCTATCCACTCACTTTCAATCTCCAGGTGTCCTTAGGTCTAATGTGAGTCTCTTGTAGGCAGCATATAAATGGTTTTTATATTTTTATCCATTATGTCACCCTCTCTTTTGACTGGAGTATTTAGTCCATTTATATTCAGATTAATTATTGAAAGGTATGTGTTTTGTACCATTTTATCAGTTGTTATGTTCTTGTTTCTGAAGATTTTTCTCTGTGCCTTTCTTATCTCTGCTACTTTTTCCTTTCTTTATTTTCCTCTCAAAATATCTCCTTTAATATTTCTTGCAGACTGGCTTAGTTGCAATATCTCCTCTAATTTTTTTTCCTCTTTTTTTTGCAAAACATTTAATCTCTCCTAATATGCATTATAGCCTTGCTGGACAGTGTTCTTAGCTGTGGATTTTTCCCACTCAACACATTTAACATATCATGCCATTCTCTGCTGGTTTGCCAATTTTCTATTGACATTTCAACAACTAGCCTTATGGGTCTTCCCTTGTAAGTTAGGCACTTCTTTTGTTATGCTGTATTTAGTTTGTTTTTTTTTTTTTGCTATATTTTGCAAATTTAATTACAATATATCTTGGTTTTGACCTGCTTTTTTTATATTGATGGGCAATCTCTGAGCCTCCTGGATCTGGATGTCTGTTTTTTTCCACATATTAAGGAAGTTTTCAGCTATGATTTCCTGAAATAAATTTTCTTCTCCCTTTTCTCTCTGTTCTTGGACTCCTGTAACACAAATGTTACTAGGTTTGATAGAGTCACTGGATTCTCTAAGTCTATTTTCGCATTCCATAATTCTTCTTTCTCTCTTTTGTTTAACTTCATTATTGTCCACTTAAAAAAAGATTTTATTTATTTATTTATTTATTCATGAGAGACACAGAGAGAGAGGCAGAGACATAGGCAGAGAGAGAAGGAGGCTCCCCACCAGGAGCCCAATGTGGGACTCAATCCCAGGACCCCGAGATCACACCTGGAGCTAAAGGCAGACGCTCAACCACTGAGCCACCCAGGTGTCCCTATTGTCCATTCTTTTATCCTCTGTATCACTTTTTCATTCCTCTTCTTTTTCCATTCTTGTGTTCATTACATAAAGTATGCATCAAATCTAAGTTATTGTGTTTTTCATTTCTGACTGTTTCTTTTATCTCTTATCTCTACGGTAAAGTTCTTACTGAAAACTTCCATTCTTTTCTTAAGCCCAAAGAGTATCCTAAAAAATGTTGCTTTAAATTCTCCATCAGACATATTATTTATATCTGTTTCACTTATGTCTCTGGCCTTGACCTTACCTTGTTCTTTCATTTGGGATTAATTCTTTTGCCTCAGCATTCTTCTAAATCTCTGCTTTCATCTGTGTGTTAGATTTAGCCTATTATGTCTCCTCCTCCTGAGAGTAATGGCTTTATGAAGAAGAGGTCATAATGTCCAGGGCCTGGTGCTTCTGGCATGTCTCTGGTATGTCCTCCCTGTGCTCAGATGTAGTGTTTTGGTTGCTCTATTCTTCACATTAGTGTCTGAAGAGGCTCTTCAAGCCTGCAGTGGGCAGTGTTTGGTCCTTGGCCAAAATGTAGCAAGTTTTAAGTGGATGTGCTCTGGTCTGCTTGTTAAGTGAGACCTAATAGTACTCCAAATAGAACTGAAGTCCAGCAAAACCCTCTAGTTGGGAGATGTGGTTGGGCAGTAGTTTATGCTGGTATTCTGGGGAAGGGGCCTGCCACTCTGGGTTAAAATAAGTTTGATGGTACCAGAGAAGGGCGGTACCACCAGAGTGCAGGGGTTTGGGATTTGGTGTAAACAGGCTATGCAGCCAGTGTTGGTACTATACTGTTTACCAGATGTGGCTCTGCATTTATGCTGAAGGGTAGGGGAGGGAAAAGGCTCCAGCCAGCTCCTTTGTCTCATGAGAGGCATCTCCATGAGTGCTCCCTCTCAGGATAGCACTTTAGAAAAGAGCAAGTAATCTCTCCCCTGTGTGTCCCATGTGTTTTTCAGATCAGTTTCCACACTGTCTGCCTCTCGGTTGGTTGACTCCTTTCTCTCCAGCAACAGGAGAGTGCCCTCTGCTTTTAAGTCTACTCCTTTGCCCTGGGAGAGGCATCTCTGTGAACACTATACCTCAGGGATCCCTACACGAAGAATGTATAAACTCTCCCCTGTGTGCTCCAGGTGCACTACACATTGCCGTTTCCATGCTATCTGCCTCTGGGTTGTTTGCCTGCCTTCACTATAGGAGTAGTGCAGTGTCCTTAAGGCTCTATCCTAGCCAAACCTGAAACCTTTAAAACTCCAGTCTTTAAGCCCCATGGTTGCAAGAACCTATGAAAATCAGCCCTTCTCATTTTCCCAGCCAGCGGCTTTGGGAAAGTATTGTCCTTCTGCATTCATCAGTGTGCTCCTCTTCAACCTTTCTCCACAACCATGGCTCCCTCCCCTCTGCAGCACTCTTGATTTGTTTATTTCCAAAAATACACTCTGTACTTCCTACCTTCTTCTCTCCCTTTGTGTATTTTATTCTGTCAGTGTTCAAGTTGATTTCTGGGGTATTTAGAATAATTTTATAGTTATCTAGTAGTGTTCAAGGGATGAGGCAAGCCTAGGGTCCTACTATTATGCCACCATACTAGTTCCCTTAGTTCTGGATAAATTTAACACAAAATGACCATAAAGACGTCTATAAAGTGTGTATTTAATCTGAGTAATTCTAAATTACATTTGACACAACAAAATTTGAAAATCTTAATATAATTTGGAAAAAATTCCTAGCGAGTTTTGATCTGTGATAGAATCCAGTTTTAATATAGTATAATAAACATTTTCTAAGAAATAATGAAATGGAAATTTCTAACTAATTTTTGTGACAAAATATGCACAATATCTATAATTTCAACTATCTATGTGTATAGTCAATGGATATTAAGTAAACTTATATTGCTGTGAAAGCATCATCCTATCCATCTCCATAAAACATTTTCATCATCGCAAATTGAAACTCTACATCCATTAAATAGTAGCTCACCAGTCTTCTATTCCCCTAGCTCCTGGTAAGCACTATTCCACTTTCCCTGTCTATAAATTTGATTATTCTAGGTACTTCATAGAAACAGAATCATAGAATATTTGTCCTTTTCACTCTGGCTTATTTCACATAGTTAATGTCTCCAAGATTTATCCATTTTATAGCCTGTGTCAGGATTTCATTCCTTTATAAGGATGACTAATATTGTAGTTACATGCCTATGTTATATATCCATTTATCCATCAACAGTCATTTGGGCTGTTTCCAAATTTGGACTGTTGTGAAAAATACTGCTATGAACATGGACATACAAATACCTGTTTGAATTCCTGCTCTCAATTCTTTTGGGTAAATACTCAGAAGTAGAATTGCTGCATGATGTAATATTTGTTATATTTAATCTTTTGAGAAACCACCATACTGTTCTCACAGCAACTATACATTTAAATTCCCATCAACAAAGTATCAGAGTACTGTATTATTCAGGGTTCTTCAGATAAACAGAAACAGCTTATATATAGATATGAAAGAGAGAATGAGAGAGAACAAGCCTTATTTTAAGGAACTGGCTCTTACAATTGTGGAGGTACAAATACAAAATCTGCAGAACAGGCCAGCAGGTTGAAGACACAGGTAAGAGTTGCAATCCAAGTCAAAATTCAGAGTGCTATAAAATTCCTCCTTTCTTGGGGGAGGTCAGTCTATTTTATTAAGGCCTTCAACTGATTAGGTGGGGCCAACCCACATTATGGATGATAGTCTTTACTAAAAGTCTCCTGGTTTAAAGGTTTATTTCATTCAAAAATACCTTCACAAAAACATATGAAATAATTGACCAAATATCTGGGTACCACAGGCCACCCAAGGTCACCTTGGAACACAAACATATCTCCTTGATAGTTAATCTTTATTTATTTTATTTTTTAAATTTACTTATTCATGAGAGGGACACACACACACATAGGCAGAGACATAGGCAGAGAGAGAAGCAGGCTCCATGCAGGAAGCCTGATGTGGGACTCAATCCAAGGAGTCCAGGATAAGGCCCTGAGCCAAAGGCAGATGTTCAACCACTAAGCCACCCAGGTGTCCCAATAGTTAATCTTTAAATAAAGGCAATAACAATATACTTCCAACTAACATGATACAATTATGCCAGATACAGATTAAAATCCAATGAGATTCTTTCCCCAGAAGAGAATGATGTTTAATCTTTTCCTTGTTATCCCCTAATTAAATACTGTATACTACGGTGTAAAATTATCCATACTTAAAAACTATGTTATAAAATTGGGGGTGCCTGGGTGACAGAGTTGATTAAGCATCTTACTCTTGGTTTCAGCTCAGGTGGTGATCTCAGGATCATGAGACTGAGCACTGCATCAAGCCCAGTGCTCAGTGCAAGGTCTGCTTAAGACTCTCTCTTCCTCTGTCCCCTCCCTCAAATAAATAATTACATCTTTTAAAAACACCATGTTATAAAATCAATACAACGTACGTTTCATTATAAGGGCATAAAAGGAGAAAGAAAACAAGGACATTTGATACAAACATATTCATAACAAAATAAGGAAGTAATATTCATGACAATTACAGTCTTAGTTGTTGTAACTGGCCACATGATCATAGCTGGTAGTTATCACTACTTTCTTCTGCTACCCATTCTGTATTTCCTTTGTTCTCAGCAAGGACTGCAGCTGATTCTGGTTGTTTACTTTATGGGGTGACTCACATTTTAATTCCTAAAGGGTCTGGGCCACTAGTAATCCTATCAAAATTAGGTTTTGTAGTTATCCATTGATCTTAATTGCAGTGTGTGATAATAAGAAACATACTAAAGGATGTCCTGTATTCCAGACATATTTGGAGTAGCAGTCCAATTTCTCCTTGTTGTTCAGGATCAGTAAAAATATGAATTAGTTTGTTAGGGCTATGTGATGGTTAATTTTATGTGTCAATTTGGCTGAGCCATGAAATGCCCAGATATATAATCAAATATTATTCTCATGTGTCACTGAGGGTATTTGTGAATAAGATTAACATATGAATCTGTAGACTGAACAGAAATCTCACAGAGGAAGACATAGACATGGCCAACATGCATATGAGAAAATGCTCTGCATCACTTGCCATCAGGGAAATACAAATCAAAACCACAATGAGATACCACCTCACACCAGTGAGAATGGGGAAAATTAGCAAGGCAGGAAACAACAAATGTTGGAGAGGATGCGGAGAAAAGGGAACCCTCTTACACTGTTGGTGGGAATGTGAACTGGTGCAGCCACTCTGGAGAACTGTGTGGAGGTTCCTCAAAGAGTTAAAAATAGACCTGCCCTATGACCCAGCAATTGCACTGTTGGGGATTTACCCCAAAGATACAAATGTAATGAAACGCCGGGACACCTGCACCCGGATGTTTATAGGAGCAATGGCCACGATAGCCAAACTGTGGAAGGAGCCTCGGTGTCCAACGAAAGATGAATGGATAAAGAAGATGTGGTTTTTGTATACAATGGAATATTACTCAGCTATTAGAAACGACAAATATCCACCATTTGCTTCAACGTGGATGGAACTGGAGGGTATTATGCTGAGTGAAGTAAGTCAGTCGGTGAAGGACAAACATTATATATACTCATTCATTTGGGGAATATAAATAATAGTGAAAGGGAATATAAGGGAAGGGAGAAGAAATGTGTGGGAAATATCAGAAAGGGAGACAGAACGTAAAGACTGCTAACTCTGGGAAACGAACTAGGGGTGGTGGAAGGGGAGAAGGGCGGGGGGTGGGAGTGAATGGGTGACGGGCACTGGGGGTTATTCTGTATGTTAGTAAATTGAACACCAATAAAAAATAAATTAAAAAAAACATATGAATCTGTAGACTGAATAAAGTAAATTGTCCTTCCTAATATGGGTGGGCCACATCTTACCAGTTGAAGACCCGAATAGAACAAAAAGGCTGACTTTCCTCTGAGGAAGAAAGAATTCTTCTTGCCTGATTGGATTGTCTTCAAACTGGAATACTGGGGTTTTTAACTTTTGGACTTAAATTGAAACACTGGCTCTTCCTGTGTTTTGAGTCTACTACTCTTAGAATGAAACTACACCATCAACTTTCCTGATTCTCAGACCTTCAGATTTGAATTGGAACTAAATCAACAGATCTCCTGGATCTCCAGCTTGCCTACTTGCCTATTGTCTCTGCAGATCTTGGGACTTAATCTTTAGAATGAATCATAGTAGAGATAATAAATATGTTATATATATATATACATATATATACATATATACTTTATAAGTATAAGTATTAGTTTATTTATTATAAAGTATATGGTTTACTTATTTAGTATTAGGACTATGACTTATCATTAGATTTCTCCAGAGAAACAAAATCAGTAGGATGTGTGTGTGTGTGTGTGTGTGTGTGTGTGTTCTATTTATCTGGAGAATCTTGATTAATACAATGGTACTACATGTAAAGCAAGCATGCATGCTATAAACATTAGTGACTTTACATTTACAACTAAATTATTATCCTTGGATAAGGTTACAGCTATCTTTGCCCCTGCTATGCATGGTGACCCTCTCCCCTGCCTTGGTCCTCTCTAAAGCATAGGCACCATGTCTTAATTTTTGTTTTATCTTAGAGTGAACAGAATTAGAAGGATATGGCATTACAGAGGGCACATGATGTGATGAGCACTGGGTATTTTATGCAATTGATGAATCATTGAACTCTACACCTGAAACTAATGATGTACTATATATGTTGGCTAATTGAATTTAAATAAAAAATAAAAATAAATATTAAGATGACCTCCCCCCAAAAAAGCAAAATATAAGACATACAAAGGAGTGGTCTTGACCAAAGATAAAGGATGAAAATGAAGCAGAAAAGTACCTTTCTTGTGACGTGAAATACTGATTGAAACTAATTGAGCTATACACACTTGAAGAAATACAGAAGGAAACAAAATACTGAGAGGAAAACAGAATTTTAAACATCTGCCAATTCAAGGCACTATCGAACTAAAAATAGAAAATAAGAAAATTACAAATAAAACAAAAAAAGATATTTATTTTTATTTATTTTTTTTGAGAGAGAGGGAGAGAGTGCACACACATGACAGCAGGGGTGGGGAGGGACAGAGGGAGAAGGAGAGGAAGAGAGAATCTTAAGGAGTTGCCACAACCAGCATGGAGGCTGACAAAGGGCTCAACCTCACAATCCTAAAATCATAAGCTAAGGCAAAATCAATAGTTGTTTAACCTACCGAGCTGCTCAGGTGCCTTGCTGATATTTATTTTTAAAAAGGCCTGTGAAAAGGAGCTCTCATGAGCAGAGTGATCAGATGTTTTCTGTAACCAGAAAAGCCTTGGACAGGCTTTTAAATGAAGAGAATTTACTGGTACCTCAAAACGAGCAAATTAATGTAGTCTTTATATATATATATATAGTTAGGAGTCTCTCATGCTTTGTCATGCTCTCTAATTTTTTGCACTCATTTTCCCTCCTTTCCTGTATAATCCCTTTCATTATTTTTATATTACCATATGAGTGAAACCATACAATGATTGTCCTTCTCCGATTGACTTACTTCACTCAGCATAATACCCTCCAGTACTATACACATTGAAGCAAATGATGGGTATTCGTCGTTTCTAATGGCTAAATAATATTCCATTGTATATATAGACCAAATCATCTTTATTCATTCACTTTCACTAGACACCAAGGGTCCTTCCACAGGTTAGCTCATGTGGACATTGCTGCTACAAACATTGGGGTGCAGGTGTTCCGGCGTTTCACTGCATCTGTATCTTTGAGGTAAATACCCAGTCTTGCAATGGCTGGGTCATAGGGTAGGTCTATTTTTAACTCTTTGAGGAACCTCCACACAGTTTTCCAGAGTGGCTGTACCAGTTCACATTCCCACCAACAGTGCAAGAGGATTCCCCTTTCTCCATATCTTCTGCAACATTTATTGTTTCCGGTGTTGTTAATTTTCTCCATTCTCACTGGTATGAGGTGATATCTCATTGTGGTTTTGATTTGTATTTCCCTGATGGCAAAGGATGCGAAGCATTTGCTCATGTGCTTGATGACCATGTGTATGTCTTCTTTGGTGAAATTTCTGATCATGTCTTTTGCCCATTTCATGATTGGATTGTTTGCTTCTTTCCTGTTGAGTTTAATATGTTCTTCATAGATCTTGGATACTAGCCCTTTATCGGATATGTCATTTGCAAATATCTTCCCCATTCTGTAGGTTGCCTTTTAGTTTTGTTGACTGTTTCTTTTGCTGTGCAGAGCTTTTTATCTTAATTAAGTCCCAATAGTTCATTTTTTCTTTGTTTCCCTTGCCTTCATAGATGTATCTTGCATGAAGTAGCTGTGGCCAAGTTCAAAAAGGATGTTGCCTGAGTTCTCCTCTAAGAATTTGATGGATTCTTGTCTCACATTTAGATCTTTTATTCATTTTAATTTATCTTTGTGTATGCAGTAAGAGAGTGGTTTAGGTACATTCTTCTGCACGTGGCTGTCCAATTTTCCCAGCACCGTTTATTGAAGAGACTGTCCTTTTTCCAGTGTATAGGTCTTTCCTGCTTTGTCTAATATTAGTTGACCATAGAGTTGAGGGCCCATTTCTGGATTCTCTATTCTGCTCCATTGATCTATTGTCTGTTTTTGGTCCAGTACCACACTGTACTGATGATCACAACTTTGTAGTACAATTTAAAATCCGTCTTTGTGATGGCCCTGGCTCTGGTTTTCTTTTTCAATATTTCCCTGGCTATTCAGTGTCTTTTCTAATTCCACACAAATCTTCAGATGATTTGTTCCAATTCTCTGAAGAAAGTCCATAGTATTTTGATAGGGATTGCATTGGATGTGTAAATTTCCCTGGGTAGCATAGATATTTTCACAATATTAATTATTCCAATTCATGAGCATGGAATATTTTTTCATCTCTTTGTTTCTTCCTCAGTTTCCTTCAGAAGTGTTCTGTAGTTTTTAGGGTATAGATACCTTACCTCTTTGGTAAGATTTATTCCTAGGTATCTTATGCTTTTGGGTACAATTGTAAATGGGATTGACTCCTTAATTTCTCTTTCTTCAGTCTCATTTTTATTGTATAGAAATGCCACTGATTTCTGGGCACTAATTTTGCATCCTGCCACACTGCCAAATTGCTGTATGAGTTCTAGCAATCTTGGGGTGGAATCTTTTGGGTTTTCTATGTATAGTATCATGTAATCTACGAAGAGGGAGAGTGACTTCTTCTTTGCCAACTTTGAATGCCTTTATTTCTTTTTATTGTCTGATTACTGAGGCGAGGACTTCTAGTACTAAGTTGAATAGCAGTGGTGAGAATGGACATCCCTGTCTTGTTCCTGATCTTAGGGGAAAGGCTCCCAGAGTTTCCCCATTGAGAATAATATTTGCTGTGGGCTTTTTGTAGATGGATTTTAAGATGCTGAGGAATGTTTCCTCTATCCCTATGCTCTGAAGAGATTGATGAGGAATGGATGCTGTATTTTGTCAAATGCTTTCTCTGCATCTATCGGTAGGATCATATGGTTCTTGTATTTTCTTTTGTTGAAATGATCTATTACATTGATTGTTTTATGAATGTTGAACCAGGCTTGCATCCCAGGGATAAATCCCACTTGGTCATGGTGAATAATCTTCTTAATGTACTATTGGATCCTATTGCCTAGTATCTTGTCGAGAATTTTTGAATCTGTGTTCATCAGGGATATTGTTCTATAATTCGCCTTTTTTGTGGCTTTTGTTCTGGTTTTGGAATTAAGGTGACACTGGCCTCATAAAACGAGTTTGGAAGTATTCCATTCCTTTCTGTACTTCAGAACATCTTTAGTAGAGTAGGTATTATTTTTTCTTTAAATGTTTGATATGGGATCCCTGGGTGGCGCGGCGGTTTAGCGCCTGCCTTTGGCCCAGGGCGCGATCCTGGAGACCCAGGATCGAATCCCACGTTGGGCTCCCGGTGCATGGAGCCTGCTTCTCCCTCTGTCTGTGTCTCTGCCCCTCTCTCTCTCTCTCTCTCTGTGTGTGTGTGACTATCATAAATAAATAAACAATTTAAAAAAATAAATGTTTGATAGAATTCCCCTGGGGAGCCATCTGTCCCTGGACTTTTGTGTCTTAGGAGGTTTTTGATGACTGCTTCAATTTCCTCCTTGGTTCTTGGCCTGTTCAGGTTTCCTATTTCTTCTGGTTCCAGTTGTGGCAATTTGTGGTTTTCCAGAAATGTATCCATTTCTTCTAGATTGCCTAATTTATTGGCATATAGCTGCTCATAATACGTTTTTTAAATCGTTTGTATTTCCTTGGAATTTGTTCTGATCTCTCCGTTTTCATTTGTGATTTTATTAATTTGAGTCTTTTTTTCTTTTTAAAAAGGTTGGCTAATGGTTTAACTATCTTATTAATTCTTTCAAAGAACCATCTCCTGGTTTTGTTGATCTGTTCTAGAGTTCTTCTGGTCTCTATTTCATTGAGTTCTGCTCAAATCTTTAACCTCTCTTCTTCTGCTTGGTGTAGGTTTTGTTTGCTGTTCCTTCTCTACTTCCTTTATGCATGGTTAGCTTGTGTATTTGTGTTTATTCCAATTTTTTAAGGGATGCTTGTATTGCAATGTATTTCCCTCTTAGGATGACTTTTGGTGTATCCCAAAGATTTTGAATGTTTGTGCCTTCATTTTCATTAGTTTCCATGAATCTTTTTAATTCTTCTCTAATTTCCTCACTGACTCATTCATCTTTGAGTAGGATGCTCTTTATACTCCACGTGTTTCAGTTTCTTCCAAACTTCTCCTTGTGATTGAGTTCTAGTTTCAAAGCATTGTGTTCTGAAAATATGCAGGGGACAATTCCAGTGTTTTGGTAGCAGTTGAGACCTGATTTGTGACCCAGTATGTTACCTTTTCTGGAGAAAGTTCCATGTGCTCTCGAGAAGAATCTGTATTCCATAGCATTTGGATGAGAAGTTTTGTATATATCTGTGAAGACCATCTTGTCCAGTGCATCATTTAAAGCTCTTGTTTCTTTGGTGATGGTGTGCTTAGTATATCTGTCATTTGTAGATAGTGCCGTGTTGAAGTCTCTTACTATTAGTGTGGTATTATCTAAGTGTGTCTTTAGTTTGGCTATTAATTGATTGATATACTTGGCATCTCCCACATTAGGGGCATAAACATTTATGATTGTTAGGTACTCTTGTTGGATAGATACTTTAGGATTGATATATTGTCCCTCTTCATCTCTTACTACAGTCTTTGGCATAAACTTTAATTTATCTGATATGAGGATTGCTATGCCTGCTTTCTTTGCAGGACCATTAAAATGGTACATGGTTCTCCAAGCTTTCATTTTCAGGCTGGAGGTCTCCTTATATCTAAAATGAGTCTCTGGTAGACAGCAAATAGATGGGTCTTTCTTTTTTATCCAGTCTGAAACCCTGTGTCTTTTGATGGGATCATTTATCCCAATCATGTACAGCGTAACTATGGAAAGATATGAATTTAGTTTCATCGTAGTACCTATTCAGTCCTTGTTTTTGTGGAATTTTTCCTTGGGCTTCCTCTTTCTTTTACAGGGCCCCCTTTAATATTTGTTGCAGAACTGGTTTGGTATTCACATGTTCTTTCAGTTTCTATCTTGGAAGTCCTTTATCTCTTTCTATTCTGAATGAGAGTCTTGCTGGATATAGTGATCTTGGCTGCATGTTCTTCTCACTGGGTTCCCTGAATATATCCTGCCATCACTTTCTGGCCTGACTAGTCTCTGTGGAGAGGTCTGCTGTTAATATAGTATTTCACCCATATAAAGTAGGGATCTCTTGTATATCTCTGCTTTAAGGATTTTCTCCTTATCTTTGGAATTTGCAAGTTTTGCTTTTAAAAGTCGAAGTGTTGAACTATTTTCATTTATTTTTGGGGGGATCTCTATAGCTCCTGGATCTGAATGCCTGTTTCCCTCCCCAAATTAGGGAAGTTCTCAGCTATGATTTGTTCGAGTACACTTTCTGGACCTCTGACCCTCTCGGGGCTCTCTGGAACCCCAATTTTACATAGATTCTTCCTTCTGAGGCTACCATTTATTTCCCTTAAGCTTTCCTCATGGTCTTTTTTTTTCACTCATAGTATTTTAATTGTGTTTCTCCTTTTTCTTCAGGTTCCTTCCTTGCCATAAACTTGTCTTCTATGTCACTCACTTTTTCTTTCACTTCATTAACCCTCGTTGTTAGGACCCCCAGTTTGGATTGCATCGCGTTTATTTTTTTTTTTAAACTTTTTTTATTATTTATTTATGATAGTCACAGAGAGAGAGAGAGAGAGAGGCAGAGACACAGGCAGAGGGAGAAGCAGGCTCCATGCACCGGAAGCCAGACGTGGGATTCGATCCTGGATCCCCAGGATCGCGCCCTGGGCCAAAGGCAGGCGCTAAACCGCTGCGCCACCCAGGGATCCCGGATTGCATCGCATTTAATTGGTTTTTAATTTGTGTCTGATTAGATCTAAATTCTGCAGTCATGAAGTCTCTTGAATTGTTTATCTTTTCTCCAGAGCCACCAGTAGCTTTATAATTGTGCTTCTGAAATAGCTTTTTGACATCGAATTGTAATCCAAATTCTGTAACTCTGTGGCAGAGAGTACTGTTTCTGATTCTATTTTTTGTGGTGAGTTCTTTCTAGTCAATTTTCTCAGTGCAGAGTGGCTCTATGAGTGGCCTGAGTCAAGAATATGAAGCATGACCTAAGTAAATTGCACCGTAGATGATTCTGATGAGGTCAGAGACTAGAAAATTAAAACAAAGATCAGAACAAAATAAAACCAAAGAACCACTAAAGTGAAAAACAAATTCAAAACGAAGTAGTAAAAAATAAAAGGCCAAGAATCCTAAAGGTGAAGAATAAAAAGGAAAAAAAAAGAAGATAAAAAAGCAAAAGTAAAGATGAAAAAAATAAAAAGTGTAGAAAAAAAGGGTGGGGACTGGGAAGTGTTTGTGGTGTAGAAGTTGTAGTAGAGGGGAATGTAGTCTACCTGAGGGGTCCTAGAGGGTGATCCTCTTGGTTCTGAGTGTGTTAAATTCTGTATTTTACAAGATGCGCAGTCCCAAATTTATATAAACCAGCAATACTTGTAGAAAACCCCAACATTGACTACCAAAAGTTAAACAAAATAAAAGAGGGGGGACAGAATGGGAATAAAGAGAGAATATAATCTCAATGAATCAGCACAGTATACCTCTTGATTATGGGTGCGTGCAGGTCATGTTTTAGAAGGTATTAACTTCCACCATTGTAGAATAAAATGAGGCAGAGAAAACAAAAAACACACATCAAAAAAACATATCTCGTGTATCTCCCATAATTAAATTGAGTATGTCAAAGGGAATTTAGAAGTGGAAAATATATCTAAGACATGTAATTGTAGATATATGAAAGTCAAAAAGGAAAAAATCTTAAGGGGTATCCTCTAGCTCTATATACTGTAAATCCCATGAGTTCCCCTGGAGCTTTCCAGTGCTGCTTGATCAAGAACTTGCTCTTCCTGTGTTCTTCCAGCGGTCTTGGGGCCTGTTGTGCTGATTCTCAGGTATGTGTACCTGGCAGAGATGCTCTGCCCCCTGCTGGGTGCTGGGCTCCATGAGAGCTATTTACCCCTTGAGGCCTGTGTTCCCTGGTGGCCCCACCCATCCCAGGCACGTGGTTAAAGAAGGAGGAAAAACAACAATGGTGGTGGTCAGATCTCCAGCTCTGGACTCAGCTCCCCAGTAGTAACTAAAGCAGTCTCCCAGTCTACACTGGCCTAGATGCTCCCAGGCCAGTGTGTGTGTGCTGATCTAGAGCACAGCTTGGGGGTGCCCAGGGACAGGAGAGTCCTCGCTGTCCTGTGTCCTTCCCGGTTCCACCTGTCCTAGGGGGACACTAAGCCACCTGGGCTGCCCTTTTTTTCTGTGCTCTTTTTTTTATTGGAGTTCAATTTGCCAACATTTAGCATAACACCCACTGCTCATCCCACCAAGTGCCCCCGTCAGTGCCCATCATCCAGTCACCTGGCCACTTCCCTTTCCACTACCACTTGTTCATTTCCCAGAGTTAGGTGTCTCTCATGTTTTGTCACCCTCACTGATTTTTTAAGATTTTATTTTTTAGATTTTGATAGTTTTCTATCTAACATTTAAGATTTTTATCTATTTTTATTTCATTTTTGTGTATAGTGGAAGAAAGTGGTCCAATTTAGTTCTCTTGCATGTTGCTGTCTGTTTTTCCCAACACCACTTGTTGTAGAGACTCTTTTTTTTCCCATTGTTTATTATTTCTTGCTTTGTTAAATATTAATTGACTATATAGTTGTGGGTCGATTTCTGGATTTCTATTCTGTTCCATTGATCTAGTTGTCTGTATTTGTGCCAGTACCATGCTGCCTTGATGACTATAGCATTGTAATATAGCCTGAAATCTTGAATCATGTTGCCTCCAATTTTGTTTTTCTGTTTCAGAATTGCTTTGGCTATTCCAGGTATTCTTTTGTTCCATACAATTTTAAGATTGTTTGTTCCAGCTCTGTGAAAAATGTTGATATTGTAATGGGGCTTGCATTTAATGTGTAGATTGCTTTGGGTAATATTGACATTTTAACAATGTTTGTTCTTCCAACCCATGAGCATGGAATGTTTTTCCATTTATTTGTGTTGTCTTCAATTTCTCTCATAAGTGTTCTATAGTTTTCAGAATACTGACCTTTTACCTCTTTAGTTAGATTTATTCCTAGGTATCTTATGGCTTTTGGTGCAATTGCAAATGGGATTGATTCCTTCATTTCTCCTACTTCTGCTTTGTTATCTGTGTATCAACATGCAACACATTCAATATATTTATGTATATTGATTTGATATCCTGAGACTTTGCTGAATTCATGTATTAGTTCTAGCACTTTTTTTGGTGAGTCTTTCAGTTTCCTACATAGTGTATCATATCATCTGCAAATAGTGAAGTTTGACTTCTTTCTTACTGATTTGAATGCCTTTCTTTTCTTTCTTTCTTTCTTTCTTTCTTTCTTTCTTTCTTTCTTTCTTTCTTCTTCTTACTTTTTAATTTATTTACTATTTTTTTATTTTTGTCTGACTACTGTGGCTAGAACCTCTAGTACTATGGTAAACAGTAATGGTGAGAGTGGACATCTTTGTCTTATTCCTGACATAAGGGAAATACTCTCAGTTTTTCCTCATTAAGGATGCTAGTAACTGTGGGTCTTTCCTATATAGCTTTATGATGTTGAGGTGTATTCCATCTATCCCTAATTTGTTGAGGGTTTTTATCAAGAATCGATGTTATATTTTGTTAAATACCTTTTCTGCATCTATTGAAAGGATCATATGACTCTTATCCTTTCTTTTATTAATGTGGTGTATCACACTGATTGATTTGTGAATATTGAACCACCTCTGCCTCCCAGGAATAAACCCCACTTGACCGTGGTGAATAATTCTTTTAATGTACTGGTGTATTCCATTTGCCAGTACCCTGTTGAGAATTTTTGCACCCGTGTTCATCAAGGATATTGACCTATATATCTCTTTTTCAGTGGAGTCTTTGTCTGGGTTTGGAATCAAGGTAATGCTGGCCTCATAGAATGATTTTGGAAGTTTTCCTTCCATTTATTTTTGTAACAGTTTCAGAAGACCAGGTATTAACTCTTTTCTAAACGTCTGGTAGAATTCCCCTGGAAATCTATGTGGCCCTGGATTTTTGTTTGTTGAGAGATTTTTAATTACTGTTTCAATTTATTTCCTGGTTATGGGTCTGTTCAAATTTTCTATTTCTTCCTATTTTAGTTTTGGTAGTTTGTAAGTTTCTGGGAAAAATAATGTCTTAATTTTTAATTTCCATTGCATTTTAGATATAATGGCTGTACTTAAATCTCATTTTTTATCCTAGTTCTGTTTTTTCCCTATAAAATGGTGGCATCATACATGCAAATACCCCTTGAAATATAGTGTAAATTAATATATAAATTGCAATATGGATGATCACCATTACGCATTACATAGATTTTCTTTTTTATTTGCTCTGCAGAGTTTTATTCAGCATACTGTTTTTTACCAAAACAGTTGGCAACCATAAATAAAATGGGTACTTCTTTTTAAAATCTAGTTCTTTGAGGCACTCAAAAGAAGTAAAATAATGACTATGATCTAAAGAATTGATATTTGCTTTTTTTCTAGACAACTGTAACACAAACATTTTAAGGTCTTAAATTCTGAGTCAATATATATGACTAAGTCATCCAGGTATGACCCTAAGCCTTCTGATCCCTTAACCAAATAGTTTAGTGTAGTTATTTCTAGATGGCATTGCCAGTTATCTTGGTTTGTTGTGTAAGTAAAGGTGTATTCTTAATTATAAGATCCCCAGAACAATGTTACCTTACTTTAAATTCTGTAATTTTAAAATCAATCCCCAACCACAGCATACAGTACACTTAGTATGCTTTTCATAGGACAAGTTGACTATTAATATATTACCATTATATTAAACGCATATGCCATTAATGAAATACAGAAACTAAGGATAATTAAAAGCAGGAATGAAAAAAATATATAAAACCTAAAAATATGTTGAAACTTCTCTCTTATTATAGGTCAGTTGAAAACCTTTTTCTTCTTTCAGAATCAACCCTTGTTTTCTACTTCCATGGCTCTGATGTTATAGCAGTTGTAACCCAATAACAGAGCATAATGGCCATTTTCTTCTCCTTGATACACAGCTGTGTTTTTACTTCCAGTTTCCCCCTTTTCACTTTAGGCTTTCTTCTCTAGAACTTCTAGGCTCTTTATCTAACTTTGTCCTTTTATAACACCAGCAAAGCCAAAGTGAGAAAAAAGGAATTATAGTACGTCTTTACCAGAAACAATCTTTCCTTCTTTCAAATCAAAAATTAAAAAAATAATAACATTAAATATTCACATTGAAATAGCAGTTCACAATTTAGAAACCATCATGTAGCATCTCTTTTAAGATAGTCTGAATAAGAATCATCCAACTTTCCTTATATGTCCCTCTCACTATGGCAAATATTATTTAGATGATTATGGTACTATCTTAGCCTGTTTCATTATTTTACACTTCTCCCTCTGCTTACAGTTTTTCACTTCCCACAATTCTTACATGAACAATTTAATTTATATGAATTTGTACTTCAACACTAAAATTAGTAGCCCTAGCAATTTTGACACATTTTACAAGCTAAGGTAACTCTCTACTAAGAAGGTTTGGTATACCTTGGAGATGAATAAACATTTTTGAACTAAAAACAACTGTGGTAAAGAATAGAATGAAGAAGAATTCAAGAAATGCATCATCATTTTCATCATCATCATCATCACCATCACCATCATCTTTTGCCCAGATGGTAGAAATGGCTTCCTAAATAAATCATCTTCCTGTTTCTATTTGTGCCCTTCTTTAGTCTGTTCTTCACACAACAACCACAGTAAATCTTTTAAAAAGCATTACTCAGATTATATGATCACCCCATTCAAAACAGCCCAATAGCTGTGTCCTACCTCTTTCCAACATCATCTCCTACCATCCTCCCCCTTGCTCACTTTAGTTAGGTTGGCCTTGAATAAGTCAAACTCATTCTCACCTCAGAATTATTGAAGTTGTTCTTTACTCTGCATAAAGGCATGTCTCCTTGATCTTTGCATATATTGCTTTTTAATACAAATCCTATCTAAAACAATGTAAAAATCCATGCTTATTCCTGTTAAAATACCTATTTACTCTTTGTTATATTTCTTCATAGCATCACCATTACTTCAAATATATTATACATTCATTATCTATCTATCCAACTAAAATATAAGCTCCTTGAGGCATTGAACTTTGATTTCTCTTCACTGTATCACTAGCATCTGTCAAAGTGTCTAAAAAATGAAAAAGTATTCAATGAGCTCTTACTAACTAAATGAGAGAATGAGCTAACGACCAAAAGAACATGGGTATTAACTTTAATTCATAATTGTCAGTGATTTTTTAAAAAATATTTATTTATTTATTAATGAGAAGCACAGAAAGAGAAATAGAGGCAGAGACACAGGCAGAGGGAGAAGCAGGCTCCATGCAGGGAGCCTGATGTGGGACTCGATCCCAGGAATCCAGGATCATGCCCTGGGCTGAAGGCAGCGCTAAGCCGCTGAGCCAGCTGGGGTGCCCTTGTCAGTGATTTCTATACACACATGAATGATTCCTCTAAGATCATGGTTTCTCTATTTCTTAACACCCTTTTTTCTAATGATCTTATCTTCCACTCTACCTTAGCCCCTAGTCCCATGGATATAACCCTAGATCTTGTCATTATCACTAACTATAATGTTTCCATGATCTCAGCTTCACATATTCAAATCTCTAACCACCACATCCTATGTTTCCCACTAGTACTTCAGTTACAACAATCATTTTATTCAACTGGGGCTGAAAATCTTTTTTTTTAAATTTTTATTTATTTATGATAGTCACAGAGAGAGAGAGAGAGAGAGAGAGGCAGAGACACAGGCAGAGGGAGAAGCAGGCTCCATGCACCTGGGAGCCCGACGTGGGACTCGATCCCGGGTCTCCAGGATCGCGGCCCTGGGCCAAAGGCAGGCGTTAAACCGCTGCGCCACCCAGGGATCCCCTGGGGCTGAAAATCTATCTATCCTACCATCTTTTCAGTCTCTCACCATGTTTCCATTTTCCTCCTTACACAATTTAAATACCATATTCTGTTGCATTCCAACTCCATTTCACACACACTCAAATACCTTGTCCTTTTCTCCCTCTGTGATAATGATGATCCCATAGCTCTGGATCTACTCTGTGCTATACTGGGCAACTGGACATAGTTAGAGAAAAACAGAATCATGACAACTCATCTCACTTTCAATGTTGATATAAAGCTTCAAGTTGGCCATTAGTGCTGCTTTGCAATCTTACTACATTTCTCTGAATTCTTCCATGGTCCACTAAGATAAAATCAAATTGATTTTTCTTTTAAAACTCTAACATCTGTTTCTCCATTCTTATACTCAGCCAATGGCATTGTTTCTTATTTCCCTCCCTTTGGTTCATTCCCATAAGCATACAACATTCTGCAGCATCTCCCTTTCTATCACATACAGCAGTGTGATCTTCAGCAAGTTATTTCATTGCTCTGTGTCTCAATTTCCTCATTTATTAATGAAAATAACTTTAGTTTTTGAACCTCTCTGTGTGTATATAAGTGCTTGTGTGTATGTGTGTGGGTGTATGTGTGTCTGAATTAAATGAATTAGCATAGGTAAAGCATTTAAAGTTATACCTGGAATTTGGTAAGTTCTGTATCAATATTATTATTATTCTATCAGTACTACTGTTTTTTCATCTAAATCTCCCTTATATCTCACATTCCCCTTTAGTAACTGTCACTCTTTCCTTTTTCTCACAGAAAATTCTCAAAAAAATTTGCCTATACTTCCTATCATTACTTCTTCTCATCTCATTTTAACTTTTTATGTTGATATAATTTAACTTACCAAGTTGTAAGAATAGTGCAAAGAAGCCTTTTGTCTTTTCTACATTCTATCTAGATTCCCCAGTTAATATTTTGGCAGATTTGCTTTATCATTCTTCCTAGACATATGATATATATATACACTCACATTTACATCATTTATTTAAACCATCTTCCCATCCACCTACCTTCTGGTAACCATCAGTTTGCTCTCTATGGTTGAGTCTGTTTCTTGGTTTGCCTCTCTCTTCTTTTTCCCTTTGCTTAATTTGTTTTGTTTCTGAAACTCCACATATGAGTGAAATCATATGGTATTTGTTTTTCTCTGACTTATTTTGCTTAGCATAATACACCCTAGCTCTATCCACAACATTGCAAATGGAAAGATTTCATTCTTTTTGATAGTTGAATAATATTCCATTGTGTAGATATCTATAACTATAAAACAACTATATATATATATATATATATATATATATATATATATATCATATATCTTACATCTCACATCCATTTATCAGTTGATGGACACTTTGTTTCCATAATTTGGCAATCATGGATAATGCTACTCTAAACATCAGGGTGCAAATGATCATTTTGAATTAGTATTTTTGTAATCTTTGGGTAAATACCTAGTGGTGCAATTACTGAATTATAGGGTAGTCCTATTTTTAACTTTTTGTGGAACCTTCATACTATTTTTCAGAGTGATTGCACCAGTTTATATTCCCACAATAGAGTAAGAGCTTTCCTGTTTCTCCACATCTTTGCCAACATCTCTTGTTTCTTTTGCTGTTAATTTTAGCCATTCTGACAGGTGTCAGGTGATATATCATTGTATATGATATATTTGCAATTTATAATTGTATAATTGCATTTCCCTGATGATGAAAGATGTTGAACATCTTTTCATGTGTCTGTTGGCCATCTGTATATCTATTGTCAAAATGTCTATACTACTCAAAGCAATCTACGCGTTTAATGTAATCCCTATCAAAAAACCAACAGGATTTTTCTTAGAGCTAGAATAAACGATCCCAAAATTTGTATGGAACCAAAAAACACTCTGGATAGCCAAAGAAGTTTTGAAAAAAAAAAAGCAAAGCTGGAGGCATCACAATTCCAGACTTCAAGCTATATTGCAATGCTTTAGTAATCAAGACAGTATGGTACTGGTACAGAAATTGGCACATAGATCGATGGAACACAATCAAAACCCCAGAAATGAACCCACAATTATATGGCAAATTAATTTTGAACCAAGCAGGAAAGAATATCCAATAGGCAAAAGAACAAATGGTGTTGGGAATACCGGAGAGCAACATACAAAAGAATTAAATTGCAGCCACTTTCTTGCATCACACACAAAAATAAATTTAAAATGGATGAAAGAAAAAAATGGATGAAAGACCTAAATGTGAGACTTGAAACCATAAGAATCCTAGAGGATAACAAAAGTAATAACCTCTTTGACGTATATCATAGCAACTTCTTTCTATATATGTGTTCTGAGGCAAGGGAAACAAAAGTAAAAATAAACTGTACTACATCAAAATAAAAAGTTCTGCACAGTGGAAGAAACAATCAAGGAAACTAAAAGGCAACCTACTGAATGAGAGAAGATATTTACAAATGACATATCTGATAAAGGGTTCATATTCAAAATATATAAGTAACTTATTTAATTCAACAACCAAAACCTGAACAATTCAATTAAAAATGGGCAGAAAACATGAATTTTTCCAGTGGAGCAACTTGTATAAAGTACTGAAAGGAAACATCTGTCAATCTACACTCAATGTACAGGGTATAGGTACATCTGTCAGTTCTATACTCAATGAAATTAACAGTAAAAAATAAAAATGAAACTGAACATTTTAATACATACAGTAGCTATAAGAATTCAATATCAGTACACCTACACTATGAAAAACTTCAAAAGAAATCTCTCAGGAAAGAAGAAAATGACATTAGATAGAAATATGGATGGAAGCCTGGGTGGCTCAGCGGTTGAGTGTCTGCCTGAAGCTCAGTGCATGATCCCGGGGTTCCAAGATGGAGCCCCAAATTGGGCTCCTGGTGGGAAGCCTGCTTCTCACTGTGCCTGGGTCTCTGCCTTCTCTCTGTTTTTCTCATGAATAAATAAAGTCCTTTTAAAAAATAGATGGAAATGTGGATCTACACAAATGAATAAAGAGAGGCAGAAATGGTAACTACCTGAGCAAACATAAAATATTTTTAAATGATTTAACACTTTTAAAAATTAATTGAAATTGAAAAACAACAGTAATTTATGTGAAACTTAAAATAGATAACAAGATAAAGCCAGGAGAAATGAGGTAAAAGTAAGTTTCTTATACTACATGTTAAGAACAATAACGGAATTTGAAGTTAGACTGTGAAAGTTAAAGATGCATACGCTAAACCCTAAAGCAACCATTAAAATTGCAAAACAAAAGCTATTTTTATTCAGCCAACAAAGGTAATAAATGGTAAGTCTAATTGGTAATCACATTAATTGTAAAGATACAAACTATCTGAATTAAAAGTCAGAATTTGTCAGATTAGATAAAATACCCAAATACTATACATTTCCTATAAGAAATGCACTATAAATGTAAAAACACAAATAAGTCAAAAGAAACGGATGGTAAAGGATGTATAATGCTAATACAAAATAAAAGAATGTTTGAGTGCCTATATCAATAATCAACAAAGTGGATTTCAGAACAAAAAATATTACAAAGATTAAATAAGTAATTTTATAATGATAAAGTAACAAGATACTGTCAAGAGAACATCATGAAGATAGAATAGTCCTAAATGTTTATATACCTAATAGTAGGGCTCCAAGTTACAGAAGACAAAAACTGATAGAAATCAAGGAGAAATTAATAATTCCAAAATGTAGACAGAGATTTACTTATCATTCTCTTAATAACTTACGTAAGAATTCATTAGATGATCAGCAAGGATATAGTAGATCTGGACAACACTAGCAACTTGACCTGATACTTATAGAACATTTCATTTCACTCAAGAGCAGCAGAACACATTCTCATCAAATGTACACAGAACTTTTAACCGATAGACCAAATACTGGGCCACAAAACAAGTCCATAAAATTTAAATGGACTCAAATCATACTAAGTATTTTCTCTGGCCACAAGGGAATTAAATTATAAGTCATGAAAAAGAGGATGAGCAATATAGTGTTAATCAATTTCTAGGCCCCATGTAAAATGAAGGAAAAAAACATAGATATTGATCACCCAAAAATTTCATATAAAACTTTGGTGATGTTTCTTGGGTCCATCAATTAGTCTAGTGTGAATTCCTGTTCACCTATTCTTTACCCTGGAATTATGTGGAAATCATGCATTGAATAAATGTGGTTTCTTGTGCTGACAATTTTGTTTTAAAAGAATCTAGAGTATATAAATGGGTTTAATTTTATCTTAATATGCAGATGGAAAATATACAAAATGAGAGTTAAAAGAAGGGATCATGGGAAGGAGGCACTTCTCCCCCCATAACCATATCAGTGATTTCAATAAGAATAAAAGAGATTCTTGGACCAAGTCAGTAAAAAAATGTTGTCACAATACTTCATATACAGAAACTGAATGCCACAAAGGTAAGCCATTACAAGCCAGTATGGGATAAAGGAATCCCGAACTCTGAAGCACAACTACAAACTTAAGATCAACAATAGAAGATAAACCATTTTTCATTTCATTTATATCAATTACTACTTCAGAGCATAAAGGCAAAGAAACAATAATCAATGACAGCTTCTATTGATGATAATGAAAGCCATGGACACAGTCACTGTCAGTGTGCAGTATATATAACACTGTCTGTTCATGGAGTGGTATTTACTCTTTTCAGTGACATCTATTATGCTTTTCTTGACAACAAATTATATGTGACCACTGTAGTAAAAAATTATAAACTTAAGATAGGCCCATGGAGAAATAATTATGTGTAATCTTATAATTTATCACTGTAGGCATTGGATATATTCTTTTCCATTGAGAATCTTTTTTTGTTATAGAGCACGTATTAAGTTCTAGACTATAATTAGATAATCTAATCTTCAAAATAATACTATGAGAAGATAGCAGAGAGGTAGGAGGACTCTAGGCTTATCTCATCCCTCAACACAGCTAGATAAATATAAAATCATTCTTAATACCTAAGAAATTGATCTGAGGACTGACAGAACAAACTGAACAACTAGAGAGATAGAAGAGGCCACATGGTGGAAGATAGGAGGTATGAGATGTGGACTGTTGGAGAAATGGATTGGATCATAGGTTCTGTGGAGGGAAGGGAGCCTTGGTCACAGAGAGAGGAGAGAGAAAGAGAGGAGTGAACAAGAGATTGCACAAGGAAAACAATTCCACAGTCATTGACTAGGAAAATGAAAGGGGCTGATTTTCAATTTTACAACCAGCAGGGCTCAAAGACTGGAATTTTAGAGGTCCTCAGCTTAGATGATGTGAATCCCAGGGGGTGCTGCAGTGTTCCTGCAGAGAAGAAAGGCAGATAGCCTAGGGGCATATGGCTTGATCCGAGGATCCCCTGGGGCACACAGGAGCGATGATTCCCCCTTCTTGGATTGCCTCTGAGAGATGTAGCATTGCCATTACAGAGAGAAAAAGAGCTATCAGGCACCATTTCCCATCCCCTGACCTTTAGCATAAATTAACTTCAGTAAGCAGCAAAGCCCCAATGTGGGCTGCCTAAACCATTTACAACAAGACTTACCCCCTTGAGCTTTGCTGGTGTTGCTTTTTTCAGTATTCATACCTGAGAACCAGAAAGACCCTCCTCCAGAAGATCAAGAAAACACCCCCACCACACACATACCACATTTAGTGACCATATAGTTCTAAAGAGTTTCATCTATAGTGGAAATAGCATCAGGTCTCTTTAAACAAGCAGACCAGAGAACATCTAGTTAAAACTTGCCACATTCTGGCCAAGGTCCAAACACTCTCCACTGCAGGGAAGGAGAAACTCCGCAGAGGACTGATCTAAGAGAAAGAGTAGCCAAAACACAGCAGCAGAGTACACACAGCATATACCAGAAACACTTCCTGAAGCACCAGACCATGGACATTATATGACCTCTTCTTCATTAAGCCCCTACTCTCAGGAGGAAGAAACATAATAAGCTTTCCTAATACACAGAAGAAGACAGAAACCTAGACAAAATGTCAAGACAGAGAAATTCATCCCAAAAGAAAGAACACAAAAAGGCCACAGTCTGGGATCTAATTGAAACAGATATAAATAATATTCCAGATCCAGAATTTAAAGCAACAATCATAAGGGTGCCAGCTGGGTTTGAGAAAATCATAGAAAACATGAGGGAGTACCTTATCACAGAGAAAAAAGACCTGAAAACTAGTCAGGAAAAATTAAAAATGCCATAACTGGGATTCAAAACCGACTGGATGTAATGACCAAAAGGATGGAAGAAGCAGAGAATCCAATAAGTATTATAGAAGCTAAAATTATGGAAAATAATAAAGCTGAAAAGAGGGAAAGAAAAATATTAGATCATAAATGTAGACTTAGGGAACTCAATGACTCCATAAAGTATAATAACATTCCTGTCATAGGAGTCCCAGAAGCAGAGAAGAAAAAAAGGGGTCAGAAGGTATATTTGAAGAGATCATAGCTGAAAACTTCCCTAAATAGGGAAAGAAAACAAACATCCAGATCCAGAAGGCACAGAGAACGCCCATCAAAATCAACAAAACAGGACAACATCAGGACATGTCATAGTTAAATTTTAAAATGTAAAGAAAAATTCATAAAAGTAGCAAGACAAAAGAAGTCCCTAACTTACAAGGGAAGACATACAAGTTTAACAGCAGATCTTTCCACAGAAACTTGGCAGACAAAAAGATGGCATTATATTCAATGTGCTGAAAAGGAATACTCTAGCCAACAATACTATCATTCAGAATGATAGGAGAGATAAAAGAGTTTCCCAGGCAAACAAAAACTAAAGGAGTTTTTGACCACTACACTAGTCCTGCAAGAACTACTAAAGGGACTGAGTGGGAAAGAAAGACCAAACATCATGAAGACTAGAAAGGAAAAGAAAATCTCCAGAAACAAGGAAAAACAACTGATAAAATGACATTAAATTTGTTTCTATCAGTAATTACTTTGAATGTAAATGGACTAAATAGTCTAATAAAAAAACGTAGGTGTCAGAATGGATAGGAAAACATTATTCCAATAAAAAGACATAGGGTGTCAGAATGGTTAGAAAAACTATAAAAAATCTATATGTTGCCTATAAGAGACTCATTTTACACCTAAATTCACCAAACTGAATTGATGAAGAAACATATATCATGCAGATGGATGTCAAAAGAAAGTCAGAGTGGCAAATCTTATGTCAGAAAAAAAATAGATTTTAAACCAAAGATTGCAATAAGAGATGGATAAGGGCACTATATAATAATAAAAGGGAATACCCAACAAGATGATCTAACAATTGGAAATATTTATGCCCCAACATAGGAGCACTCAAATATTAAAAAAATAATAATAACAAACATAAAGGAACTCATTGATAATAATACAATAATCGTAGGGGATTTTAACACCCCACTTACATCAATGGACAGATCATCTAAGCAGAAAATCAATAAGGACACAATCACTTTGAATAACACACTCTATCAAATTGATTTTACAGATATCTTCAAAACATTTCATCCTAAATCCCCAGGATATACATTCTTTTAAAGTACACATGGGACTTTATGCAGAATAGATCATACATTTGGTCACAAATCAAGCTTCAACAAATACAAAAAGATTGAGATCATACCATGCATATTTTCCAAACATGACACTATGAAACTTGAAGTCGATCATAAGAAAAAATTTGGAAAGACCTCAAATACATGGAGGTTAAAGAACCATCCTATTAAAGAACGAATGAGGGATCCCTGGGTGGTACAACGGTTTAGCGCCTGCCTTTGGCCCAGGGCACGATCCTGGAGACCTGGGATCGAATCCCACATCAGGCTCCCGGTGCATGGGACCTGCTTCTCCCTCTGCCTATGTCTCTGCCTCTCTCTCTCTCTCTCTCTCTCTCTCTCTCTCACTGTGTGCCTATCATAAAAAAAAAAGAACGAATGAATCAACCATGAAATCAAAGAAATTGTAAAAAATACATGGAAACAAATGAAAATGCAAACACAATGGTCAAAAACTTTAGGGATGCTGCAAAAACAGTCCTAAGAGGGCAGTATAGGGCAATACATGCCTACTTCAAGAAGCAAGAAAAATCTCAAATATACAACTTAACATTATAGCTAAAGAAGCTAGCTCTCCCTTTTGGAAGAGCAAATAAAGCCTACATTCAGCAGAAGGAAATAATAAAGATTATAGAAGAAATAAATAATATAGAAGCAAAAAATATCTCAAATACACAACCTAACCTTACACCTAGAGAAGCAAGAAAAATCACAACAAATGAAATCTAAGGCCAGCAGAAGAAGGGAAATAATAATGATCAGAATAGAAATATATTATATAGAAACAAAAAAAAAACACAAAACAAAACAGTAGAATAGATAAAAAAAACAGGAACTGGTTTTTTAAAAGAATTAATAAAATTTATAAACCTGTAGTCAGATAAATCTGATTTATCAATTAATAAAATTGATAAACCTGTCCAAAAGGAAAGGGAAAGGACTCAAATAAATAAAATCATGAATGGGAGAGGAGAGATCACAAATAACATCACAGAAATACAAACAATTATAAGAGGATATTATGGATGCCAATGAATAGGGAAATATGGAAGAAATGGATAAATTCTTAGAAACATAAATTATCAAAACTGGAAAAGGAAGAAAAAGAAAACTAACAGACTGATAACTAGCAAATAAATTGAATCAGAAATAAAAAATCTCCCAACAAACAGAAGTTCAGGATCACATGTCTTCACAGAGGAATTCTACCAAACATTTTAAGAAGAGTTAATTAATACCTATTCTTCTCAAACTGTTCCAAAAACTAGAAATAGAAGGAAAACTTCCAACTCATTCTTCAAGGCCAGCACTATCTTTATTCCAAAACCAGACCGTGAACCCACTAAAAAAGAGAACTATAGTCAATATCCCTGATGAACATGAATGCAAAAATTCTCAACAAATACTAGCAAATTGAATACAATAATACATTAAAAACATCATTCACAATGATCAAGTGGGATTTATTCCTGAGTTGCAAGGTTTGTTCAATATTCACAAATCAATCAATATGATATATCACTCACATTAATTTTTTAAAAAGGGTAAGAACCATGTGATCTTCTCAATAGATACAGAAAAAGAAGTTGACAAATTATACCATCCAATCTTGGTAAAAACCCTCAACAAAAAAGGGATAGAGGGAACATACCTCAACACCATGAAGGCCATATAGGAAAGACCCACAAGGGGTGTTGGGGTAGCTCAGTCAGTTAAGCATCTGCCTTCGGCTCAGATCATGATCCCAGGGTCTTAAGATGGAGCCCCACATCAGACTCCCTGCTCAGTGGGGAGTCTGCTTCCCCCTCTCCTTCTGTCTGCTGCTCCTCCTGCTTATTCTCTCTCATAAATAAATAAATAAATAAATAAATAAATAAATAAATAAAGCCTTAAAAAATGAAAGACCTACAGCTAATATCATTCTGGATGCCTTTTATTTCTTTTTGTTGTCTGATGGCTATGGCTAAAACTTGCAGGACTGCGCTATATAAAGAGTGGACATCCCTGTCCTGTTCCTTGTTCAGGTTGATGGGATGATTCTATCCTAATATTTGTGGATCAAGATGAGCCTAAGGTCCTTTTCACTTTATTGCCATCTTCCTACAGCCATTTCTCATTCATTCTTAAAAAATGGGTGAAATTTAGCCTTTGGAAACATTTATGTATTTAAAAAGTCTTGGAGCACCTTATGGCTCAGCTGGTTAAGTGTCTGCCTTCAGCTAAGGTCGTGATCCCAAGGTCTTGGAATCAAGCCCCGCATAGGATTCCCTGTTCTGTAGGGAGCCTGTTTCTCTCTCTCCTGTCTCTCTCTATCTTTCTCTGTCTTTCATGAATTAATGAATACAATATTTTTTTAAAAGTCTCAAAACAGACCAAACTGTAAAACAGATGAAAACAAGAGTGGTGTGTTTGAACAGTTGTATAGAAATCTGAGGGGCCACCCAGGCGTCCCTACAGGGAATTTTTAAGCATTGTCTTGAACTGTCAAGGTAACAGGGATCTCTTTCAATAGGATAGAATATTTGGGGTTAGAGTTACAAATATATATTGAGAGGGGTCATCCTCAGAGATATTGTATCATTTATAAGATTTCAAATGACCCTGTAAAACATTTACTTCAACATTTACCATTCTATAACCCCAAACTCTTTGAGTGACTATTTAATACTGCCTATAAGTATTCCATTGAAAACATATAATGTGAGAGGAAAATTAGATTTAAGTAATAGTTTTAAAGTTCAATTTAGGGGACTCCTGGGTGGCTCAGTGGTTGAGCATCCTCCTTCAGCTCAGGGCGTGATCCCGGGATCTGGGATTGAGTCCCACATTGGGCTCCTTGTAGGGAGCCTGCTTCTGTGTCTACCTGTGTCTCTGCCTCTGTGTGTGTGTGTGTGTGTGTGTGTGTGTGTGTTTCTCATGAATATGAGAAATGTTTAAAATGTTTAAAAAATAAAATAAAGTTCAATTTAGTTCACTGGAACATCAGACTCCCTCTTACTCATTTCCAGGCCACTACAATGATGTTGTCTCATATGTATATTAATGATGAACTGTTCCCATGGTTTTCAAAGGAAATTCTGGTTGTAGACTTCTTCCTTCACAGCCCTCCTCACCATGCAAACACATACCATCACCACCATCACAACAACAGCTCACCTGCTAATTTTTCTTGGAATTTTGCTGGTAGACACATATTTCATATTAGTATTCCAAATTCTGGATTTTTCCAATATATTTTGCTCTAAAGAAAATGAAAAAGAAAGGACAAGTTTGCTATTCTAGATATCTATAACCAGAACCTGTACCATAAGCTGTGTCAAAACACATTCAAATTATAATTAGTCAATAAGGAAATTAAGGCAGTACTTTTAAGGTGATTTGATTTTAAAAAATTAGGATCATCAAAAAAATGAATTCCTCTCTCTCCTAAAAGAGAACAACATTTCTGCTTATTACAAATATGAATTACTCATTTGGCAGTTAGAGAAATATGAAGTTCTCAGAGATAGAGAAGCGCTAAGTTTGGGAGATGCTATGCCATGAAAGTATCACATTCTCTTTAAAAATTCAACAGAAAATGATGTTTCCCTATCATTTTTTAGTCAAAATAAGTCACTGATAAAAATGAGAAATTATTATTAATCAGGCTCTTTGGCATGGATGCAACATCATACATGTAGATAATTTTTCAGGGAGAAAATAGATGTAATTTCAAGTACTAATATAAAAGTAGAATGCAGAAAAGTGTTTAATTTTTTTAAGGAAATAAAATATAGAATTATTTTGTTATGCTTAAGTTTTGTTCAGAGATCAATTACGGTCACTTGACACATCTTTATTTATAAAGATGTATTGTTTCATAAAGTTTTAATTCTTTAAATGTTTTTCTGAATTTTAGATTTAAATATATATGATATAACAGCTACTTTTAAGGAGCTTACTATCTATGTGATAATATAAGGTGCAAACAAACAAGACATATGGGTCCAGACCAGTGGTTTAGACAGTAATGCTCAACTAATCCAGAAGACGTAGTTATTACTATATGTTGATATTGTTGAAAGCCTTTCTAGCAATAGCATTTGTTCTGAGCATTGAAAAATGCTTCAATTTTAGATTGGTGAAGAGGGAAAGAAGGAAATAATTAGGAAGAGAGCGCTTATAGCCTGTTAATGGTAAATCACTAACAAGAGCATAGGGATCCTATTTGAGGACAGTGGAATACAAGATTAGAAAACTATGCATGGGCTAAGAAATGGAAGTCATTGAATACCATCTCAAAAAGTTTGGAAGCTATAGTCATGAAGGTACTTTGAGCAAGAGATTGTTATAAATGGGGAGGAAAGGTTTTTAATGAAGAGGAAACAGACCATAATGTGAAAATTGGTTTTGAATGGGGATATAAGTGTTCTGCACTAGACTTGTAGAAATAATACAATAAAATCAGTGAAGCAAGATTCAGTGATAGATTTAATATGGGGCAAAGGAAACATAAATGTCATAAATGATTTCAAACTTTTAAGGCTGAGTTACTGAAAGAATGATGGTTTCATTGATTAAAAATAGAATTTTCATACTCTAACATGAATTATTTCCATGTCAGTTTTACCAAGTAGAAAGAACATACTTGGTGAATGTCACAACAACAGGAATATTTCTAAATAACTTTCAAGTTGAAAAGCTGTAAAAGATGTGCATAAATCCAAAGGGTACTAATAACAGATCCATACTAGTTGTCTGATATCAAAAAATGATAGTTTCAAAAGGTATAATTGATATTTTCCCACGTGCCTTCCTGTGCCCCTCTTCCCTACCAGCCACTCAATTCAGGCCAATTTTACAAACCAAAGCCAGATCTGATAGTGCTTCATGATCTGAGTGTAGAGATTCTGATCTCTTCTCCTCTCTCTTTCTTACCTTCTGACGCATCTATCAAAACATAAATGTTTTGTGCTTCATTTAGCAGCCTTTCCACAAAATTCTGGCAGTGAGAAATTATATTTTAAAGAATTTCTAAAACTATATTGAGAACAGAGTATAATAAAAGATTTATTTTAGGGGCACCTGGATGGCCCAGTGATTGAGCATCTTCCTTTGGTTCAGGTTGTGATCCAGGGTCCTAGGATCAAGTCCCACATCAGGCTCCCTACAGGGAGCTGGTTTCTCCCTCTGCCTATGTGTCTCCCTCTCTCTCTCAATCTCTCTCTCTATGTCTCTCATGAATAAATGAATAAAGTCTTAAAATAATTATTTTAAATATGGTTCATGGTCGAATAATCTTTGGAAAAACTACATATTGTACCTTTTTGAAGTATTACAATGTACATTAGATTACTAGAGGATCCAGGAAGTTTCCAAGGAAAAAATTGTTTAATTTTAAACTTTTGTTTCCACAAATTTTTGTTTTTTTATCATAGAATAACTATTGACAGCATATGAAAACTGTGTTACAAAACAAAACAAAACAAAAAAACACTTTGAGAATTAAAGGCTTATTATGTTGCCTGCAAACACAGACTTCTCCATTTCAAGAAGAGACAATACCCAATCAAATGGAATAATTTCTAAAAATGGAATTTAAGATATTACTAGAAATCATACAGGTAAAATTATTTTAGTAGAAAATGATTCCATTTAATATCTGGTCAACTATTTTACTTATACATAAGGTTATACATACTAACTACTCTTAGCATGAGTTCTACTGCACAAAAGCTCCAGTAGTTACTCTTCTTATGCTCATTAGTAGTATATATGTGTATATCCCTGATTTTGGCCTTTTGCCAAATCCTAAGTCATTATTTCTAGTTGTTATCAAGATATCACAACTTATATGAACTATTGCTCAGAACTATTGCTAAATTGTAGAACAAATTGTTTAATAATCTTGTTGCAAGATTTATAAGAACTTGATGTCTTCTGTTCCTGCTTTAAAAAAAATGCTACTCTATGTTATACATGAGGAATAAAGCATGGGTGAGAAAGAAGCAATATTGTGATAGGGAAGAACCAAGAGAGAAAAATATATTTTTTAGGAAGTTTACAATAGTATAATAAAGTTTCCTCTTTTCCTCCTGAATGTAATAAAAATGCAAAAAGATAGATGTATAAAAATTATAAATAGTGTTTCACTAAAACTGAGCCATAGCCCTAAGTTACAAATGAAAAGACAACGCCTGCAAAACACTGCTGAGATTGGTGCAGAGATCCTGAGTGTGAAGTACAGCAAAAAGTTGCCAGGGCTAAGTGAATAAATGTCCATTGCATTTTATCTTCAAAAATACTAGCAAAAAATGTTAAGCATAGTTACTATACCACTCAGTATTCCTACTTTTTGTGTATCTAAATGAGAGATTTGAACACATAGGCTCATAATAAAGTTGTACATGAATAATCACAGAAAGATCATTTATAATGTACAAGAAGTGGAAACAACCCATATGTCTAATCACTTATGAATGAATCAATAATATATGGTATATCCATGTATACCATATGAATTAATAAATACTATATAAAATATATTCGACTATTACTCAGCAATAACAAGGAATGAAGTACTAATATGCTACAGCATGAATGGACTTCAAAACTTATTATATTTATATTACACACAAAACAAAGCATTTCATATAAAATTATCATTATAAATATACTCATCAGTGTCTGTTGGCTATTTGTATGCCTTCTTTGGAGAAATGTCTGTTCGTATCCTCTGCCCATTTCTTGACTATATATTTTTTTGTTTTTTGGGTGTTGAGTTTGATATGTTCTTTATAGGTTTTGGATACTAGCCCTTTATCTGAAAAGACATTTGCCAATATGTTCTCCAATTCTTTAGGTTGCTTTTTAGTTTTGTTGACTGTTTCCTATGCTATGAAGAAGGTTTTCATCCTGATGAAGTCCAGTTTATTTTTACTTTTGTTTCTCTTCCCTTTGGAGATGTGTCTAGCAAGAAATTGCCACAGCTGAGGTCAAAGAGGTTGCTACTTGTGCTCTCTAGGATTTTTATGGTTTCAGGTCTCACATTTAGGCCTTTCATCCATTTTGAATTTATTTTTATGTATGGTGTAAGAAAGTGGTCCAATTTCATTCTTCTGCATATTGCTGCTCAGTTTTCCCAACATCATTTGTTGGAGACTGTCTTTTTTCCATTGGATATTCTTTTCTGCTTTGTCAAAGATTAATTGTGTAATTGTGGATTTATTTCTGGTTTTTCTATTCTATTCTATTGATCTATGTGTCTCTTTTTGTGCAAGTACCATACTACATTGATTATTATAGCTTTGTAATAGAACTTGAAGTCTGGAAATGTGATGCCTCCAACTTTGCTTTTCCTCTTCAAAATTGCTTTGGCTATTCAGCATCTTTTGTGGTTCCATAGAAGTTTTGGGATTGTTTGCTCTAGCTCTGAGAAAAACGCTCAGTATTTTAATAGGGATTGTATTAAATGTGTAGATTGCTTTGAATAATATAAAATGCAACACCCCCAAAAAACAAGTAATCCGGGATACCAGGTGGCTCAGTGGTTGAGCGTCTGCCTTTGGCCTAGGGTGTGGTCCTGAACTTCCGAAATCAAGTCCCACACTGGGCTCCCTGCGAGAAGCCTGCTTCTCCCTCCACTTATGTCTCTGCCTTCTCAATGTGTCTCTCATGAATAAATAAATAAAATATTTTTAAAAACCCAAGTAATCCAGTTTAAAAATGGACAGAAGACATGAAGAGACATTTTTTCCAAAGAAGACACACAGCTGGCCATCAGATACATGAAAAGATGCTCAACATCATTCATCATCAAGGAAATAAAAATCAAATCTACAATGAGATATCACCTCACACCAGTCAGAATTGCTAAAATTAACAACATAAGAAACAACAGGTTTTGGCAAGGATGTGGAAAAAGAGGATCCCTCTTACATTGTTGGTGGGAAAACAAACTGGTCAGGCCTCTCTGGACAACAGTATTGAGGTTCCTCAAAAAGTTAAAAATGGCACTACTCTACAATCAGGCAATTGTACTACTAGGTATTTAACAAAAGAATACAAAAATACTAGTTTTAAGTGTTATATGCATCCTAATGTTTATACCAGCATTATCGACAATAGCAAAATTATAGAAATAACTCAAATGTTCATCTATTGGTGAATGAGAAAAGGAGATACAGTATGTATGTGCGCGTATGTGTGTGTATACTCAGCCATAAAAAGAATGATATATTGCCATTTGCAACAACACAGATAGAGCTAGAGACTATTATAAAGCAAAATAAGTCAGGGAAAGACAAATACCACATGATTTCACTCAAATGTGGAATTTGGGGAAAAAATGATCATGGGGAAAAAAGAGAGAAGGGAACTTAGAAACAGACCCTTAACTATAGAGAACAAACTGATCATTACCATGTGGGAGGTGGGTGGAGGATGGGTTCAATAGGTGATGAAGATTAAGGAATGTACTTGTGATAAACATCAGGTGTGTGTTAAATCACAAAATTGTACACCTGAAACTAATACTACACTGTATGTTCCTAACTGGAATTTAAATAAAAACTAAAAAAAAGAACTACTCAATGTTGGCATCAATGTGGAGAATTTGGAACTGCCATACATTCTTAATGGAATTATAAAATTGTTTATTATTTTGAAAAACAATTTGACATTTTTTATAAATTTAAATATATCTATGACCCATTCCAAAGGATTTACTCAGCAGAAACAAAAACTTGCAAACACACACAAAGAGTAAATACAAAATTGTTTATAGCAGTCTTATTTATGATAGTCCTAAACTGAGAAAACTCAAATGTGTAACAACTGAATGGAAAACAAATCGTGATATATTCATACAATAGAACACTTTCAGTAACAAAAAGGGGACTAATTAGTGGTGCACGCAATAGCAGATAAAACTAAAAAAAACTACAAGGGTAGATAGTAGCCAGATACAAATGTATACCTCTTCATTATTCCATTTATATAAAATACCAGAAGAAGTAAAAGTAATCGTAGTTATAGAAACAAGAACAATGGCATTTTCTGATAGGACTGGGGGTTGGAACATTACTTGTCAATAAATGTACCCAAAGGGACTTTCTGGGAGATTAATAAGTTTGAAATATTGATTATCTTATTTGTTACACAAGTGTATCTATCTGTCAAAACTCATCAAACTATATATTTAAAATCTATTTTCTTTATTTTACTAAATCATATCTCAAAAAAACCTCACATATTCATAAAACACACACACGCGCGCGCGCACACACACACTACACACACACACGGAAATTTTCATTGCAAAAGAATCCCCACTCAGGTCTACTCCTAACATGGAACCTAGGGCAAGACTACAAATGGAGACTCACATATCATATATTTAAATTTCTTCAGTTATTAATCAAGCTTAAAAATATGTTCTGTCCTTCTACATGGACCAGTATACCTTTGTAAATACAAAACAAAAAAAATGTGTAAAACTATGACTTCCATATGGCTTAATTTTGACATAATAGCAAAGATGACTGAATTTAATCATTATTGCATATGTCTGTGTGATCCTTTCATGGGTCAGGAATGTTAGATAAGGGATCCCTGGGTGGCGCAGCGGTTTAGCGCCTGCCTTTGGCCCAGGGCGCGATCCTGGAGACCCGGGATGGAGTCCCACGTCGGGCTCCCGGTGCATGGAGCCTGCTTCTCCCTCTCCCTCTGCCTGTGTCTCTGCCTCTCTCTCTCTCTCTGTGTGACTATCATAAATAAAAACTAAAAAAAAAGGAATGCTAGATAAGTAGGAAAATAAAACTGTATAAGAATTATAAATTAATGTATAATATGTATTCCTTAAGTTAATTTTTCTTCCCTTCATTTCAGCAAAATCATTATTTAGGAACTCAAAATAAAGAGGTGTCTGTCTGGCTCAATTGGTAGAGCATGCGACTCTTGATCTAAGAGTTGTAAGTTCAAGCCCCACATTTGATGTAGAGATTATTTAAAAGTAAAATATTTGGGATGCCTAAGTGGCTCAGCGGTTGAGTGTCTGCCTTTGGCTCAGGGTGTGATCCTGGAGTCCCAGGATCAAGTCCCACATCGGGCTCACTGCATGGAGCCTCTGCCTCTCCCTCTGCCTCTGTCTCTGCCTCTATCTGTGTGTCTCTCATGAATAAGTAAAATCTTTAAAAAATAAAAATAATTAAAAATAAAATATTTTTTAAAAAAGGAATTAATAAGATTTTTATGTAAGTTGAGTCCTATTGACAGTAATGAATCAAAGGTAAAGAATAAAACATAATCACATTAAAATATGTAGAATTTGATTCACTTTAATAAACAAATAAAAATTAAAAGATAAAATTATTTTTAATATTGGTTCAGTTTTTCTTCTGATTTATCTATTAAATTGCTAAATATTAATTGTAATTAATTAGCATATTATTAATTAAAACGAAATAAGCTATAACTTTTATTACTTTTGAAAATTTAATTAAATATATTCATAATTTACATAAATAGGGACACCTGGGTGGTTCAGCTGTTGAGTGCCTGCCTTCAGCCCAGGGCGTGATCCTGGAGTCCCAGGATCAAGACCCACATTGGGCTTCCTGCATGGAGCCTGCTTTTCTCTCTCTGCCTATGTCTCTGCCTCTCTCTCTCTGTGTCCCTCATGAATAAATAAATAAAATATTTAAAAAATAGTTTAGGGGGAGGAGCAAGATGGCGGAAGAGTAGGGTCCCAAATCACCTGTCTCCACCAAATTACCTAGAAAACCTTCAAATTATCCTGAAAATCTATGAATTCGGCCTGAGATTTAAAGAGAGACCAGCTGGAATGCAACAGTGAGAAGAGTTCGCGCTTCTATCAAGGTAGGAAGACGGGGAAAAAGAAGTAAAGAAACAAAGGCCTCCAACGGGGAGGGGCCCCGCGAGGAGCCGGGCTGAGGCCGGGGCGAGTGTCCCCAGGACAGGAGAGCCCCGTCCCGGAGAAGCAGGAGCTGCACCGACCTTCCCGGGCGCAAAGGGGCTCGCAGGGAGTTGGAGCAGGACCCAGGAGGGCGGGGATGCCCTCGGGCTCCCTGGGACAGTAACAGACACCTGCGCCCTGGGAGAGTGTGCGGAGCTCCCTAAGGGCTGCAGCGCGCACGGCGGGACCCGGCGGGACCCGGAGCAGCTGAAGGGGCTCGGGCGGCGGCTCCGCGGAGGGGGCTGCGCGGCCCGGGAGCAGCTCGGAGGGGCTCGGGCAGAGGAAGAGGCTCCGTGCAGAGGGGGCTGCGCGGTTCCAGGAGCAGCTCGGAGGGGCTCGGGCGGCGGCTCCGTGGAGGGGGCTGCACTACCCGGAGCGTGAATCCAACAGCGCAAGCCCTGGAGCACTGGGCACAGGGACACAACCCAGGATCCGACCTCCCCCCGGGACAGGCAGAGGCCGGGAGGGCACAGGACAGCGAGGACGCTCCTGCCCCAGCTGAGCAGATCAGCGGCCCCGCCCCCCCCCCCCGGAGCCTCCAGGAATCCAGGTTTCCAGACCTGGCCCCGCCACTGGGGCTGTTCCTCCTGCGGCCTCACGGGGTAAACAACCCCCACTGAGCCCTGCACCCGGCAGGGGCACAGCAGCTCCCCCAACTGCTAACACCTGAAAATCAGCACAACAGGCCCCTCCCCCAGAACACCAGCTAGACTGACAACTTCCAGGAGAAGCCAAGGGACTTAAAGTACACAGAATCAGAAGATACTCCCCCGTGGTTCTTTTTTTTTTTTTTTTTTTTTTTTTTTTGCTTTTTGATTTGTTTCCTTCCCCCACCCCCTTTTTTCTCCTTTCTTTTTCTTTCTCTTTTTCTTCTTTTTTTTTTTCTTTTATTTCTTCCCTTTTTTTTCTCTTTCTCTTTTCTTTCCTTCTTTCTCTCCTCTCTTTTTCTCTTTTTCCCAATACAACTTGCTTTTGGCCACTCTGCACTGAGCAAAATGACTAGAAGGAAAACCTCACCTCAAAAGAAAGAATCAGAAACAGTCCTCTCTCCCACAGAGTTACAAAATCTGGATTACAATTCAATGTCAGAAAGCCAATTCAGAAGCACTATTATACAGCTACTGGTGGCTCTAGAAAAAAGTATAAAGGACTCAAGAGACTTCATGACTACAGAATTTAGAGCTAATCAGGCAGAAATTAAAAATCAATTGAATGAGATGCAATCCAAACTAGAAGTCCTAACGACGAGGGTTAACGAGGTGGAAGAACGAGTGAGTGACATAGAAGACAAGTTGATAGCAAAGAGGGAAACTGAGGAAAAAATAGACAAACATTAAAAGACCATGAAGATAGATTAAGGGAAATAAACGAGAAAGAAAGAAAAACCTGAGAAAGAAAAACCTACATTTAATTGGGGTTCCCGAGGGCGCCGAAAGGGACAGCGGGCCAATATATGTATTTGAACAAATTCTAGCTGAAAACTTTCCTAATCTGGGAAGGGAAACAGGCATTCAGATCCAGGAAATAGAGAGATCCCCCCTAAAATCAATAAAAACCGTTCAACACCTCGACATTTAATAGTGAAGCTTGCAAATTCCAAAGATAAAGAGAAAATCCTTAAAGCAGCAAGAGACAAGAAATCCCTGACTTTTATGGGGAGGAGTATTAGGGTAACAGCAGACCTCTCCACAGAGACCTGGCAGGCCAGAAAGGGCTGGCAGGATATATTCAGGGTCCTAAATGAGAAGAACATGCAACCAAGAATACTTTATCCAGCAAGGCTCTCATTCAAAATGGAAGGAGAGATAAAGAGCTTCCAAGACAGGCAGCAACTAAAAGAATATGTGACCTCCAAACCAGCTCTGCAAGAAATTTTAAGGGGGACTCTTAAAATTCCCCTTTAAGAAGAAGTTCAGTGGAACAGTCCACAAAAACAAGGACTGAATAGATATCATGATGACACTAAACTCATATCTCTCAATAGTAACTCTGAATGTGAACGGACTTAATGACCCCATCAAAAGGCGCAGGGTTTCAGACTGGATAAAAAAGCAGGACCCATCTATTTGCTGTCTACAAGAGACTCATTTTAGACAGAAGGACACCTACAGCCTGAAAATAAAAGGTTGGAGAACCATGTACCATTCGAATGGTCCTCAAAAGAAAGCAGGGGTAGCCATCCTTATATCAGATAAACTAAAATTTACCCCGAAGACTGTAGTGAGAGATGAAGAGGGACACTATATCATACTTAAAGGATCTATTCAACAAGAGGACTTAACAATCCTCAATATATATGCCCCGAATGTGGGAGCTGCCAAATATATAAATCAATTATTAACCAAAGTGAAGAAATACTTAGATAATAATACACTTATACTTGGTGACTTCAATCTAGCTCTTTCTATACTCGATAGGTCTTCTAAGCACCACATCTCCAAAGAAACGAGAGCTTTAAATGATACACTGGACCAGATGGATTTCACAGATATCTACAGAACTTTACATCCAAACTCAACTGAATACACATTCTTCTCAAGTGCACATGGAACTTTCTCCAGAATAGACCACATATTTGGTCACAAATCGGGTCTGAACCGATACCAAAAGATTGGGATTGTCCCCTGCATATTCTCAGACCATAATGCCTTGAAATTAGAACTAAATCACAACAAGAAGTTTGGAAGGACCTCAAACACGTGGAGGTTAAGGACCATCCTGCTAAAAGATAAAAGGGTCAACCAGGAAATTAAGGAAGAATTAAAAAGATTCATGGAAACTAATGAGAATGAAGATACAACCCTTCAACATCTTTGGGATGCAGCAAAAGCAGTCCTAAGGGGGAAATACATCGCAATACAAGCATCCATTCAAAAACTGGAAAGAACTCAAATACAAAAGCTAACCTTACACCTAAAGGAGCTAGAGAAAAAACAGCAAATAGATCCTACACCCAAGAGAAGAAGGGAGTTAATAAAGATTCGAGCAGAACTCAACGAAATCGAGACCAGAAGAACTGTGGAACAGATCAACAGAACCAGGAGTTGGTTCTTTGAAAGAATTAATAAGATAGATAAACCATTAGCCAGCCTTATTAAAAAGAAGAGAGAGAAGACTCAAATTAATAAAATCATGAATGAGAAAGGAGAGATCACTACCAACACCAAGGAAATACAAACGATTTTAAAAACATATTATGAACAGCTATACGCCAATAAATTAGGCAATCTAGAAGAAATGGACGCATTCCTGGAAAGCCACAAACTACCACAACTGGAACAGGAAGAAATAGAAAACCTGAACAGGCCAATAACCAGGGAGGAAATTGAAGCAGTCATCAAAAACCTCCCAAGACACAAGAGTCCAGGGCCAGATGGCTTCCCAGGGGAATTTTATCAAACGTTTAAAGAAGAAACCATACCTATTCTCCTAAAGCTGTTTGAAAAGATAGAAAGAGATGGAGTACTTCCAAATTCGTTCTATGAGGCCAGCATCACCTTAATTCCAAAACCAGACAAAGACCCCACCAAAAAGGAGAATTACAGACCAATATCCCTGATGAACATGGATGCAAAAATTCTCAACAAGATACTGGCCAATAGGATCCAACAGTACATTAAGAAAATTATTCACCATGACCAAGTAGGATTTATCCCTGGGACACAAGGCTGGTTCAACACCCGTAAAACAATCAATGTGATTCATCATATCAGCAAGAGAAAAACCAAGAACCATATGATCCTCTCATTGGATGCAGAGAAAGCATTTGACAAAATACAGCATCCATTCCTGGTCAAAACTCTTCAGAGTGTAGGGATAGAGGGAACATTCCTCGACATCTTAAAAGCCATCTATGAAAAGCCCACAGCAAATATCATTCTCAATGGGGAAGCACTGGGAGCCTTTCCCCTAAGATCAGGAACAAGACAGGGATGTCCACTCTCACCACTGCTGTTCAACATAGTACTGGAAGTCCTAGCCTCAGCAATCAGACAACAAAAAGACATTAAAGGCATTCAAATTGGCAAAGAAGAAGTCAAACTCTCCCTCTTCGCCGATGACATGATACTCTACATAGAAAACACAAAAGTCTCCACCCCAAGATTGCTAGAACTCATACAGCAATTTGGTAGCGTGGCAGGATACAAAATCAACGCCCAGAAGTCAGTGGCATTTCTATACACTAACAATGAGACTGAAGAAAGAGAAATTAAGGAGTCAATCCCATTTACAATTGCAACCAAAAGCATAAGATACCTAGGAATAAACCTAACTAAAGATGTAAAGGATCTATACCCTCAAAACTATAGAACACTTCTGAAAGAAATTGAGGAAGACACAAAGAGATGGAAAAATATTCCATGCTCATGGATTGGCAGAATTAATATTGTGAAAATGTCAATGTTACCCAGGGCAATATACACGTTTAATGGAATCCCTATCAAAATACCATGGACTTTCTTCAGAGAGTTAGAACAAATTATTTTAAGATTTGTGTGGAATCAGAAAAGACCCCGAATAGCCAGGGGAATTTTAAAAAAGAAAACCATATCTGGGGGCATCACAATGCCAGATTTCAGGTTGTACTACAAAGCTGTGGTCATCAAGACAGTGTGGTACTGGCACAAAAACAGACACATAGATCAGTGGAACAGAATAGAGAATCCAGAAGTGGACCCTGAACTTTATGGGCAACTAATATTCGATAAAGGAGGAAAGACTATCCATTGGAAGAAAGACAGTCTCTTCAATAGATGGTGCTGGGAAAATTGGACATCCACATGCAGAAGAATGAAACTAGACCACTCTCTTGCACCATACACAAAGATAAACTCAAAATGGATGAAAGATCTAAATGTGAGACAAGATTCCATCAAAATCCTAGAGAAGAACACAGGCAACACCCTTTTTGAACTCGGCCACTAGTAACTTCTTGCAAGATACATCCACGAAGGCAAAAGAAACAAAAGCAAAAATGAACGTATTGGGACTTCATCAAGATAAGAAGCTTTTGCACAGCAAAGGATACAGTCAACAAAACTCAAAGACAACCTACAGAATGGGAGAAGATATTTGCAAATGACATATCAGATAAAGGGCTAGTTTCCAAGATCTATAAAGAACTTATTAAACTCAACACCAAAGAAACAAACAATCCAATCATGAAATGGGCAAAAGACATGAACAGAAATCTCACAGAGGAAGACATAGACATGGCCAACATGCATATGAGAAAATGCTCTGCATCACTTGCCATCAGGGAAATACAAATCAAAACCACGATGAGATACTACCTCACACCAGTGAGAATGGGGAAAATTAACAAGGCAGGAAACAACAAATGTTGGAGAGGATGCGGAGAAAAGGGAACCCTCATACACTGTTGGTGGGAATGTGAACTGGTGCAGCCACTCTGGGAAACTGTGTGGAGGTTCCTCAAACAGTTAAAAATATACCTGCCCTACGACCCAGCAATTGCACTGTTGGGGATTTACCCCAAAGATACAAATGCAATGAAACGCCGGGACATCTGCACCCCGATGTTTATAGCAGCAATGGCCACGATAGCCAAACTGTGGAAGGAGCCTCGGTGTCCAACGAAAGATGAATGGATAAAGAAGATGTGGTTTATGTATACAATGGAATATTACTCAGCTATTAGAAATGACAAATACCCACCATTTGCTTCAACGTGGATGGAACTGGAGGGTATTATGCTGAGTGAAGTAAGTCAGTCGGAGAAGGACAAACATTATATGTTCTCATTCATTTGGGGAATATAAATAATAGTGAAAGGGAATATAAGGGAAGGGAGAAGAAATGTGTGGGAAATATCAGAAAGGGAGACAGAACGTAAAGACTGCTAACTCTGGGAAACTAACTAGGAGTGGTAGAAGGGGAGGAGGGCAGGGGGTGGGAGTGAATGGGTGACGGGCACTGGGGGTTATTCTGTATGTTAGTTAATTGAACACCAATAAAAAATAAATAAAAAAAAATAGTTTACATAAATAAAACTACTTACAATTCTATCCCTCAATGTCTATTAATTGCTAATGTAAAGAATTGATATCAATGCATTTTGCATGCTATGTCTAGACCTGCCTGTATACACTTTGAAGAATATGCATCGTTTAATATTGCAAAATGTTCTTCAATGGTAATGGGCAACTGTTGTGAATTTCATGCTAATTCAATTAATTCCTTTAGAATCATGAAAAAAATATGAAAAGAATTTAAAAAGCATACTAAGGGACTACTGGGAAATAGTTTCTCATTAGGTAAGAAACTTGTCATTCATAGCACCCAAGAGAAAGGATTTGTTAAGTCCTTGCTGTTGCCTAACTAGTTCTGCAGCTCAGATTACTGATATGGGTAGAAGCATAATCAAATAACTTTCCCAGATGTCATCCTCATTTGCTTTCAAGGAATAGGACAAGAGGTGTGGGCAAATTATAATTTCTTGGAACTGAAAGTTGTTGGTCACGGAAGGAGATACTCAGCATTGAGTACTGGAACACAAGTGCCAGAGACACCCCTGTGTTCTTCACTATATCTATCCTCTGGCTTTCCTTCTTTTTAAGGTTTTACTTAATTATTTGACACAGTCAAATAGGAGTTTGACACACACACACACACAGAGAGAGAGAGAGAGAGAGAGAGCACAAGAAGGGGGAGCAGCAGGCAGAGGGAGTAGGAGAAGCAGACTTCCTGCTGAGCAGAAAGCCAGATGTGGAACTAGATCCTAGGCCCCTGGGATCATGATCCGAGCTGAAGGCAGACACTTCAGTGATTGAGCCACCCAGGCACCTCTACCTTCTGGGTTTCTAACTGCACTTTCCCTCTACAGTGCTGAACTCTGGTCTTGGTACCCTCTTTCTTGCTCTAAAGATGATAGCACAACACTTGCTATCATCTCTGCTTTCAGTTTTTTTTCCTTCTCCAATGTACCACACATCAGTATGTGATTCTCTTAAATCATATTACACTTCTGATTTAATGTCTTACATGTATTTATACCAGCTATAAGTTTAACTGAAATTTTTTGGCCTTGCATTAAAAAATATCTAAAATCTAGGTTGACATTTTTTTGCAGCCTTCTCTTTGGTTTCATAGCGTGTATGTCTCTATTCCTGAAGAAAAAAGGGCACTGAGGTGGGCACTTGGTGGGATGAGCACTGGGTGTTATGCTATATGTTGGCAAATTGAACTCCAATAACAAATTTTTAAATTATTAATTAATTAATTAATTAATTTAAAAATTAAAAATAAAGGAGAAAAAAGATTTTCCTTTTGTTCCTCTTAGCTCAGCCCTGTCTTTGTACTTTTGGTAACTACAAGATCATTTTATTACCCTCTATCTTGCTGACCCATATGAACTGACCCATATTTGACCCAAATACCACTTTTATAGCAAAATCTTTTTTGGAATATAATTCTAGCAAGATTATTTTCTTCTGTGAGTCTTAAATAATTATTGCCTATGTATATTAATTCATTGTTTATTATTTTCTATTTTCCCTCAAATAGTTTATACATTGCCTGAGGTCTAAAGTTGTGTTTTGCACTGCTTTGTGTCATGAACAGCATCTATCACATAATGGGTGATTAATTACTCTTTGCTGATAATATGATTTAAGTGATAGTGTAGGTTACTGGGCAGTAACCATTTGAAGTACAAAGTCTTCTTGCATCCCAAAGGATTGCATTACACTTCAGAAACATTTTTACCTCAGAAAACCCTTCTTGTCTCGCCAGAAGTAACTAATATTCTCCAGGTTCCCCGGAGTTAAGATGTCTATGAAATGCCTGTCTACAACTGCTGTATGAAATAAGAGAAACAAGCCAAGCAAATGTTGTGTATTATTAATATGTCCAGTGAAAGAAGCCATGGGGAGCTCAATGAGCTGTTATCATAGCCTTAAATGTTTTATTTGTGAGTTCACTTTACTTTAATTGCATTTCTGTGTGGCATCTAAGTTTACAGTGGGAGATAAAACTATGGAAGAAAATAATATAGTGTTATAACTATTTTTATAGCCATCCTTTATTGGTTATTCATAATAAAAAACATAGCATATGCTATGATCCCATTTTAAATCGAAGATTGAAATCAAGCCAACATAGTTTGTCTTGATATGTTTCTGAACTTTTACATCCCTTACTTCATTTATTGAGAAAAGAAAATTTGGAAGCACATGAAAAGTTTACCCAAGATTTTCTTTGCAATGTAAAGGAAGTTTTGTGATTGCTTTAGGTTAACTCTTGAAACTCTATAATAGGTTATAAAACTTTCTTAGGTAAAGAGTTTCAGGCTGGAAGATAATTTACCTGAAATCTTCACTGTTTTTCTGCCTGGCAGTAAGACTGAAAAAAGGTTACTCCAATGATTAGTCTTTCTATTAAGAACCTTTGGTTGAATACAAGTGGAGTGAGGTGAGGGAATCAACTAGAGAGCTTCTCAGGGTGGAAAACAGCACCGGACTTTAGAAAGGCCACTTACCATAGACAGGACCCCCATTTAAGGTCATCATCCTCCCCTGAATACTGATGCAAACTTACTTTAGAATTAGGATATTGTTAATGTCTAGATATCCCCCAATACACACAATATTAAAGAAATCATACAATAAGTCAAATGTATTGATAAGCATAAAACTAAATAGAGGTATTGTACTCAGCTCTATTCATAACCAGATGAATCAGAAACTTTTCGGGTCACCATGATTCCTAAGTTGTTACCTAATGGCAAATACACTATGGGAATTCAAAGATACAGCATGTTTAGACACCTTTGTTACTTTTTAAAATTTTTTGATTAAATGACAAACCTACAGAAAAGTTGCAAGAATAGTACAAATAACTCCCATACACCCATCACTCAGAGTTACAAATTGTCAACATTCACTACATTTGTTTTACTCTGCTAGGCATCTTTGGAAACATCATTCAAGGCTTTATTAATTAGCTAAAACCATAGCATATTACCTAATTATTAGGTACAGACCTGATCTATATAGAATGATGGTAATGATAGTAATAGTCATTTTCACATTAAATAATTATAAAAGCTTATAAGGTAAAGTTTTGCTCAGATTATGCTTATTATGCATAATCTTATGCTCAGACTACAAAAAACAAATTGAATTCACACAGAGAGGAAGTGGCACAACCAGGATTCAAATTCAGGTCTTTCTGACCCTACAGCTAATGCTCAAAAGTATTACTGAATCTCTCCCTTTATCAAATGTACCAAAGATATTCATTATTCTTAGTCGATCTAATCCACAATGGGTTATCCCTCCATTTGGGAATTCCATCCATTTTCTTAAGGGCTGTGCAATCTAATATGGGAACGTGAATCAGTAGCAAAAATCCAGCTGTAGCTAAGGAAAATTTCAGTGTTTTATCTTTAAGTGTTATGTTATCCTTTATCTACAAAATTAAATTAAAACATTCACATATTTCTCTTTGGGAGCAAGCAGTATGATTTTGAACCTTTTTGGATGTTCAATTGCCTATTCCTGGTGTAGGTTTATTTGAACAAGCAATTCTTTGAGAATAGCTCCTATCCATCTACTACCATACCATTTCCTGTGACAATAGCAGCTCAGAGTTTGCTACTTGACAGGACATCACTAAGTATTCCTTACTTAGCCAAAGTAATGAGGGTAAAATAAAAGTTATCAGTGACTCAACCTGGAAGTTCAAAACATTGGAATATTCTAAGAAGTCCCTGCCACATTGCTTAATGCTTACTAAAAATATTAGAATTCCAGCATGTGTCAGCCTGGGTGTTTGTGTGTGTACAAATATGTTTGTGTGTCTTTTATTTATTTTATTTTATTTTATTTTATTTTATTTATTTTATTTTATTTTATTTTATATTTTTAAAATATTTTAATATTTTATTTATTTATTTATTTATTTATTTATTTATTCACGAGAGACACAGAGAAAGAAGGCAGAGACATAGGCAGAGGGAGAAGCAGGCTTCCTGGGAAGAGGCTGATGTGGGACTTAATCCCAGATCCTGGGATCACGCCCTGAGCTGAAGGCATACAACCACTGAGCCACCCAGGCGTCCCTGTGTGTGTCTTTTAATGATGTGCATGTATGTGTTGAGTATAGTATGTCTGTTTCTAATAATACCTCTAATAATTCCTTTGATCCTAAACTCGATTCTCTTAGCAAGACTTTATCTCTAAAAATAATAACACTCTTTGTAAAGTTGGACAATTGATTTTTTTTTAAATTTTTTAATTTTTAAAAAATCTTTCCATTTTGAATCCTTTTGTTTTGATCAGGTGATTTATGGCAGGCTACCAAATAAACTTCTTTATTTCCATTAGACAATAAGAAAAGATCAAGAACTACAGATGCTCCTGAATACACACTAATGGTATAGTATGCCCATGAAATTAGATGTTTTAGTTATTTTCTCTTGAGAAGTAAGTTTAAAAAATGTTTCTTGAAGTTTTAGAGGTGTAGTAGAACACAATACTAATTTTCTATACTTTAAGCCAACACTGTTTAATTTAAAAGCTTAGTAGTAATAATTCTAAGGTTTCCATTTTCTGGAAAGTTTAAAAGCTTTAATTTATACATTATCTGGTGAATTTTGAGTAATTAATTCAATAAAATATATTAAAAGCCTGCTATACTAGGCATAAATAATACAAGTATAAATATTTTTTTAATATTAACAATAATAGAAGATACTATTTATGGAGTCCTTATTAGTGATGGCCAATGTGCTAAGATTTTTAAAAAGATTTTATTTACTTATTTGAGAGAGGGAGAAAGAGTGTATCAGAGAGAGTAGAAGTAGGGAGGAAGGACAGAGGGAGAGGGAGAAGCAGACCCCCTGAGCAGGGAGTCCAATGCAGGGCTCCATCCCAGGACTCCGGTCATGACCTGACCTAAAAGCAGATGCTTAACCGACTGAGCCACTCAGGCACTCTTGTGCAGTTTTATATACATTTATAAACATTTTCTCATATACCTCTTAGAGTTACTATCCTTGTTTTAAACATGAGGAGGGGGGTGCCTGGGTGGCTCAGCAGTTGAGCATCTGCCTTTGGCTTAGGGTATGATCCCAGGGTCCTGGGATTGAGTCCCATATTGGGCTTTGTGCATGGAGCCTGCTTCTCCCTTGGCCTATGTCTTTCCTTCTCTCTGTGTGTCTATCATAAATAAATAAATAAAATATTAAAAAATAAAATAAAAATGAGGAGGATTTAGGGAAATTAAGGACCTTGTCATGTGGCAAATCTGGTATAAGAACCTAGGTCAATTTAACTGAAAACCTTCCACCTTTTTACGCTGTATCACTTAAAAAGAGACATATTTATACAATAAATGCCCTAAATTTTATGAGTACTATAATACAACTGTGTTTATCAGGGCATAAAAGAGGACATTTAAAAGATGCCTCTTGGGCAGCCTGGGTGGCTCAGTGGTTTAGCGCTTCCTTTGGCCCAGGGCGTGATCCCAGAGACCCTGGATCGAGTCCCACGTTGGGCTCTCTGCATGGAGCCTGCTTCTCCCTCTGCCTGTATCTCTGTCTCTTTCTCTCTGTCTCTCTCTCTCTCTCTCTTTGTGTCTCTCATGATGGATAAATAAAATCTTAAAAAAATAAAAATAAAAGATGGATCTTGAGAGGAGCTAGGAAAGATGGCAGAGTAAGAGGAAACTGAGTTCACTCTGTCCCATATTTTCAACTAGATATAATCCATATCCAAATCAATAAGCTGGAGAGGATCAGAAGACTGGCAGAACAAACTCCACAACTAAATATAGAGATGGTGCACCTGAAAGGTTAGGAAGGTCAGGAAAGGAAGGAAGGAGGGAGTGGGACATTTGCAGAGAGGACAGAGAAATGGGCCCTTGCACCAGGGATCTCACATAGGGAAGAGTGATCCCCATAACATTTGGCTTTAAAAACCAGATGGGCTGAATTCCATGAGTTTGTATAACCAGTGGGACTTGGAACCTGGAGCTTTAAAAGCCAGCTGACTCAAAACTGGGCTATCCCCGAAAGTGAGTGATAGCTTTGTAGTCACCCTTAAAGAGACAGTAGCCTGTGTGGAGAGGTGACATAGAATCAGCAGTTTACACAATTCTGGGGGGCAGGGGCTGGAGATGAGACAAATCTGTTCAAAATGATTTGGGAGCATGTTGGGAGACTTCTAAAACAGGGCAGTTGGCAGGTGCCATTTTCCTCCTCCTCTTCTAGCATAAACAGACACCTGTGGGAGGTAGGGCTAGACGCCTATAATCCTAGCAGTATGTCCCACCCACAAATTCTTCTGAAGATTTACCCATTTAAGCCAGCTGGCCTTGGCCCTGAGCTCAGGGAAGATTTTGGTAAAGTAGCATGAGTGCCCTGCCCAACAGCTTGGTGCATAGTTGCCACCCTGCATCATGCACATCCTTTGGCATGCCTAGATGAGCCCCACCAGCCACTCTTGCATGCTGCAGTCAGTCATGTGCCCCCAGGCATCCTTAGCATGTCATTCCCAGCAACATGCCTTCAGCCACTATCTGGCACCATGCCCAACCAACAGGTACACAGCTTCAGGGGGATACCATATTCAGCAACCACACTGGCCCAACTGTCATACCACACACACAGCCACACTCCATTAGCCAATATCCCATTCTGTGCCAAGCCTCATGCCTCTGGCCATCCTAGTGCACAGCACTGAGCTGCATCAATGCTTCTGGGGATTCAGCACAGTACTAGTGGCCCAGCACAAATTTTTCTAATACCACTGCCCTGCTCCCAAGTGCCCCAGGCAGCATGCATGCACAGAGCTGGCCTCTCTGTGTCCCATACCACCACAGAGAGCAAGTACAACTCACAATAGGCAGAGTCAGTGCAGACAAATGCATTGAAAGGAAAAGGGACTTAGAAAAAAAAAAGACAGCAGGGCATAAACAACCTGTGTAAGATAATTATGAAGTGCCAGGTTCTCATAAATAGGGTGAACTGCACTGAAGGCACTCCAGGACATCTTCATAAAATGACTACTTTCAAGAACTGACTTTCTTAACACAGAAAAATAGATACATAGTGGCAGACAAAATGAGGAGACAGGAATTTATCCCAAGTGAAAGCACAGGACAAGACCATCATGAGAGTTCTAATGCAAACAGAAATAAGTAATATGTCTGATAGAGAATTTAAAGAAATTATTGTAAGGATAATCACAGGACTTGAGAAAACTGTGGAAGTTATGAGTGAGACCCTTAACACAGAGATACATAATACACAGAAGAGATAAAGGTCACAATAAATGAAATGAGAAACACACTTGGTGGAATGAACAGCAGGATTAAAGAATCAGAGGAATGAATTAGTAGCCTAGAAGACAAAGAAATGGAAAGTAATTGAGCTAAAAAAGGGAGAGAAAAATAATTATGCAAAACAAGAATAGACTAGGGAACTCAGAAACTTCATCAAGTGTAATAACATTCATATTATAGGAGTCACAGAAAAAAGAAGTGAAAGGGGAGCAGAAAATTCATTTGAAGAAATAATAGCTGAAAACTTCGCTAATCTGAGGAAGGAAAGAAATAACTAGATGAAGGAGGCACAGAAAAACTCCAACAAAATTAACAAACGCAGACAAACACCAAGACATATTATAATTAAACTTGAAAAATATAGTGATAAAAAATTTGAAAGCAGCAAGACAAAGGAAGTCATTAACTTAAAAGAAAAAACACATAAGGAAACAGGATATTTCTTAACAGAAACATTGCAAACCAGAGGCAGTGGTATGGTATATTCAAATTGCGGAATGGGAAAAATACACAGCTATGAATACTCTAGCCAGCAAGGCTATCATGCAGAATAGAAGGAGAGATAAAAAATGTCCCAGGAAAAAAAACTAAAGGTGTTTGTGACCACTTAACCAGCTCTGCAAGAAATATTAAAAGGAAGGCAGCCCGGGTGGCTCAGCGGTTTAGCAGCTGTCTTCAGCCCAGGGCGTGATCCTGGAGACCCAGGATTGAGTCCCACGTCGGGCTCCCTGCGTGGAGCCTGCTTCCCCCTCTGCCTGTGTCTCTGCCTCTCTTTCTCTCTCTGTTTCTGTCTCTCTCTCTCGCTCATGAATAAATAAAATCTTTTAAAAAAGAGAAATATTAAAAGGAACACTTTGAGTGGAAAAAAGACCAAAAGTGACAGTATAGACAGGAAATACAAATGCAGTAAAAATGACTCTTTCTGTAAAAAATAAATAAATAAAAGAACTCATAAAAAGCCTATAAAATATAATAACATATACCTAAAATTTGGGGATGAGAGGAGAAAATAATGGGTTCAAAATTACATGATTATCACCTCCATATAGACTGCTATAATGCAAGAAAGTTTATATACAAACCTAATAGAAAACATATATCAAAAACAACAAATGTGCAAAGAATAAAGATAAAGAAATCTATATCACTAAAGAAAATGAGCAAAACATGAAAAACAGGAAAGAACCAAAGAAAGTCTTCAGAAACAACCACAAAAAAAGCAATAAAATACGGGTAAATAAGTATCAAAAATTAGTTTGAATGTAAATAGACTAAATGTTCCCATCAAAAGACATAGGGTGACAGGGTGGATAAAAAAATAAGACCCATCTCTATGCTGCCTAAAAGAGACCCATGTTAGATCAAAAGATGCCTACAAGTTGAAAGTGAGAGGATGGAGAAATATCATGTAAATGGACATTGAAAGAAACCTTGAGTAGTAATACTTTTAATGGACAGAGTATACTTTAAAACAAAGACTGGGAGGGGCAAGATGGCAGAAGAGTAGGGTCTCAAGTCACCTGTCCCCACCAAATTACCTAGATAACCTTCAAATCATCCTGAAAATCTACGAATTCAGCCTGAGATTTAAAGAGAGAACAGCTGGAATGCTACAGTGAGAAGAGTTCACATTTCTATCAAGGTAGGAAGATGGGAAAAATAAGATAAAGAAATAAAAAAGCATCCAAGGGGGAGGGGCCCCGCGAGGACCCAGGCTAAGGCCAGGCCGCGAGAGCCCCCAGGACAGGAAAGCCCCCTCCCGGAGAAGCAGGAGCTTTACCAATCTTCCTGGAGGGAAAGGCCCTCGCAGAGAGCTCCGGCAGGATCCCAGGAGGGGCAGGGATGCCCTCAGGCTCCCAGGGGCACTAACAAAGGACGTGCACCCCGGGGGAGAGCACCCACACACCACTGGCGGAGCATCCTAAAGGGCTGCAGCACACGCCCGGCGGGGCCCCAGGAGCGCTATTCCAGCCGCGACAGGCCCCAGAGCCCAGGGCGCAGAGGGACACAGCCCAGGATCCGGCACTCCCCTGGGACAGGCAAAGGCCAGGAGGGCCCAGGACAGCAAGGACGCTCCTGCCGCTGGGCGGCCTGAGCTGTGCAGATCAGCCGCCCCCACCCCCAGAGCATCCAGGCCCCTGCAAACTGAGAGCTGCGGTAGTTACTGCGGGAGCTGACTCTAGGGCTAGAGAGCTGCCCGCCGCCACTGTTGTTGTTGCTCCTGAGGCATCACAGGATAAACAACCCCCACTGAGCCTCACAGTGGCCTCACAGGATAAACAAGTTAAACACCTGGGATGTGATCCTGGAGACCTGGGATCGAGTCCCACTTCAGGCTCGGTGCATGGAGCTTGCTTCTCCCTCTGCCTGTATCTCTGCCTCTCTCTCTCTCTCTCTCTCTCTCTCTCTGTGTGTGTGTGTGTCTCATGAATAAATAAATAAAATCTTTGAAAAAATAAAAATAAATTAAAACCTCCCCCCAAAATAAAAGTCCAGGACCAACACCTCCACTGGTGAATTTTACTAAACATTCAAAGAAAATTTAATACCTATCCTCAAACTTTTCCAAAATATGATCAGGAGGGAAAGCTTCCAAACTAATTTCACTGGGCCAGCATTCCCTGATACCAAAAATAGATTAGAATACCACAAAATGACAATATCCCTGATGAACACAAATGCAAAAGTATTCAACAATATATCATAAATATGACACATCATGATCATGAAACTGAATCACTTTCTTACATAACACACAAAAATAAACTCAAAATGAATTAAATACCTAAATGTGAGACCTGACTCATAAAAATCCTAGAAGAGAGCACAAGCAGTAATTTCTTTGATATTGGTCATAGCAACATCTTTCTAGATATTTTTCCTGAGGCAAGGGAAACAAAAATAAACTATTGGGACTACTTCAAACTAAAAGCTTCTGAACAACAAGGAAAAACTAAAAACAGCCAACAAAACTAAGAGGCAACCTACTGAAAGGGGAAGAAGATAATTGCAAATTACATATCCAATAAATGGTTAGTATCCGAAATATATAAGGAGCGTATAGAACTCAAAACTAAAACTCTCATAAATAACCCAATTAAAAATGGAAAGAAGACATGAACATATATTTCTCCTAACACATACAATGTTCTTTATCTTGATTATGGTGATGGCTTCACAGATATAAATATCTTTCAAAATCCATCAAATTTCACATTTTAAGTGGAAATGTCTAATTTTATATAAATCACCCAATAATACTGATAGAAAGATATTGAAACTTAGAAGCAGTATATTTTCCAGACAGCATGTAAACCTTTGACTTGTGTTCAAAGCCAATCCTTTAGGAAGACCTGTGTAGAATATGTTATAAGGGCCACTAAGAAACCTACTTTACAATCTCATTTATATTTTAATTTACCATTTATTGACTACATATACCAAATGCTATATCTGCAAAAAGGAGTTTCTCAGTCAATATTCACAAAAATACTATTATTATCCTAGTTGCAGAAATAAGAAAACTAGAGTACCAAGAGATTTAGTAGTTAGCTCACATTCACATAGCCTGTAAGGGGAAAAACCAAGATTCAAATCTAGGTCTGGATGACTCTAGACACCAGATGACAGCCATCATAAAATTATTTAAAAGGAGAGGTTATCTATTTATTTTTTCATACCCACCCCAATCTTCAGACTCTTACAATCTGCTATTTGCCCTCAACATTTCACTGAACCTGCTTTCTACACTAAAGAAGGACTGGTAACTAAATCTAATGGCCTCCTATCCATCCTTTAAGGTCCACCTCAAGTGTCACCTCATTTCCAATGTCTTTCCTGCTATTCCTACCACTCTTTTATCCAATTTGAAAATAATTTCCTTCTTCTACTTCCCGTACCCATTGCTATACTGTTGACCAGATTTTTTCACTCATCTGTTTATGTCTTTATTCATAGACTAACATATTCACCATTTATTTATTGGGCACTTCTGTGTTATTCATTGTCCTAAGTAAGGGAAGTATAGAGATTATTAATCTTTATTCTCCTAAAGGACATAATCTAGTCAGGGGGATACATTGGTAAGTAAGAATTATAATTCAGTGTCATGAGCTATATATAAGTGAAACATTTTAGACACTCAAAATATATGTGTGGGATGAATGCATTATTTTTCTGTTTCCAAAAAAAAACCACAGGGAAACCATATATTTGTGGGTGAGTTACTCAGATAGCCATGCTGATATTTATCACATTGTGAGGTCTGAAAGACTATGAGTAGATTATTTTAGCCAAATATTATACAATAATTAATTTAAACACTTTTAGGCAAGTATAGAAATCCAGTGGAAAGCTCAGATTTTGGCTATGAACATATAACTTAAACCATTTCATATATCTACCCTCTCCCCGAAATCTACATCTAAATCTACTTCCCTGGCCTTATAGAAATATATCATCTTTTCTAGTTAGAGTACATATAGATATAGCCATTAATAAAATATTTGTATGTAAATATCACTTATCTTTAAGGGAAGTATAATCTCAATGTCATGAATTTTTAAAAAGATTTGATTTATTTATTCATGAGAGACACACAGAGAGGCAGACATAGGCAAAGAAAGAAGCAGGCTCCCTGAGGGGAGCCCAATGTGGTACTTGATCCCAGGACCCTAGGATCACCACCTGAGCCAAAGGCAGATGCTCAACCACTGAGCCAGCCAGGTTCCCTCAGTGTCATGAATTATTTAAGTAGTTCTGAATCAATCAAATAATATAGGTTTTTGAGTATAGCCACATTGTAGGATGAAACTGTTGATGATACAGATTTTGGCTGATTTTGTATACTGAACATATACTAGTAAACATCTCGTCTGCCAAAAATTTTATTTACTCATAAACCTTGAGAAAATTTAAGATCTGTTTGCTATTTAATAATATCTAAACTTTTCCATGATATTAAATCTGTAATACGGATTCTCAGGCCCTGACTTCTGAAATTTAAAAGCTTAGATATCTAGACTTATGTGATACAGTGAAAAATTGAATGCATCTTCTTGAAATATCTACCAAAGATGGAGTCATCTTGAAAGAAACAGTTATGACTTGGCAGATAGGCACAGCATCAGCTTTTGCCTCTGCAATCTTGGCATGGAATAATACACTTAAAGTGATGAATCACCAAATACACTTCTCTTACTCTCTTTAAAATAGTATTTTTATTGAAAATATTACATAACTAATGTTTATCAGACAATTATGTGCTCATGAAATGTCATATATTCATTAAATATCTACCTTTGTGGAGTAAAAACATGTGTAACTCTCATGGATAACTTCACATTTTAGACTTCACTTGACAGATTACAAAGTGTTTCATGCTTAGCAGGCAAAAAGAAAGGACAGCAAGCTACATGGGTCTACAATGCATTTATCCTTTCAGTTTAAAGAGCTTTAAACTTTCCTTTTTGGAGAAAAAAGGGTTTGATAAAGAGGAAAAATTGAAACAGAAATAGAGATAATCACAGTATCGTAAATTCAATTTTTACACTCAATTTTCTTCTCAGAGATTTTATTCTGGGATTTTTTTGGTTCAAATTGTGACAAAGTTTCCATCAAGACAAACATAGTTTTATAGAAATTATCTTTATTAGTTGGCTTGATGTACCAAAGATGTTTGGCTCACATATAAAAGAATTTTACTTTGCTTCACTTGAACTTCACTATAAACAAAAACAAAACTAAAAGATTAAGATCTGGACTGTAGTTTAAATATTTCACTTATTTTAACATATAACATTTTTTAAAGGTAAACAGCCATTGCAGCAACAATATGGTTGAATCTGAGTAAAATAAGAATGTTAATATAAATGTAAAACTCTACATATACAACCATCTTTTTTTAAGATTTTATTTATTTATTCATGAGAGACAGAGGCTGAGGCACAGACATAGGCAGAGGGAGAAGAAGCAGGCTCTCTGCAGAGATCCTGATATGGGACTCAATCCCAGGACCCAGGGATCATGACCTGGGCCAAAGGCAGATGCTCAACCACTGAGCCACCCAGATGTCCCTATACAACCATCTCTTAGTTTTTATTTTTTAAAAAGAGTTTATTTATTTATTCATGAGAAACACAGAGAGAGGCAAAAACATAGGCAGAGAAGAAGGCTCCATGCAGGGAGCCCGATGCGGGACTCCATCCTGGGACTCCAGGATCACACCCTGAGCCAAAGGCAGGTGCTCAACCGCTTAGCCACCCAGGCGTCCCTACAACCATCTTTTAATTTTTTTTTTTTAGTCTGAATGTCTGTATGGCTAACAGTACTATCAATGTCATTTCACTTGGCATTATGTACTACAGGCAACATCCTTAGTAGTCCATATCTCTCTCCTCCTTTATGGTTCTCTTTCTCCTTCCAAATTCATTCTACACCCAATGATATCCAAATACAGATCTTTGCCTCCCACATATAATTACCACTCTCTGTGAGGTTTTGCCAACAGATCAAAGAAAAGCAGAGGGCCTTGCATTTGGTTAAATTAATGGCATTCTTACAATCAATCAAGTGGATTATGGTATAGGCAATGTCTTGGGTTTTCCAAAATGAAAAAAAAAAAGTAAGTGTGCAACCCTTTAGCTCTATGCACAAGGCTGGACAAAGTTCATAAGTTGAATGGCACTGGCAATGATTACTACAATCACAAGACATTTCTCAACATATTCATAGTATTGATGTCTTCAATGTCTCTCCATTGTCATCATCTAGTGAAGAGATCCATTTTCTGTAGTTGCTGAAGCACCAAATTCATCAAATGACCAGGAAACTGAGTCACAAACTTCAATTTTGTCTATATTTTTAAACCTCATGCTCCCACATCTTCTTGACTGGTGGCAGAATTAGATACCTAGCTGTAGGACATCTATTCTGACTAAATATCTTATAGGTTCTTGAGAGCTGATTATTAAAAGAATACTGCTTATTGAGTTTTAAACTGCCATTTATTGACCAGAGTTAGGCAGCTATTTCAGAGAGAACTACTGGCAGGTTCTTAACATTTTATTCATTTTTTATTTTTTTAAGATTTTATTTATTTATTCATGAGAGAGACAGAGACACAGGCAGAGGGAGAAGCAGGTTCCATGCAGGGAACCCGACGTGGGACTCGATCCTGGGTCTCCAGGATCACGCCCTCCTATTTTTATAGGAATATAAAAAATATATTCCTATCATCACACAGGTGCAATGAAGGTGGCGCTAAACTGCTGAGCCACCTGGGCTGCCCAGTTCTTAACATTTTAAAGATAGATTTATTTATTTATTTATTTTTGAAAAAGAGAGCATGAGTGGGAAGGGCAGAGGAAGAGGGAAAGAGAATCTCAAGTGGACTCCATGTAGCATGGAGCTTAATGCAGGGCTCAAGTTTCACCCTGAGATCAAGACCTGAGCTGAAACCAAAAGTCAGTTGTTTAATTGGCTCTGCCACCCAGGTGCCCCAGTCCTCAACATTTTAATACAGCATATATTTAAAGATGTCAAATACATCCTTCTATCAGAACAGTAAAGCCAAATTAGTTTTGTTTACTGATTCATCACTTCACAAATAAATCCTATGCCACAAAAAAAATATATTCCTATCATCACACAGGTGCAATGAATGAATGGATACTGCATTGGTTAAAGATATTGCTTTGAATTTGGTCTTAGCTCTTCCCCTCTATAATTCTATAATTTTGGACAATCTATTTAACATCTCTAAGCCTCGTTTTTGTCATCTTTTAAATGGGTACAATGGTGTTTACTTCATAGATTTTTGGTGGTGATTAAATCATATATATATGTATATATATATATATATATATATATATATATATATATATAGTATGTACTTAGTACTAAAAATATGCCAGGTAATAATAATAGTGATGATGGTGGTGTTAAATATGTGGTGCTCTCTATATTCTTTGACAGTATTCTCATCAAAGCGTGGAAACTAATCCTTCCTTGAATTTGAGTAAAGCATTAGTGACTCAATTTTTTTAATAGAATATGGTAGCAATGACATTGTGTGATTGATAAATTACATCATAAGAAGCAAATAAAGCTTCTTCCTGGTCCGTCCATTCTCTCATGCTCTTTCTCTCATTGCATATCTCTGAAAAGCCAGTCACCATGTCACATAGGCATTACAGTTGGTAGCCCCATCAAAAGTCCTGACCTGGGATGCCTGGGTGGCTCAGTGGTTGAGCACCTGCCCCGGCTCAGGGCGTGATCCGCGGGCTCAGGATTGAGTCTCACGTCAGGCTCCCTGCCTGAAGCCTGCTTCTTCCTCTGCCTACATCTCTGCTGCTTTCCTCTCTCTGTGTCTTTCATGAATAAATAAATAAAATATATTTTTTAAAAAGTCCTGACATACACCCAGCATCATCTATCAGACTTGTGAGGGAAACTTCAGATGATTTCAGCTTTCAGCCTTCAAACTTCTCCAGCTGATACCAAGTACAGCAGAGATGAGCTGTTCTCATCAAGCCCTGGCCAAACTGCAAATTCATAAGCAAAATAAATATTGTTGTTGCTGTTGTTTTCAGACAATATGTTTGGAGACTGTTTGTTATATAACAACAGAGAAGTGAAACATCATATAAACAACAAATGTCACTTTCACTGCAGGCTAAGGCATGAAACACTATCCTCACAACAGAAAATGCTTTTTTTTTTTTTACACACATATTCCTTTCATTTAAAAATTCCAAAAACAAAAAAAATTCCAAAAACCACAAAAATAAACTTTTAACAATATATTACTTAATATATTCTTATAGTATACTTATAACAATAATTATTCCACCATTTCCAATATTACAAAAAGGAGGAAGAAAAATACAGAGGAAGCAGACCCAGTATATATAAATACTATAAAATCCATTAGAATAAATAAAGTCGTCATAAATAAAGGGCCCAATGGCTGGGGGTTTGGGGGTGGGGTGGTTGGCAATAGCTTTGGCTACTTGCTTTTGGATGGAAGGAACAAAGATTACATAGTAGTTTTTAAACATCATCTCACTTCATGTCTATAACAACTCTAAAAGGCAAGTAAAAGGTATGTTCAATAACACTTTTTATAGAATAGATAATCAAGGTTCAGAGAAATTAGCTAATTTTTATAAAATAACAAGTGATGGAGTCAAATTTGTACTCTACATATTGGTCTTTACCTGTGTGAAAATACATAGGATGCCCCCTTGGGTTTTATTTCCTTCCTTAGGATGGGTTGGTATCATATCATACCTCTATGGGACTCCTTACATTTTATTCCCAGAATATTTATTGACATTTTGGAGTATGTCTGACATACAGAAAAAAATGTATTTTCCATCAAACAGGTAATAATCTCATAAAAGATGAGGCTAGGAACATGTAAGATTATATGAAAGCCAAAATTAGCAAAAAATGATGATGACACAATGCCAGCAACAAATATATCCTTTGAGGAGTAACTCAAGAACTAAAAATAAGAGTATAATACTAATATGGTTGAAATGTCTGTCAGGCATGAGCAGCTTTGTTTGGAGCAGATTTGAGGTCAAAGGATGAGATGCTAAAACAAGGGCTTTCATTACTCGCATTGACAGAGAATGGGAACAGTGTGGAATGAGCCATTCTGAACTATATGATGAGAAATAGATGGACATATGTAGACACAAACTGAGATTATAAAGTTGGGGTGGTAAATGAAATAATAATTTGAGAAACAATAGGCAGTGGGAAACACATGGAAAGCAAAGATCAGGAACTTTCCTAAAAATCTATTAGTATAGTGAACACATACATAGCAGTTTATTTTTTTATTTATTTAGAGATTTATTTATTTATTTATTAATGAGAGAGAGAGAAAGAGAAAGAGAGAGGCAGAGACACAGGCAGAGGGAGAAGCAGGTCCCATTCCAGGAGCCCGACGCGGGACTCGATCCCAGGACTCCGGGACCGCGCCCTGGGCCAAAGGCAGGCGCCAAACCGCTGAGCCACCCAGGGATCCCCTACATAGCAGTTTAATATTTGAATTAAAGAGTATTATTTCTTTGCCTCGCCCTCCTTCCACCAACCAGTTTTTGAAACTTGAGATAGTTTTTACTCAATGAAATAATAACAGTTAATAAAATAGCTAACATTTGTTGAATACAAACTGTGGACCAGGCACTTCCCTGAGGATTTCACATGCATTATTTTATTTAATTCACATACTAACAATCTGATATAGGTACTGCTATTGTCTTCCTTTTACAGATAAAAGAACTGGGGCCCAAAGAGGTTAGGATGTTGTGCAAGGTGAAACTGTCACCGGTACTCAGTGGAGGTGGCACTGAAACGCAACAGTCTGTCTCTAAAGGATATCCTCTTAGACTTTGTTTTTGTATATTTTTCATTGGAGTTCGATTTGCCAACATATAACATAACACCTGGTGCTCATTCCGTCCAGTGCCCCCTCAGTGCCCGTCACCCAGTCGCCCAAACTCCCTGCCCAACTCCCCTTCCACTACACCTTCTTCGTTTCCCAGAGTTAGGTGTCTTTCATGTTCTGTCACCCTCTCTGATATCTCTCACTTATTTCCTCTCCTTTCCCCTTTAATCCCTTTCACTATTTCTTATATTCCCCAAATGAATGAGACAATATAATGTTTGTCTTTGTCCAAATTACTTCATTCAGCATAATACCCTCCAGTTATATCCACGTTGAAGCAACTGGTGGGTATTTGTCATTTCTAATGGTTGAGTAATATTCCATTAGTTTCCATGAATCTTTTTAATTCTTCTCTAACTTCCTGGTTGACCCTTTCATCTTTTTAGCAGGATGGTCTTTAAACTCCACGTGTTTGAATTTCTTCCAAATGTCTTCTTGTGATTGAGTTCAAGTTTCAAAGCATTGTGGTCTAAAAATATGGAGGGGACAATCCCAAATTTTGGTATCAGTTGAGACCTGATTTGTGACTCAGTATGTGATCTATTCTGGAGAAAGTTCCATGTTCACTTGAGAAGAATGTGTATTCAATTGTGTTTGGATGTAAAGTTCTATAAATATCTGTGAAATCCATCTGGCCCAGTGTATCATTTAAGGCCCTTGTTTCTTTGGAGATGTTGTGCTTAGAAGATCTGTCATTTACAGAAAGAGTTGTGTTGAAGTCTCCCAGAATTAATGTATTATTATCTAAGTATGTCTTAACTTTGGTTATTAACTGATTGATATACTTGGCAGCTCCCACATTAGGGGCATAAATATTCATGATTGTTAGGTCCTTTTGTGGGATAAATCCTGTAAGTATGGTGTAGTGTCCCTCTTCATCTCTTACTACAGTTTTTGGGATAAACTTTAATTTATATGATATGAGGATGGCTACCCCTGCTTTCTTTGCAGGACCTTTTGAATGGTAAATGTTTCTCCACCCTTTTATTTTCAGGCTGTAGGTGTCCTTAGCTATACAATGAGTCTCTTGTAGACAGCAAATAGATGTTTTTGCTTTTTTATGCAGTCTGAAACCTGCGTCTTTTGATGGGATCATTTAGCCCTCAGGTTCAGAGTTACAATTGAAAGATATGAATTTAGTGTCATCATAATACCTATTCAGTCCCTGTTTTTGTGGATTGTTTCCTTGGACTTCCTCTTTTTTTTTTTACCAAGTCCCCTTAATATTTCTTGCAGAGCTTGTTTGGTGGTCTATTCTTTCAGTTTCTGCCTATCTTGGAAGTTCTTTATCTCTTCTTCTATTCTGAATGAGAGCCTTGCTAGATAAAGTATTCTTGGCTGCATGTTCTTCTCATTTAGGACCCTGAATATATCCTGCCAGCCCTTTCTGGCCTTCCAGGTCTCTGTGGAGAGGTCCACTATTAATATAATAGTTCTCTCCATATAAGTTAAGGATCTCTTGTCTCTTGCTGCTTTAAGGATTTTCTCTTTATCTTTGGAATTTCCAAGTTTTACTATTAAATGTCGAGATATTGAATGGTTTTTATTGAATTCTTGGGTGGGACCTCTTTATCTTCTGGTTCTGAATGTCTGTTTCCCTCCCCAAATTAGGGAATTTCTCAGCTATGATTTGTTCAAATATGCTTTCTGGTCCTCTGTCCCTCTTGGCGCCCTTGGGAACCCCAATTAAATGTAGATTTTTCCTTCTGAGGCTGTCATTTATTTCCCTTAATCTTTCCTCATGGTATTTTAATTGTTTTTCTTTTTTCCTCAGCTTCCTTCCTTGTCATCAACTTGTCTTGTATGTCTCTCACTCTTTCTTCCACCTCATTAACCCTCGTCATTAGGACCTCCAGTTTGGATTGCATCTCATTTATTTGACTTTTAATTTCAGCCTGATTAGATCTTAATCCTGCAGTCATGAAGTCCCTTGATTCTTTTATGCTTTTTTCCAGAGCCACCATTAGCTTTATAATTGTGATTCTGAATTGGGTTTCTGACATCAAATTGTTATCCAAATTCTGTAACTCTGTGGGAGAGAGTGCTGTTTCTGATTCTTTCTTTTGTGGTGAGTTCTTCTTTCTAGTCATTTTGCTCAGTGCAGAGTGGCTGTATGAGTGGGCTGCATTAAGAATGTCAACCACGAACTAAGTAAATTTCACCGTAGATGATTTCTCTGCTTCTATATACTGTAAATCCTTCACTTCCCCTGGAGCTTTCCAATGCTGCTCGGTCAAGGACTTGCTCTTTCCCTGTCCTTCCAGCTTGTCTTCTCTGGGAGGGGCCTGCTGTGCTGATTCTTAAATGTTTGCAGGTCTCAATGGGAGCTGTTTATCCTGTGAGGCCCCTGTTCCCTGGAGGCCCTGCCCCTCTCAGGCACACGGTGACACAAGGAGGAACAACCACATTGGTGGCAGCCCCCTCTCCAGCTCTGGAGTTAGCTCCCACAGTAACTACGGCAGTCTTCCAGTTTCAGTGGCCTAGCTGCCTCTAGGGGGCAGGGGCGCTGATCTGCACAGCTTGGGGGCACCCCGCGGCAGGAGAGTCCTCGCTGTCTTGTGCCCTCTCTGCCTCCACCTGTCCCGGGAGGAGTGTAGGATCAGGGCTGTGTCTGCTTGGCACCCTGGGATCCGGGGCCTGTGCTGTTGGAATCGTGCTCCTGGGCCGCGGCTCCCGAAGGCACCAGGGCGCAGACCTGTCTGCCCGGAGCTGGCTACTGAGCTTCTCCCGAGGCCCCACTGGGCTTGGGCTCCAGCCCTTTGCGGAGCTCCGCCCACAGTCTGTGGTGTGCTTTCCCCCAGGCAAACTTTCTCTGTTAGTGACTCCAGGAAACTGGAGACTCCACTGCCCCTCCTGGGATCCTGCCCGAGGTCCCTGCTGAGCATCTTTCCATCAGGAAAGTATCTGGTGCAGACTTTTAAAGTTCCTGCTTCTCCGGGGCTCGGTTTTACTGTCCTGGAGGCTTTCACTGCCCGGTCTTAGCATAGCTCCTCTCAGGGACCCTCTCCCACGTGATTCTTTTTCATTTTTTTTACACTTTCCTACCTTGTTATAAGTGAAAACCTTTCTCTTGTAGTGATCCAGCTGTTTTTGCTTTAAATCTCAGATTGAATTCATAGGTTTTCGGGATGTTTTGAAAGTTATCTAGGTAAGTTGGTGGGGCCAGGTGAGTTGGGGACCCTGCTCCTCCACCATCTTGCCCCACCTTATCCTTTTAATCTTTAATCTATACTGCATTAGTATAAGGTATGTGGCCTAGTGTTTATATCATTAGAGATCATTATAAAACAGAGAGATTCTTTGATTTTCCTTCCTAGATGACATTTTATGCAAATAATATCAGAAATTCTTTTTAAGATTTTATTTATTTATTCATAGAAACACACACAGAGAGAGAGAGAGAAAGACAGAGACACAGGCAGAGGGAGAAGCAGGCTCCATGCAGGGAGCCTGACATGGGACTGGATCCTGCATCTCTAGGATCAGGCCCTGGGCTGAAGGCGGTGCTAAACCACTGAGCCACTGAGGCTGCCCACCATTTTTTCCACTATTATTAATCTATGGTATTTTTCATTGTGAAATTATAAATCTTTTCACATGTGAAATTGTTTCTCTGTCTTTACTGTTAGGATACATAAATATGTAAGTGATAAGCAAGAGGTAATTTTAAGTCATACTATATCACACCTAGAAATATAATTCCACATATTTTCTTTAGTGAAATGTTGTATTTTGCATACTGAAGGTTGCATGACTGTGCTGTCGGTATAATATGAATAAGTATTCTTATTTTGTATTTTTTCCAATATGTTATCAAGAACAGGAATGTTGAGGGGGGAGGAGCAAGATGGCGGAAGAGTAGGGTCCCCAAATCACCTGTCTCCACCAAACTACCTAGAAAACCTTCAAATTATCCTGAAAATCTATGAATTCGGCCTGAGATTTAAAGAGAGACCAGCTGGAATGCTACAGTGAGAAGAGTTCGCGCTTCTATCAAGGTAGGAAGACGGGGAAAAAGAAGTAAAGAAACAAAGGCCTCCAAGGGGGAGGGGTCCCGCGAGGAGCCGGGCTGAGGCCGGGGCGAGTGTCCCCAGGACAGGAGAGCCCCGTCCCGGAGGAGCAGGAGCTGCACCGACCTTCCCGGGCGGAAAGGGGCTCGCAGGGAGTTGGAGCAGGACCCAGGAGGGCGGGGATGCCCTCGGGCTCCCGGGGACACTAACAGCAACTGCGCGCCCAGGAGAGTGCGCCGAGCTCCCTAAGGGCTGCAGCGCGCACGGCGGGACCCGGCGGGACCGGAGCAGCTCGGAGGGGCTCGGGCAGAGGAAGAGGCTCCGTCCGGAGGGGGCGGCGCGGTTCCAGGAGCAGCTCGGAGGGGTTCGGGCGGCGGCTCCGCGGAGGGGGCTGCACGGCCCGGGAGCGCGAATCCACCAGCGCAGGCTCCGGAGCACAGGGCGCCGGGACACAGCCCAGGATCCCGCCTCCCCCGGGACAGGCAGAGGCCGGGAGGGCCCAGGACAGCAAGGACGCTCCTGTCCCGAGCTGAGCACATCAGCGGCCCCGCCCCGGAGCCTCCAGGCCCTGCAGACGGAGTTCCTGCCGGAGCTGAATCCAGGTTTCCAGAGCTGCCCCGCCACTGGGGCTGTTCCTCCTGCGGCCTCACGGGGTAAACAACCCCCACCGAGCCCTGCACCAGGCAGGGGCACAGCAGCTCCCCCAACTGCTAACACCTGAAAATCAGCACAACAGGCCCCTCCCCCAGAACACCAGCTAGACTGACAACTTCCAGGAGAAGCCAAGGGACTTAAAGAACACAGAATCAGAAGATACTCCCCGGTGGTTCTTTTTTTGTTTGTTTGTTTTTGTTTTTGTTTTTGTTTTTATTTTGTTTTGCTTTTTGATTTGTTTCCTTCCCCCACCCCCTTTTTTTCTCCTTTCTTTTTCTTTCTCTTTTTCTTCTTTTTTTTTTTTTTTTTTTTTTCGTTTTTTTTTTTCTTTTTCTTCCCTTTTTTTTTCTCTTTCTCTTTTCTTTCCTTCTTTCTCTCCTCTCTTTTTCTCTTTTTCCCAATACAACTTGCTTTTGGCCACTCTGCACTGAGCAAAATGACTAGAAGGAAAACCTCACCTCAAAAGAAAGAATCAGAAACAGTCCTCTCTCCCACAGAGTTACAAAATCTGGATTACAATTCAATGTCAGAAAGCCAATTCAGAAGCACTATTATACAGCTACTGGTGGCTCTAGAAAAAAGTATAAAGGACTCAAGAGACTTCATGACTGCAGAATTTAGAGCTAATCAGGCAGAAATTAAAAATCAATTGAATGAGATGCAATCCAAACTAGAAGTCCTAACGACGAGGGTTAACGAGGTGGAAGAACGAGTGAGTGACCTAGAAGACAAGTTGATAGCAAAGAGGGAAACTGAGGAAAAAAGAGACAAACAATTAAAAGACCATGAAGATAGATTAAGGGAAATAAACGACAGCCTGAGGAAGAAAAACCTACGTTTAATTGGGGTTCCCGAGGGCGCCGAAAGGGACAGAGGGCCAGAATATGTATTTGAACAAATTCTAGCTGAAAACTTTCCTAATCTGGGAAGGGAAACAGGCATTCAGATCCAGGAAATAGAGAGATCCCCCCCTAAAATCAATAAAAACCGTTCAACACCTCGACATTTAATTGTGAAGCTTGCAAATTCCAAAGATAAGGAGAAGATCCTTAAAGCAGCAAGAGACAAGAAATCCCTGACTTTTATGGGGAGGAGTATTAGGGTAACAGCAGACCTCTCCACAGAGACCTGGCAGGCCAGAAAGGGCTGGCAGGATATATTCAGGGTCCTAAATGAGAAGAACATGCAACCAAGAATACTTTATCCAGCAAGGCTCTCATTCAAAATGGAAGGAGAGATAAAGAGCTTCCAAGACAGGCAGCAACTAAAGAATATGTGACCTCCAAACCAGCTCTGCAAGAAATTTTAAGGGGGCCTCTTAAAATTCCCCTTTAAGAAGAAGTTCAGTGGAACAGTCCACAAAAACAAAGACTGAATAGATATCATGATGACACTAAACTCATATCTCTCAATAGTAACTCTGAATGTGAACGGGCTTAATGACCCCATCAAAAGGCGCAGGGTTTCAGACTGGATAAAAAAGCAGGACCCATCTATTTGCTGTCTACAAGAGACTCATTTTAGACAGAAGGACACCTACAGCCTGAAAATAAAAGGTTGGAGAACCATTTACCATTCGAATGGTCCTCAAAAGAAAGCAGGGGTAGCCATCCTTATATCAGATAAACTAAAATTTACCCCAAAGACTGTAGTGAGAGATGAAGAGGGACACTATATCATACTTAAAGGATCTATTCAACAAGAGGACTTAACAATCCTCAATATATATGCTCCGAATGTGGGAGCTGCCAAATATATAAATCAATTATTAACCAAAGTGAAGAAATACTTAGATAATAATACACTTATACTTGGTGACTTCAATCTAGCTCTTTCTATACTCGATAGGTCTTCTAAGCAAAACATCTCCAAAGAAACGAGAGCTTTAAATGATACACTGGACCAGATGGATTTCACAGATATCTACAGAACTTTACATCCAAACTCAACTGAATACACATTCTTCTCAAGCGCACATGGAACTTTCTCCAGAATAGACCACATATTGGGTCACAAATCGGGTCTGAACCGATACCAAAAGATTGGGATTGTCCCCTGCATATTCTCGGACCATAATGCCTTGAAATTAGAACTAAATCACAACAAGAAGTTTGGAAGGACCTCAAACACATGGAGGTTAAGGACCATCCTGCTAAAAGATAAAAGGGTCAACCAGGAAATTAAGGAAGAATTAAAAAGATTCATGGAAACTAATGAGAATGAAGATACAACCGTTCAAAATCTTTGGGATGCAGCAAAAGCAGTCCTAAGGGGGAAATACATCGCAATACAAGCATCCATTCAAAAACTGGAAAGAACTCAAATACAAAAGCTAACCTTACACATAAAGGAGCTAGAGAAAAAACAGCAAATAGATCCTACACCCAAGAGAAGAAGGGAATTAATAAAGATTCGAGCAGAACTCAACGAAATCGAGACCAGAAGAACTGTGGAACAGATCAACAGAACCAGGAGTTGGTTCTTTGAAAGAATTAATAAGATAGATAAACCATTAGCCAGCCTTATTAAAAAGAAGAGAGAGAAGACTCAAATTAATAAAATCATGAATGAGAAAGGAGAGATCACTACCAACACCAAGGAAATACAAACGATTTTAAAAACATATTATGAACAGCTATACGCCAATAAATTAGGCAATCTAGAAGAAATGGACGCATTCCTGGAAAGCCACAAACTACCAAAACTGGAACAGGAAGAAATAGAAAACCTGAACAGGCCAATAACCAGGGAGGAAATTGAAGCAGTCATCAAAAACCTCCCAAGACACAAGAGTCCAGGGCCAGATGGCTTTCCAGGAGAATTTTATCAAACGTTTAAATGAACTTGAAGTACAAACTCTTCCCTACATCTCCACCCTGCCTGCGCATTTTGAACTTGCCAAGACTTCACAGTCACACAAGCCAATGTCTTTAAAAGATATATATATGCACATCTTATTGTTTCTGTTTCTCTAGAAACTCCTGAATAATACATCTACCCAAAATAAAAAGTAGAGAGGAAGATGTTTGGCACAAGACTTAAAGGGAAGTTTGGAATGAATAAAGAAGATATGGTATATATACACAATGGGATATTACTCAGTCATCAGAAAGGATGAGATCTTGCCATTTGGGGACAGCATGGATGAACCTAGAGGGCATTATGCTAAGTGAAATAAGTCAGACAAAGAAATGCAAAAACCATATGATTTCACTTATATGTAGAATCTTAAAAAACAAAACAAATGAACAAACAACAACTAAAAAGGGAAAGGAACTCATAAATACAGAGAACAAATTTGTGGTTACCAGAGGGGATGGCCAAAAAGATGAAGGAGATGAAGACCTACAAACTTCCAAGTATAAAATAAACAAGTCATGGGGATATAGTCAATATCATAATAAGTGTGTGTGGTGACAGACAGTGACTACACTTTCCCTGGTGAGCATTGTGTAATGTATAAAATTGTTGAATCATTATGTTGTACACCTGAAACTAATATAACGTATGTCAAATATACTGATTAAAATTTTTTACAAATAAAAAATAGGGAATCTTGGTCACACAAAAGAAGCATGGGGGATGGAGGGCTGAAAGAAATTGGATAGTACAGCTCAGCTTCAAAGAGTCCACCCCTCTCATGACCCTTCACTGCGGGTTTCCACATTCAAACAAACTGCCCTGCTGGAGCCTGAGGGGGTGGCCACGGACTGACTCAGCCTAGGCTATCCTTCTTAAGGAGAAGGATATGTCATTAATCACCAGGAAGAGCCAAAGTAGGATTTTCTGGATAGAGAAGGAGTTTGACAAGGGTTTCTAGGAACTGAAGAGCTACACCTAGAACCAGGAAGTTAGGAGGAATCGCAGGTGTTCTCCCAGGCAGGGCTGACACCACAATAAAAGGGCCAGGGCTGGACCCTCCTCAGCCAATTTGGATCTATCCTTGCAGGACAGGTGCACTTGGAGAGGCAGGTGAGTGAAGTGGCTCAGCCACCCGGGGAGGCACCTCGTACCTCCCAAGGCCTTCTAGGGGCCGCAGTGGATGCTGAATGTGGACCCTGACTTGGATTTCTCAGTGGGTGTGATGGGAAATGGAAGTTAGTATTGATAAGGATGGGTGAGTTAATGGATAGACATGTGGATTCACAAATAGAATATATAGAATGATTTTCTTTGAGAAATTTTGATACCATTCATTGTAATATAACATGATTCAGTGAGAAAAATGCATGCTATAAATGTTAAATGACCTTCCCAAAGTCCTAGAGGAAGGATGTGGAAAGTCAGGACAAACTAGACAGTGGACATCCCAATTTTCAATCTAGCACTCCTTCATTTTCCTTAGTTTGAGTAAAATTACAGGCTAAGTAAGAAAGTAGGCTTGGGTGAAACCCTTAAGTTAAAACAAAACTTAACTAAACTAAGATTGTATGCTAATATTCCTATATTCCAGGATTTGGATGTTAAGCTGCAAGATGGCTCTTGCTTACAGCTTGCTTGCTTTGGACAATGAAGTCGGGGGCAGGGGAGGCTATAATACACCCCTCAAACATCATCACTGAGTGAGCTAAGCAGGACAGGATGCTCAGAACAAAATAATATGGAAGAGATAAAGGGTTAGGTACGGGCCATAGAAAGGAGCCTATCCTTAGGTCAGACCCTTGACCTTGTCCAAGACTGTGACCAGAAGGAGCTCTGGAGAGGAAAAACAAAGGTAGTTGGTTTATTCCTCCTCACACAGCTAGTCTAAGTTGGCAACAAGGGGTCAACAGCCAAGTCTATCTGACCTATGTTCCCAGTTTCTTGATTTCACACTTGGTTATATTGTTGATGCTAGACCTGCTGGCCCCTTCCCCTAAGTTAGGCACTAGACTTCGAGTGCCATAGACCAGGAGTCCTATAGTCCTAAAGTATTTTCTTATTTGGAAGCTGCTACCCATGCTTGGTCCTGTGACTTGACAAATGTTCCAGAAAGTTTGACAGGAAGGTTGTCCCTGAGAATAGGATTGTGGTAATTTGAGGCGGTACCAACAAAAAAAGAAAACGAACACAACAAAAAAAAAGTATTTCCTCTTTCTTACAGATTCTCTTCAACTAAGAAAGATGTCTTTTCAGCAACAACAATGCAAAATCCCTTGCCAGCCCCCTCCCCAGGTCACTGAGCTCTGTCCTCCCCACGTCCCTGTGCCCTACCCTTCCCAAGTCCCTGTGCCCTGCCCTCCCAAGGGGCCTGAGCCATGTCTTCCACCCCCTAGCCAGCAGAAGTGTTATCCTGTGCAGCCTCCCCCTTGCCAAGAATACCTGTCAAAGCAGAAGTGACTCCTCTGAAGCCACCCTCCTCAACCTGGTCATGAAGCAGATGGATTCTCTTTCTCTCACTGTAGATTCTCTTTTCACCTAATAACATGAAACCATATATGGTCCCAGAAGAGGCTACTTCTCCAAATTCAAGGTGAATCATGAAACCACGGTTTATCTACCAGCTTTTCCCATCTACCCCAGACAGCAGACGTTGGCTGGATGTGATGTTCTCAGGGCCTTCCTTGGAGCTTGGACAGGTGTGTGCTTCTCTGGCTACCATCATCTACAGTGGGTCATTCTTCCACCACAGCACCCTCTCTTCACAATGCCGTTGGTCTCACCATGACAACTTCTACCTCCGGAAGCTGAAGAAGAATCCCACAAAAGAAAGAAAACATTAGCTTTTCTTTAGGTTTCACAAAGGAAAACAGAATTCTCCTAAATTATCTTAAAATTCACATGAGAAGACACTCTCCTCTTCTACATGCCACAGAGCAGTTGTTGAAGCCACCTACCTTCCCTACGCCTCCCTACTCCATCTCTCATGGCTAGGTCGACGCTTCCTGGGACCAACCCCTGGCTCTGCAGCCCCTTCCCCTGTCCCACTGGAGTCATGTCCCTGCCTCTCTGTGTGATCCATTAAAAATATTATCCCTGAGGAAAAAAAAAAAAAAAAAAAAAAAAGAACAGGAATGTTTATAAAGCAGAGATTTACAGAGCTTATAGTCATCAAGATTTCAGCTTGTATGTCAACCAGACACATTTTTATCACTCTTGTATCTATATAGTTGATAGCTATAGTCATATAATAATAGAAAAGTAATAGTGTTGACAGGTATATGATCAAGGTAGCAAGTTATGTTATTTCTCTCTAAAGGGGAAGATTTGTACCCTGTGAAGTATTTAAAACATTAGACCAAAAACAGTTTTATTAGTTTGAAAACCCAGCCAATACCATATAGCAGAGTGGCTTCACAGAAAAACCCAGGAAAGTTTCATATTTTGAACACCTAAAAACCACTCCACAACTGTCTACCGTTATGAGGATAACTAGAATGATGTAAGGCCAAAAGGATGGTCCTCTGCCATTTTTTGGTATTCTACTGCCACTTGGCTCCACATCAACTGCAATTACCATGAATAGATGCGACATCCTTATTCTGGACTTGAGAACCAGGCTCCTTGGCCATGAGATCAAGGCATGGCAGGGACAAAAGTGAGGAAGGAAGGCACAGTAGACTCCTGAATTTTTTCTTCACTACCTTAGCTTGAATATAAAAAGTTCTTTTGCTGAGAAATAATAAATGTTACTTTGAAAAGAATGGATTTCAAGGTCCACTCCTAGTCATTCAGCAACCTCTTGTGTAAAAGCTCTGAAAATTTTCTGCTTGTTATTAGATTATGAAAGGCTTTAGGCAGCATAAAACTCATGTCATAGCACTGTCAATACATTAATTTCAGCCATTTTCTTGATTAATTCTTATCACGATGGCTGGATCAATCAAGTAGTGATCTTCATTGATCACTGAGGCAATATAAGATAAATTTTTATTTCCATACAAAATAAATGATGTATTACCATACTCCCTCTGATCATTTGGATAAACAAGGCTAGCAACAAATGATTTTGCCATTCAAAATGTCATTTTACTTTCTTAAAGCCAGACAGATCAGTTGCCACATAAGTATAACCATATTCAAATATCTCAGGCTATTTCTGTAAAACAGGAATTCTGGCTGAAAAGAAAAAAAATAAATTTTACTCATGATTCTAATCTAGCATCATGTAGATAGAGTCAAGGCATCTTTCTAATTCAGACAAATCCAATTGTGTATTTAGAAGTTGTATGTATGTGGAAGTCAGGGAGTGTATATACTCAAATGGAGGGTTAGAAAAGACAGCCAGGTCATAGATAGATGAACACTAACACAGTCTCTGTAGACAAGAAAAATCTTACTGGTTTTAGGCCGTGGATGTTGAAAATTAATGTATAATCAATTACCCTATTCATTTTTTAAATTGAAATTAAGGCCACTGAAGATAAAAAGAGCTTGAAGTATACTATAAGTAGCTGCAACAGCATCATGTTGAAGAGGTCTCAAGATTTAAAAAAAAATACCACAAGAGAGGGGAGAAAGATGGCAGCAGAATACGAGGACCCTAGGCCCACCTTGTCCGAGGAACACAACTAGATAACTATTAAATCATCCTAAATACCCTAGAAATTGCCCTGAAGACCAACAGAACAAACTCCACAACTAAAGGGAGAAAAGAGGCCACATTGAAGAAGATAGGAAGTGTGGAGATGTGTTTCAGGGGAGAAACAGATATTGGGGTCTATGTATGGTTGTGGGGAAGAGTGAGCAGAAAGGAGCACATAGGGGAACACACAAGGAGAAAGATTCCCCTAATTCCATTGATTTGGGAAATGAAAGGGGCTGAATTTCATGAGTTCTTGCAACCAGCAGAGCTTAAAATCTGGAGTTTTAACAGTCAGTGGGCTTGGCTATTATAGAACTCAGATGGTACTGTACTGCTCCTTGAGAGAATGTGGGCAAACAACCCAGGGAGCAGGCAGCATGGAAAGTGACCTGAAGAATGCTTGGAGTACACAAAAGGGGGCTTATTCATTCTTCTCAGAACATGTCCATTCGAGTGTATCCCTGAGAAGCTGCATTCAGGGAGATGTATCTCTAGGAACAAAGGAGATGGCTAGGACCATTCTCCTCCCCTGCACCTTAGCATAAACACAGAGTCACCTGTGAGAGGCAGTGAAGAGCCAACAATGGCTGCCAAACTTGCTTACACCAAGCACCACCCCCTGGTACTCTGATGGGACTGCACTTCTGAATCACTGCTGCCTCAGTCCCAGTGAGGTGGGACCCTCCCCAAGAAGATAAGCACAAACTCCTGCTACACCACATCTCCCAACCAGAGAGTTCTGCAGGGCCTCAGTTCTAGTGCTGGTGGGGTCAGGCCTCCTTTCACAAAAATACCAGAGCACACCTAGTTAAAATTTGCCAAATTCAAACCAAGGAACAAACATTGCCCACAGCAGCAAGGAAAGCCTCTGCAGACAACTGGCCTAAAGAATAGAGCAGCCAAAACACAGCACTAGAGCACACACAGAGCACACTGTAGACATTCACTGAAGCACCAGGCCCTGGGCACTTCATGACCGCTTCTTCACAAGGCCATTACATTCAGGATCAGGAGACATAACTGGCTTTTCTAGCAGAACAGAAGGTAGAGACTTAGACAAAATTGGAAGACAGAGGAATTTATCTCAAATGAAAGAACAATATAAGGCCATGAACAGATATTTAAGTGAAAAGGATATAAGTATCATGCCTGATATGGAATTTAGTGCAATAATCATAAGGATACTCACTGGGCATGAGAAAGAATAGAAGACATCGGTGAGATCCTTATCACAGAGACAAAAGAGTTCAAATAGAATCAATCAGATGAAGAATGCAATAAATAATATTGAAAACATGCTTGATTCAATGAACAGTAGACTGGAAGAAGCAGAGGAACTAATTAGTGAACAAGAAGACAAAGTAATGGAAAATAAAGAAACTTAACACAAGACAGCAATAATTTTACAACATGAGAGTAGGCTGAGGAAACTCAGTGACTCCATCAAATATAATAACATTTATATATTAAGAGTTCTATAAAAAGAAGAGAGAAAAAAATAAGAAGAGAGAAAAGGGGGCAAAAGGTTTATTTGAGGAAATCATAGCTGAACACTTCCTTAATATGGGAAAGGAAACATTCAGAACCAGGAAACCCAGAGACCTACTATCAAAACCAGCAAAAGCAGGCCAGGAGGAGGAGTTAAGATGGTGGAGGAATAGGGAAACCTAAATTTCTCTTGTCCCTCACATACAACTAGATATTTATCAAATCATTCTGAACACCTGAGAAATCAATCAGAGGTCTGAGAAAACAAATACCGCAAGTCCACAACTCGAAAAACGATTACCTTTTGGAAGGTAGGAGGTGCAGAGATTAAATCGGGTATGATATAGATGAGTATACAATGGCAAGGAGAGAGGCTGCTGAAGGAGGCTATTGTAAAGCACTATAAGCAGTGGGGTGCAAAATCAGAACTTTTGGAAGTCTGCTACACTGAAAGACATGCCTGGCTTAAATGTGCTCAGGTGGTGAAGTGTTGTGGAATGCCAGCCATGACACCATGATCTGAGGATCCCCTGGGTCACAAGAATAGTTGGAGCCTAAGTGATGCATGGTTCCCAGGCATAGGAGCATGGAAATAGGCTGAGAACACCAAGTCTAGGTGCCAGCTTTCTGCTCTGTGTTGCCATAAACTGCAAACTGCTTTCCTGGAAGGGGTCTAGCAAAAGGCAGAAGTGTGGGGAGACACCCCCCCATCCTCCAGAAGGAAGAGCGTGCGTGGGTCCATGGTGCCATAGGAGTTCCTAAAATTTGGAGTTTTGAATCTCAATCACATGCCTGAGATAAAAACTCGTGGTCACAGATTGGGTTACCAGAATTCTAACTGAAGCCAGGGAGACAAGAATGATTTAGTGCTCTTCTGTAAGGGCTCACTGAAGAGTGGGGGATGGTGATGTAAATTTTCAACTCTGGCACTAAAGAGCAGGGCACAGTCAAATCGATTCCTCCCATCAGGGCCAAAAGTATTCAGGAAGCAAAACAGCGCCACCTAGTGGAGTATATTGCCACTTACATGGAGCCCTGCCCCCGCCCACTAGGGGCACATTTCCACTAGGGCAAGTCCACCTGTGCAACAGGCCCCTCCCCAAGAAGATCAGCACAAACAACTTACTTGCACCAAATGCACTGATCCTAGAAAAGCTTCAGCTCTAGGGGAAAATAGTACCTAGCTACCTTGGTACTTTTATTCCTTTGTTTTTTGTTTTTTTTTTTTTTTAAGCATGCTTTGCATATTTGTTCTTTAGTTTTTATTACTATTTCCAGTTACAGTATTATTGTTTCAATTGTTTTTTATTCCTTTTTAATTTTTATTTTTATATATGCATTATATATGTAGTTTTGGATTCTTATTTCCGTTCAATACATTTTATTATATATATATAATTTTTTAATGTACTATATATAATATATATTATATATACAATTTTTCTTTCTTTCTATTTTGAGATATAGTTTCTTTTAACAGAGAAAACACACCCAGGATCTAGTTTGTTTTGTTTGCTGTTGTTGCTATTGTTGTTTTATCTTTTGTTATTGTTGTTTTATCTTTTCCTTTCTTTTTTCATTTTGGGACAAAATGACAAGATAGTTAAATTCACCCCAAAAGAAAGGACAGGAGGTAGTACTCACAGCCATAAATTTAATTAATGAAGATATAAGCAGGTATCTGAGCTAGAATTTAAAATAATAATTATAAGGTTACTACCTGACCTTGAAAAAAACATTGATGTTGCTAGAGGATCCCTTACTGTAGAGATAAAAGAAATAAAATCTAGTCATTCAAAATTACAAATGATATCATCAAGATGAAGTCCAAAGTGGAGGCCATAAAAACAAAGATAAATGAAGCAGAAGAGTGAATCAGTGATATAGGAAAAAATATGGAAAATAAGAAAGTTTAAAAGAAGAAGGAAAGAAAACTATTAGATCACAAAGGTACACTTAGGGAACTCAGAAACTTCATAAAGTGAAATAATATCCATATTATAGGAAACCCAGAAAATGAGGAGCAGGAAAAAGGGGCAGAAGGTTCATTTGAACAAATTATAGCTGAGAACTTCCTTAATCTAGGGAAGGAAAGAAGCATTCAGGTCCAATAGATACAGAGAAGTCCCCCCAAAAATCAACATTTTGTCAACATCATGACATATTATAGGGAAGCTTGAAAATTACAGAGATTAAAGAGAAAATCCTGAAGGCAGTGCAGGACAAGAAGTCCTTAACCCACAAGGGTAGAAACTTAAGGATGGCAGCAGACTTGTCCATGGAGAACTGGCAGGCCAGAAAGGACCAACATGATATATTTAATGTGCTAACTGGAAAAAAAATGCAACCAAGAATACCTTATTCAGCAAGACTGTCATTCAGAAAAGAAAAAGAGATAAAGAGTTTTTGATAGAACAAAAATAAATAAATAAATAAAGGAATTCATGCACACTAAATGAGCCCTGCAAGAAATATTAAAGAGGAATCTATGAGGGGAAAAGAGTCCAAGAGAAACAAAGACTAGAAAGGAAAAGACAATCTACAGGAACAGTGACTTTACAAGTAATAGAATGGCACTAAATTAATATCTTTCAATAGTTACTCTGTATTTAAATGGAGAAAATATTCCATTCAAAAGATATAGGGCTGCCGAGGTGATACACCAACAAATCAATGTGATACATCACATTAATAAAAGAAAGCATAAGGACTATATAATGCTCTAAAAAGATGCAGAAAAAGCATTTGACAAAATACAGCATCAATTGTTGATAATAAAAAACCTCCACCATGTAGGTAAATAGGGAACATAAAGGCTATATAGACCCACAGCTAATATCAACTTCAATGTGGAAAAACTGAGCGCTATATCCGTAAGGTCAGGAACACAACAGGAATGTTAACTCTTACTACTTTTGTTCTACATAGTACTGGAAAATGTAGCCTTAACAATCAGACAACACAAAGAAATAAAGGCCTCTAAATCAGTAAGGAGGAATCAAATTTTCACTTTTTGCAGATGACATGACACTCCATGTAGAAAACACAAAAGAATCCACCAAAAAAAAAATTTTAATTCTGATACATGAATTCAGGAAATTTGTGGGACATAAAGTCAATGCACAGAAATATGTGGCATTTCTATACACTAACAATGAAGCAGCAGAAAAAGAAATCAAGGAATTAATACCATTTACAACTGCACCAAAACTCATAAGATATCTAGGAGTAAACCTAACAAAAGAGGTACAAGATCTGTACTCTGAAAACTATAGAACACTTATGAAGGAAATTGAAAAAGATACTAAGAAATGGAAACACATTCCATGGTCATGGATTGGAAGAACAAACATCGTTAAAATGTCTATGCTACCCAAAGCAATATACACATTTAATGAAATCCTTATCAGAATACCATCAGCATTTTTCACAGAGCTGGAACAAACAATCCTAAAATTTCTATGGATCCAGAAAAGACCAAGAAAGACAAAGTAATATTAGAAGAAAACCAAAGCCAGTGGTATCAAAATTCCAACCTTCAAGCTATATTACAAATGTATAATCAAGACAGTATGGTACTGGCCCCCAAACAGACATTTAGATCAATGGAACAGAATAAAGAACCCAGAAATGGACCCTCAACTCTATGGTCAACTGATCCTCAACAAAGCAGGAAGGAATGTCCAAGGAAAAAAGATAGTGTCTTAATTAATAGTGTTGGGAAAATCTCACAGCCACATTCAAAAGAATGAACTGGACCACTTTGTTACACCATACACAAAAATAAATTCAAAATGGGTAAAAGATGTAAATATGAGACAAGAATCCATCAAAATCTTAGAGGAGAACACAGACAGCAACCACTTTGATCTAGGCAACAGCAACTTCCTGCTAGACATGTCTCTAGAGGCAAGGGAAACCAAAGTAAAAATGAACCATTGCCATTTCATCAGGATAAAAAGCTTTTGCATTTCAAGGGAAGCAGTCAACAGAACTAAAAGGCAACCTATGGGATGGAAGAAGATATTCACGAATGACATTTCAGATAAAGGGCTACTTTCCAAAATCTACAATATATCAACTTCAACACCTAAAAACCAAGAAATTCAATCAAGAAATGGGCAGAAGACATGTATAGACATTTCCCCAAGGAAGACATACAAATGGCTGACAGACACGTGAAAAGATGCTCAACAGCACTCATCACCAGGGAAATACAAATCAAAACCACAATAAGATACCACCTCACACTGGTCAGAATTGCTAAAATTAACAACCTAAGAAACAACAGATGTTGATGAGGATGTGGAGAAAGGGGAACACTTACAATGCTGGTGGAAGTGCAAACTGGTGCAGCTACTCTGGAGTATAGTATGGAGGCTCCTCAAAAAGATAAAAATAGAACTACCCTATGACTCAGCAATTGCAATAGTAGGTATTTATCTAAAGGATATAAATTTAGTAATTTGAAGGGGCACCTGCATTCCAATGTTTATGTTTGTAGCAGATATATATATATATATATATATATATATATATATATATATATATATATAAATGAATGAAATCTTGCCATTTGCAGAGATGTGGATAGAACTATAAAGTTATGCTAAGCAAAAGGAGTTAGTCACAGAAAGACAATACCATATTATTATTTCACTCATGTGTGGAATTCAAGAAACAAAACAGATAAAAATAGGGGAAGGGGGGATCCCTGGGTGGCGCAGCGGTTTGGTGCCTGCCTTTGGCCCAGGGCGCGATCCTGGAGACCTGGGATCGAATCCCACGTCAGGCTCCCGGTGCATGGAGCCTGCTTCTCCCTCTGCCTGTGTCTCTGCCTCTTTCTCTCTCTCTCTGTGTGACTGTCATAAATAAATAAAATATATATATATAAAAATAGGGGAAGGGAAGGAAAAATAAAATAAGATTAAATCCAAGAGGGAGACAAATCATAAGAGATCTTAACTATAGGGAACAAGCTGAAGATTACTGGAGGGGAGGTGGTTGGGAGGATGGGGTAATTGGGTGGTGGGCATTAAGGAAAGCACTTGATGTAATGAACACTGGGTATTATATGCGACTTATAAATCACTAATTTCTACTCTAATGCTAATACTATAATATATTACACTATAGTTTAACTAAATTGAATTTAAATATTATATATATGTATCAAAAAATAACGAAATAAGGCCAAAAATAAAATGTATTGCAATTAATTCTGCAAAATATAGTGATATAGAAAAAAAAATCTCAAAAGCAACAACACAAAAGTAGTCCTTAACTTACAAGGAAAGACCCATAAGGCTAGCTGCAGATTTATCAACAGAAACATAACAAGGCAGAGGAACTGTTATGATATATTCAAAATGCTGAATGAGAAAAAGCTGCACCCAAAAATACTCTATCTAGCAAGGCTATCATTCAGAATAGAAGGAGAGATAAAAAATTTTCCCAGAGAAACAAAACTAAAAAAGTTCATGACCACAAAATCAGCTCTACAATAAATATTGGAGGGGATCCTTTCAATGCAAATATGTGACAAAATGATAAAGGCAAGAAATAATCATAAAAATCTCTAGAAACAATGTCAAAACAAGTAATAAGATTGTGCTAAATACAATCTATTAATAATTACTTTGAATACAAATGGATGAAATGCTACAATCAAAAGACATAGGGTGTCAGAATAGATTTTAAAAAAAATACGCTGCCTGTAAAGACTTATGTTAGACCTAGAGACACCTGCAGATTGATAGTGAAGGGATGGAGAAATATTTATCTAGCACATGCATATCAAAAGAAAGCTGGAGTAGCAATATATATATAGAATAAACTAGACATTAAAACAAAGACTGTAATAAGATACAAAGAAAGGCACTGTATTATATGAAATGGGAAAATCCAACAAGAAGATCTAAGAACTGTAGATATTTATGTATCCAACATATGAGCACCCAAATATATAAAAACAATTAATAAAAAATATAAAGGAACTAATTGATAATGACATAATAATAGTAGAGGGCTTTAACACACCACTTACATCAATGGACAGAGATCATTTAAACAGAAAATCTATAAGGAAACAATGGCTTTGAGTTGCACAGGAGACCAGAAGGACTCAAAATATATATTTAGAATATTCCATCCTAAAACAGTGGAGCACAGAACACATTCTTATAAAGAGCATATGGAACATTCTCCAGAATACATCAAATATAAAGTCACATAAGAGGCCTCAACAAATACAAAAATATTGAAGTCATACCACATTCTTCTTCTGAACACAATGCTATGAAACTAGAAATCAACCAAACTAGAAATAAAAAACCTGAAAAGATCACAAACACATGTTAAAGAACATACTTCAAAACAATAAATAGGTCAACCAGGAAATCAAAGAAAAAATAAAAAAAATACATGGAAACAAAAGATCCTAAACCTTTACAATGCAGCAAAAGCATTCTTAAGAGGGAAGTATTTAGCAATACAGGGCTACCTTAAGACAATAAAAATCTCAAATAGGAGATAAAGCTATTAAAGAAATGAATAGTATAGAAACTAAAAATAAAACAAAACAAACAAACAAAAAAAAACAGATCAATGAAACCAGAAGTTTCTTTAAAAAGAAAATAATAAAATTGATAAGCCCCTAGCCACACTGGTCAGAGAAAGGGCCCAAATAAATGAAATCACAAATGAGAGAGGAGAAAGAATAACAAAAACTACAGAAATGCAAACAATTATAAGAAAATATTATGAAAAACTTTATGCCAAAAAATTGGACAACCTAGAAGAAATGGATAAATTTCTAGAAACATATAAACTACCAAAACTGAAGCAGGAAGTGATACAACACATCAATAAAAGAAAGGATAAGAACCATATCACCCATTCAGTAGATGCAGAAAATGCATTTGACATAGTACAACATCCATTCATGATGAAAACACTCAACAAAGAAAGTTTAGAGGGAACATACATCCACATAATAAAGGTGATATGTTAAAGAACCACAGCTAGTATCATCCTCAATAAGGAAAAACAGAACTTTTCCTCTATGATCAGGAAAAAGAATGAGATGTCCACTCTCACCAAAGTTATTAAATATACTACTGGAATTCCTATCTAGAACAATCAGACAACACAAAGAAATAAAAGGCAGCCAAATCAGCAAGGAAGAAGTCAAACTTACACTATTTGCAGATGACATAATATGTTACATAGAAAACCTGAAATAGAGCACCTTGGTAGCTTATTGGGTTAAGCATCTACCTTCAGCTCAGGTTGTGATTTCAGGGTCCCTCACAGGAGCAGGGAGTCTGTTTCTCCTTTTCCCTCTGTCTGCCACTCCACCTGCTTGTATGTGTGCACTCTCTCACTCTCTGTCAAGGAAATAAAATCTTAAAACTAAGAATACCTGAAAGAGACCATTAAAAACTGTTAGACTGATATAAAAATTCAGTAATGTTGCAGGACACAAAAATCAATGTACAGAAATTTGTTGCATTTCTAAACACCAATAATGAAGCAACAGAAAGAGAAATCGAGGAAATAAACCAATTTACACTTGTACCAAAAACCATAAGATACATCACAATAAACTTAACCAAAGAGGTAAAAGATATGTACCCTGAAAACCATAAAGCACTGATGGAAGAAATTGAAGATGACACAAATAAATGGAAAGACCTTGTATGCTCATGCTCATGTATTGGAAGAACAAATACTGTTAAATTGCCTATACTATCCAAAGCAATCTACGCATTTAATACAATCTATATTGAAATAACAAAAGCATTTTTCACAAAACTAGAAAAAACAATCCTAAAATTTGTATGGAACCACAAAAGACCCCAAATAGACAAAGCAACCTTGAAAAAGAAAAGAAAAGCTGAAGGCATCACAATTCTGGACTTCAAGTTATATTTCAAAACTATAGTAACCACACATTATGGTACTGGCATAAAAATAGACACATAGATCAAAGGAACCACATAGAAAACTGAGAAATGACCCACAATGATATGGTCAATTAATCTTTGATGAAGCAGGAAAGAATATCCAATGGAAGGATGGAGTCCTTTCAACAAATGGTGTTGGGAAAAGTGGACAGCAACATGCAAAGTAATGAAACTGGACTAATTTCTTCCATCATACAAAAAAATAAATTAAAAATGGACAAACGACCCAAATGTGAGAAAGGAAAACATCAAAATCCTAGAGGAGAACAAATGCAGTAACCTCTCTGACATCAGCCATAACATTTTCTCCCTAGATATATCTCCTAAGGGAAGGGAAACCAGAGCAGAAATAAACAATGAGTTAAAATTAATTATAAATTTTATTTTCATTTTCTATTTCTGAAAATATCAAGAAAATCATTTAGAGAGATCTTAGATTGTTCTTAATTCATCAGAATTAAAAGCTTCTGCACAGTGAAGAAAACAATCAACAAAATTACAACCTATAGAATGGGAGAAGATGTCTGAAAATGTCATACTGATAAAGGATTAGTATCCAAAATATATAAAGAAGTTATAAAACTCAGCATCCAAAAAATGTATAATGCAATTAAAGCATTGGCAGAAGACAGGAATAGACACTTTCCCAAAGAAAACGTACAAATGACCAATAGACACATGAAAAGATGCTCAACAGTACGAATCATTAGGGAGATATGAATCTAAACTACAATATGAAATCACCTCACATTGTCTAAAATCAACACGAGAAACTACAGCTATTAGCAAGGATGTGGAGAAAGGGGAACCCTCTTAAACTGTTATTAGGAATGCAATCTGATGTAGCCACTCTGTAAATAGTATGGGGCATTCCTCAGAAGTTAAAAATAGAACTATCCTATGGTCCAGCAATCATACTTCTAGGTATTTACTAAAAGGATACCAAAACACTAATTCAAAGGGATACATGTATCCTGATGTTTATGGCGGCATTATCTACAAATAGCAAAATTATGGAAAAAGCCTTTGTCCATTATGGAAAATGGATTGATGAATAGATAATGAAGATTTGGTATATATTTACAATGGAATGTTACTCAGCCATAAAATTATGAAACTTTGCTATTTGCAACAAAATGGATGGAGCTAGAGAGTGTTAGGCTAACTGAAATAAGTCAGTCAGAGAAAGATAAATACCATTGGATTTCCCTCATATGTGGAATTTAAGAAACAAAACAAATGAGGAAAGGAAAAGTGAAAGAGAAAGAGGGAAGTAAACCAAGAAACAGACTCTGACTATAGTGAACAAATTGAAGGTTACAGAAAGGAGGTGTCTGGAGGAACAAGTTAAATAGTAATGGGTAATAATGAGTGCACTTGTGATGAGTATAGAGTGTTAAATGGAAGAGTTGAATCACTATATTGTACACCTGAAACAAAATTACACTGTATGTCAACCAACAGAAATTTAAATAAAAACTAAAAAAAAAATAACAACTTAGGATCCTAAGGGGGACCCAATACATTGTTGGGTCTTTTGGTTTAGATAGGAACTTCAGAGTAACCATAGTCATCAAGAGGTGTGTGTGTGTGTGTGTGTGTGTGTGTGTGTGTGTGTGTGTGTGTTGGGAAGGATGGAGGGCTCTGTTTCTGGCAGGATCCTAAAATTGGAAAATGCCTGGGGTTCTGAAGTATTCCCAGAGAGTTAAATTTAGCTAGATTCTTGTTGTTTGTGTTTAAAATGGAGTTTTCCCAGAAAGATGATTTGAAACTTATCAATATATATTCAGATATATGACTTCTATTAATTAAAGATAATCTAAGATTCCTCTAAATAAATTTTCTCAATATTTTAAGTACCATGGAAAAAATCTGTAATTAATTTTAAGTCATTAATACTACTGGTTTTTTGACCTCAAATCAAGAAGAAACTGTATCATCATTTATTCTGACAAAATTATAAAGGATGAACAGATTCTTAATCTATCTCAAAATTAGAGGACCTCAAACTGTTTTTTTGCCTTAACACAGAGAGACATGTTTTATACTGTGACCTAATAGACTTGCACGTGCTTCTGCATATGTGTATTACTACATACATACATATATATATATAGATGTATACATATGAAACTAGGTTTTGTAAATCACTATTTTAACTATATGTGATCCATATTGATGTTCCTTGTTTTATTCTACTTAAATATTTCAGTTGTGACCTACTAAATTGATTTTTGTAACCCACTAATAGTTCTCAACATGTAATCTGTAAAGCATTGCTCTAAATCATATTGGGTGGTAAGTTTCTAAAAGCCATAGTGCCACTGCCACTCAGTTGTAACATTCCTGTTTTCTCTTGCCCAGAAAGAAGCACGATCTACCTCCTCGAAATGAAAACAAATAAACTCATGCACAAACACAAACTAACTCTCTCTTACACACACACACACACACACACACACACACACACAATAACTGCTTTGTAGAGATGACAGAGAGAACAATATTTTTAAAATTTGCATTAAATTGGGACGCCTAGTTGGCTGAGCAGTCGGGCATCTGCCTTTGGTTCAGGGCATGATCCTGGTGTCTGGGGATTGAGCCTCACATTGGGCTTCCTGCATGAAGCCTGCTTCTCCCCTGCCTGTATCTCTGCCTCTGTGTGTGTGCTTATCTCTCATGAATAAATAAATAAAATCTTTAATTTTTTTCATTAAATTAGCCAACATATATCATTAGTTTCAGAGGCAGAGTTCAATAATTCATCAGTTGCACATAACACCCAGTGCTAATTACATCATGAGCCCTACTGAATGCCTGTCACTCAGTGATCCCATCTCACTACCCACCTTCCATCTAGAAACCCTCAGTTTCTTTCCCATAGTTAAGAGATTCTTATGGTTTGACTCCCTCTCTATTTTCTTCCCATTACATTTTTGCTCCCTTACACTATGATCCTCTGCCCTGTTTCTTATATTTCTTATATAAGAGAAACCATATGATAATTGTCTTTCTCTGATCGACTTATTTCCCTCAGTGTACTACCCTCAGTTCCATTCATATCAATGTAAATGGTAAAATTTCATCCTTTTTGATGGCTGAGCAACATTTCAGTGTATAATATATAGCCACATTATTCATTCATCTTTTGATGGATATCTGGGCTCTTTCCTAATTTAGGAAATGTCCTATTGTGGACATTGCTGCTGTAAACATTGGGGTGAAGGTTTCTCTTTGGATCACAATATTTCTATATTTGGGGTAAATATATAGTAGTACAATTGCTGAGTCATAGGGTAGCTCTATTTTTAACTTCTTGAGGAATCATCATACTGTTTTTTCAGACTGCTGTACCAGCTTGCATTCCCATCAATAGTGCAAGGGAGTTCATCTTTCTCTGCATCCTCCCCAACATTTGTTGTTTCCTGAGTTGTTAACTTTAGTAATTCTGACTGGAATGACATGTTATCTCACTGTGGTTTTGGTTTGTATTTCCAGATGCCAAGTAATGTGGAGCTTTTTTTCCACGTTTCTGTTAGCCATTTGTATATCTTCTTTAGAGAAACATCTGTTCATGTCTTCTGCCCATTTCTAGACTGGATCATTTGTTTTGGGAGGTTGAATTTGATAAGTTCTTCACAGATTTTGAATACTAGCCCCTTATCTGATATGAAATTATCTGTTCCCATTCTGTAGATTGCCTTTTAGTTTAGTTGACTCTTTTGCTGTGAAGAATTTTATCTTGATGAAGTACCAATAGTTCATTTTTGCTTTTGTTTCCCTTGTATTTGGAGATGTGTCTAGCAAGAAGTTGCTGCAGCTGGGATGAAGAGGTTGCTGTCTGTGTTCTCCTCAAGGATTTTGATGGATTCCTGTCTCACATTTACATCTTTCATCCATTTTGAGTTTATCTTTGTGTATGGTGGAAGAAAATGGTTCAATTTCATTCTTCTACATGTGGCTGTCCAACTTTCCCAACACCATTTGTTGAAGAGACTCTCTTTTTTCCATTGGATAGCCTTTCCTGTTTGTCAAAGATTATTTGACTGTAGAGTTGAGTGTCCATTTCTGGGTTCTCTATTCTGTTCCATTGATCTATGTGTCTGTTTTTGTGCTATTACCATACTGTCATGATGACTATAGTTTTGTAATATAGCTTGAAGCCTGGAATTGTAATGCCCTCAGCTTTGGTTTTCTTTTTCAACATTCCTCTGGCTATTCATGGTCTTTTCTGGTTCCATAAACATTTTAGGGTTATTTGTTCCAGCTGTGTGAAAAAAGGTAATGGCATTTTGATAGGGATTGCATGGAATGTATAGATTAGCTAGCCTAGACATTTTAACAATATTTGTTCTTCTAATCCTTGAGCATGGAATGTTTCTCTATTTATTTGTGTCTTTGTGTCTTCCTCAGTTACTTTCATAACTGTTCTATAGTTTTAAGAGTATAGATCCTTTGCTTCTTTGGTTAAGTTTATTCCTAGGTATCTTAATATTTTTGGTGCAATTTTAAAATGGATCAATTCCTTAATTTCTCTTTCTTCAGTCTCATTGTTAGTGTATAGGAATGCAACTGATCTCTGTCTTGATTTTATATCCTGCCACATTGCTGAATTCCTGTAAGAGTTCTAGGAATTTGGGGGTAAAGTATTTTGAGTTATCTACAAAGAATATAATGTCTTCTGCGAAGAGTGAGAGTTTCACTTCTTTGTTGATTTGGATGCTTTTTATTTCTTTTTGTTGTCTGATTTCTGAGACTAGTAATTCTAGTACTATATTGTACAACAGTGGTGAGAGTGGGCATCCCTGGTCATGTCCCTGACCTTAGGGGAAGAGGTCTGTTTTCCCTACTGAGAATGACATTTTCCATGGGTTTTTCAAATATGGCTTATATGATATTGAGGTATGTTCCCTCTATCCCTATGCTGCGGACAGTTTTCATCAAGAAAGGATTCTGTACTTTGCAAAAATGATTTTTCTATATCAATTGAGAGGATCATATGGTTCTTGTCCTTTCTTTTAATAAAGTGATGTATCATATTAATTGAGTTGTGAATATTGAACTACCCTTGCCGCCCAGGAATAAATCCCATATGGTCATGGTGATTAATCCTTTTAATATACTGTTGGATCCTATTGGCTATTATCTTAGTGAGAATTTTGGTATTCAAGTTCATCAGGGATACTTGTGTGTAATTTTCCTTTTTGGTAGGGTCTTTGTCTAGTTTTGGTCAAGGTAATGCTGGCCTCATAGGGTGAGTTTGGAAGTTTTCCTTCCATTTCTATTTTTTGAAACAGCTTCAGATGAAAAGGTAATAGTTCTTCTTAAATATTTCATAGAATTCCCCTGGGAAGCCATCTGGCCCTGGAATTTTATTTGTTGGGAGATTTTTGATTACTGCTTCAATTTCCTTTCTGGTTATTGGTCATTCAGGTTTTCTATTTCTTCCTGTTTCAGTTATGGTAGTTCATAAATGTCCCAGAATGCATCCATTTCTTCCAGATTGCCTAATTTGTTGGCATATAGTTGTTCATAATATGTTCTTAAAATTGTTTGTAGTTCCTTAGTGTTGGTCATGATTTTGCCTCTTTCATACATGATATTATTAATATGTGTCCTATTTTAGTTTTGATAAGTCCAGCTAGGTGTTTTTCAATTTTATTAATTCTTTCAAAGAGCTAGCTCCTAGTTTCATTGATCTGACCTACTATTCTTTTGATTTCTATTTCATTGATTTTTGTTGTAATCTATTTCTTGAATCATTATTGCTTTAGACCTTACTTGCTTTTCTTTCTCCAGCTCTGTTCAGTGTAGGTTAGCTTCTTTTTTCTTGAGAAAAATGTGTGTTGCTATGTACTTCCTTCTTAGGACTGCCTTTACTGCATCCCAATGGTTTTGAAGAGTTGTGTTTCCATTTTCATTTGTTGTCATGAAATTTTTAATTCTTCCTTAATTTCCTAGTTGACCCATTAATTCTTTAGTAAAATCTTCTTTAACTTCCAAATTTTTGAGTTCTTTCTAAATTGCCTCTTGTGATTAAGTTCCAGTTTCAAAGCACTGTGGTCTGAAAATATGCAGGGTATAATCCCAATCTTTTGGCATTAAGACCTGATTTGTGATCCAGTGTGTGATCTATTCTGGAGAATTTTCTGTGTGGACTCAAGAAGAATGTGTACTGTTGCTCTAGGGTAGAATGTTCTGTGAAGCCCATCTGGTCCAGTCTATCATTCAAAGCTCTTGTTTCCTTGTTGATCTGCTTAGATGATCTGTCCATTGATGTGAGTTGGATGCTAAAGTCCTCTACTATTCTTGCATTATCAGTGTGTTTGTTATTAATCGGTTTATATAATTAGCTGTTTCCACTTTAGGAACATTAAATATTTATAATTATTAGATATTTTTGTTGGATAGACTCTTTAAGTATGCTATAGTTTCCCTCTTCATCCCTTATTACAGTCTTTGGCTTAAAATCTGATTTGTCTGATATAAGGATTCCTACCCCAGCTTTCTTTTTGAGATCCATTAACATGATAAGTTGTTCTCTACCCCCTCACTTTTAATCTGGTGGTGTCTTTGGTTCTAAAATGAATCTTTTATAGATAGTACATGGATGGGTCTTGTTCTTGCTTTTTTTTATCAATATAATGCCGTGTGTTTTGATTGGAGCATTTATCCAATTTACATACAGAGTAACTATTAAAAGATATGAATATAGTGCCACTGTATTACCTGTGAAGTCCCTGTTTCTGTAGATTGTCTCTGTTCCTTTTCGGTCTATGTTCCTTTTTGGCTCTCACTTTGCTCAAAGAATCCCCTTTAATATTACAAGGCCTGGTCTAGTGATCACAAATTCTTTTAATTTCTGCTTTTCCTGGAAGCTATTTATCTTCCCTTCCATTCTAAATGACAGCCTTGCTGGATAAAGTATTCTTGGCTGCATCATCTTCTCAATTACTATCCTAATTATATCATGCCAGCCCTTTCTGGCTTGCCAGGTCTCTGTGAGTAGGTTGGCTGCCAGTCTATTTCTACATTTGTAGGTTAAGGACCCCTTGTCCTGAGCTGATTTCAGAGTTTTCTCTGTATCTCTGAAATTTGGAAGCTTCACTATTATATGTTGAGGTGTTGATTTATTTTTTAATGATTTTGAGGGAGGATTCTCTCTGCCTCGTGGACTTGAATGTCTGTTTCCTTCCCCAGATTAGGGAATTCCTCAGCTATAATTTGCTAAAATATAACTTCTGCTCTGCCCTCTTTCCTATTCCTTTGGGAGCCCAAATATTCTAATATTGTTTCATTTTATGGAATCCCTGATTTTTAAAGCTTCCCCTCATGGTCTATTAGTTGTTTTTCTCTCTTTTTCCCAACTTCCTTCCTTTTCATCAACTTGTCTTCAATGTCACTTTCTCTTCTGCCCCCTTTACCCTGGTTGTTAGAGGATCCAATTTAGAATGCATCTCAGTTAGAACATGTTTAATTTTGGCCTGATTAGATTTTATTTCTGCACTAAGAGATTCTCCAGTGTCTTTTATGCCTTTTTCAAACCTAGCTAATAACTTTATAATTATTATCCCGAATTCCACCTCTGATATCTTACTTATATTCATATCAATTAAGACTGTGGCAGAGAGTTTTATCTCCGGTCCTTTCTTTTGTTTTGAATTCCTCCTTCTAGTCATTTTGCCCAGAAAAGAATGGATGAATGAGTGAACAATTTCAAAAATATCAACCATGACCTAAGCAAAATACACACCATACAAATCCTAAGATGTCAGTAACCAAAAATAGAAAAGAAAATGAAAAAGAAAAAGATATAAAAGGGGAAAAGAGTATATAATCTCACAGAGTGGACAAAACAGGGTTATCCACTTGGTCCTGGGTGTATTTTATTCTCTGTGTTAGAGACATTTGTTCACAAAATTGTGAAGAAAGCAAAAAATATATATCGGAAAATAAAATTGAATAAAGTGAAAGGAAGCAAAAAATGAAGAATATATATAAAACTGTAAATGTAAAAATTAAATTTAAAAAAGACTTAAAAACAGTTGATAAAATAAGAAACTAGTTGAAAAGGGGGAAAAGAAAAAAAAGACATGCAAAATTTTTAACTGAAAGATAAACAACTGTGAAAAAATTTCAAATTCTATATACTCTTTTCACCTAATGTTGGAATTTTGCAGTCCTGTGTGGTCTATAAACTTGCTGTTCGTCTCTTCCTCTACCTGGGGTTCCATTCTGCACTGTATCTCAGGGATCTTTGTCTGGGTGGAGTTGCACTGCTCCTTGCCAGGGGGCTGGACTCAGTGTAAGCTGTTTCTGTCTGCTCTGTGTGGCTTTTGTTCCCTGAAGGCTTTCTGTACCTCTTTAGAGAATAAAAATTTTTAAATTGCCATGTCCTGATTTCCAGCCCCAGAGCTAAAAGATCATGATCTCTTATCTTCAGTAAACCCTCAGAGATAAGCAGTTTTCAGTTTTGTGTGTGCCAAAATTGTAGATTCTTTATCCACATCAATCCCTCAGGGGGAAGGCAGAGAGTCTCTTTCTTTCTTTCTTTCTTTCTTTCTTTCTTTCTTTCTTTCTTTCTTTCTTTCATAATAAATTTACTTTTTATTGGTGTTCAATTTGCCAACATACAGAATAACAGTGCTCATCCCATCAAGTGCCCCCCTCAGTGCCCGTCACCCATTCACCCCCACCCCCCACCCTCCTCCCCTTCCACCACCACCCCTAGTTCATTTCCCAGAGTTAGCAGTCTTTATGTTCTGTCTCCCTTTCTTATATTTCCCACACATTTCTTCTCCCTTCCCTTATATTCCCTTTCACTATTATTTATATTCCCCCAAATGAATGAGAACATATAATGTTTGTCTTTCTCCAATTGACTTACTTCACTCAGCATAATACCCTCCAGTTCCATCCACGTTGAAGCAAATGGTGGGTATTTGTCATTTCTAATGGCTGAGTAATATTGCATTGTATACATAAACCACATCTTCTTTATCCATTCATCTTTCGATGGACACCAAGGCTCCTTCCACAGTTTGGCTATTGTGGACATTGCTGCTATAAACATCGAGGTGCAGGTGTCCCAGCGTTTCATTGCATCTGCATCTTTGGGGTAAATCCCCAACAGTGCAATTGCTGAGTCTCCCCATTTCTGTGCTTTGCCAGGCCCCCCACAGAGTGTGGTCAAAGGATTAGGCCACGGTTTGGAGTTTATGGCAAACTGAAATTAAATCCCCTCCCAGGCTCTTTAACCCCCACTTGTTTCCCTGATCCAATGCTTAAAATCTCTGCTGGCTTAGGCACCCCCATTCTTTCTGTGACTCTGGGGATCTTGAGACCACAGTGTCCCACCTAGGATTCTGTCCCACTTCACCACCTGAACACCTTTTAGGAAGGAACATCTCTCACTGGAGCAAATTTCCAAAGGTTCTGATTTTGTGCTCCTGGGCTATATCAATTTCCCATAGCTGGTTTATGGAGGCTCCCTTGACCCATCATTTATTCTCTGATATATTGCTTTGGATTCAATTCTCCAACCTCCTATCTTGTAGAAAGTGTCACTTTTTTACTTGTAGAGTTCCAGCAATTCTTTTCTTACATCTCAGGTTGAATTCATGGGTGTTCAGAATGATTTGATAGTTATCTAGCTAAATTCAAGGGATCAGGTTAAATGAGGTCTCCTACTCTTCTGCCATCTTGCCTTCCCCTCACTTATATACTTTTCATTCAGTTTCACTTCTGCAATAAAGGCAAGCAGTATTCAAAGGAAGTTTCCAGACTATCATGAGAAGGTAAAAAGCTGAGTTGATTATGGTAATTTGGACATATAAATGCAATTTTTGAGTCACATCAATTTGAAGACAAATGACGTCTAAATATTTTCAGTTAAGCTTATATAGATTTATCATAGAAGTTGTCTTTATTTTCCTGACAATGTTTTTATGAATATGTCAGTTCTACCATATATATGAATAGGTCAATTCTATTATATAAAACACAAAATGATTAGTAACGTCATTGCTTACAAAGTGATATACATAACATGGTCAATATCAGTAAGTCAGTACTGTATATATAAGAAAAAGAACAAGGCCATCTAACACTATGCTCCTTGATTATTAGCATCTGAGTCTGAATGTAAGATAAATCAAGTATTGTATTGCCTTCTCATTCTCCACAAGCCTGATATTGGTTCATTTGCAAAAGAACAATATAGTACAGTGTTTGTGAGCATTTTATTTTACATGGGCTCCATGTCCAGTATGGGTCTCAACATGGGGTTTTATCACATTACTCTGAGATCAGGGCCTGAATTGAGATCACAAGTCAGATCCTTACTGACTGGGAAACCCAGGTGCCCCAGTATTTATGAGTATTTTTATTTATTTTTTATTTTTATGTATATTTTTATTGGAGTTCGATTTACCAACAGATGGCATAACACCCAGTGCTCATCCCATCAAGTGCCCCCCTCAGTGGCTGTAAAACCAATCACCCTGGCCACCGGCCCACCTCCCCTTCCGCTACCCATTGTTCGTTTCCCAGAGATAGGAGTCTCTCATGTTCTGTCACACTATTTCCCACTCATTTTCACTTATTTCCTCTTTATTCCTTTCCATTATTTTTTATATTCCCCATATAAATGAAACAATATAATGATTGTCCTTCTCCGATTGACTTACTTCACTCAGCATAATACACTCCAATTCCATTCACGTTGAAGAAATGGTAGGCATTTGTCGTTTCTAATGGCTGAGTAATATTCCATTGTATACATAAACCACATCTTCTTTATCCATTCATCTTTCGATGGACACTGAGGCTCTTTCCACAGTTTGGCTACTGTGGACGTTGCTGATATAAACAATGGGGTGCAGGTGTCTCAATCTTTCACTGCATCTGTATCTTTGGAGTAAATCCCCAGTAGTGCAATTGCTGGGTCATAGGTTAGTTCAACTTTTAACTCTTTATGCAACCTCCACACTTTTATCTAGAGTAGCTCTACCAGTTCAAAATCCCACCAAGAGTTCAAAAGGGTTCCCCATTCTCCACATCGTCTCCAACATTTTTGTTTCCTGTCTTGTTAATTTTGACCATTCTCACTCATGTGAGGTGGTATCTCATTGTGGTTGTGATTTGTATGCAAATCAAATACATGTGATTTGTATGGGAAGTAATGCAGAGCATTTTCTCATGTGCTTGCTGGCGATGTGGACATATCTGTTCATGTCTTTTGTGCATTTCATGATAGGAGTGTCTATTTCTTTGATGTTGAGTTTCATAAGTTCTTTAGAGATCTTGGATACTAGTCCTTTATCTGATATGTCATTTGCAAATATCTTATCCGATTCTATAGGTTGCCTTTTAGGTTTCTTGACTGTTTGTTTTGCTGTGCAGAAGCTTTTTATCTTGCTGAAGTCCCAATAATTCATTTTTGCTTTTGTACCTTTGCTTTAATAGATGTATCTTGGAAGAAGTTGCTGTGCCCAAGTTCAAAAACGGTGTTGCCTGTGTTCTCCTTTAGGACTTTGATGGATTCCTGTCTCACATTAGGTATTTCATCCATTTTGAGTTTATCTTTGTGTATGGTATAAGAGAATGGTCTAGTTTCATTCTTCTGCATGTGGATGTCCAATTTCCCCAGCACCACTTATTGAAGAGACTGTCCTTTTTCTAGTGGATAGTCTTTCCTGCTTTGTCGAATATTAGTTCCCCATAGAGTTGAGGGCACATTTCTGGATTCTCTATTGTGTTCCATTGATCTATGTGTCTGTTTCTGTGTCAGTACCACACTGTCTTGATGATCACAGCTTTGTAGTACAACCTGAAATCTGGCATTATGATGTCCCTAGCTATGGTTTTCATATTCAAAATTCCCCTGGCTATTCGGGCTCTTTTGTGAATCCACACATATCATAAGTGAATTGTTCCAACTCTCTGAAGAAAGCCCATGGTATTTTGATAGAGATTGCATGAAATGTGTAAATTGCACTGGGTAGCATTTACATTTTCTCAATATTAATTCTAGGAATCCATGAACATGGAGTATTTTTCCATCTCTTTGTGTCTTTCTCAATTTCTTTCAGAAGGGTTCTGTAGTTTTTAGGGTATAGATCCTTTACCTCTTTGGTTAGGCTTATTCCTAGGTATCTTATGATTCTGGGTGCAACTGTCAATGGGATTGACTCCTTAATTTTTATTTCTTTAGTCTCATTATTAGTGTAGAAAAATGCCACTGATTTCTGGGCATTGATTTTGTATTCTGCCACGCTGCCGAATTGCTATATGAGTTCTAGCAATTTGGGGGTGGACTCTTTTGCGTTTTCTATGTACACTATCATGCCATCTGCAAAGAGGGAGAGTTTGACTTCTTCTTTGCCAATTTGAATGCCTTGTATTTCTTTTTGTTGCCTGATTGCTGAGGCTAGGACTTCTAGTACTATGTTGAAGAGCAGTGGTGAGAGTGGACATCCCTGTCTTGTTCCTGATCTGAGGGGAAAGGCTCCCAGTGTTTCCCCATTGAGAATAATATTTGCTGTGGGCTTTTCATAGATGGCTTTAAGTTGCTGAAGAATGTTCCCTCTATCCATACATTCTGAAGAGTTTTGATCAGGAATGGATTATGTGTTTTGTCAAATGATTTCTCTGCATCTATGGAGAGGATCATAAGCTTCTGGTTTTTTCTCTTGCTGATATGATCAATCTCATTGATTGCTTTACGAGTGTTGAACCAGCCTTGCATCCCGGGGATAAATCCCACTTGGTAATGGTGAATAATCGTTTTAGTGTATTGTTGGATCCTATTGGCTAGTATCTTGTTGAGAATTTTTGCATCTGTGTTCATCAGGGATATTGGTCTATAATTCTTCTTTTTGGTGGGGTCTTTGTCTGGTTTTGAAATTAAGGTGAGGCTGGCCTCATAGAAAGAGTTTGGAAGTATTTCATATCCTTCTTTCTTTTTGAACAGCATTAGTAGAATATGTATGGTTTCTTCTTTAAACGTTTGCTAGAATTCCCCTGGAAAGCCATCTGGCCCTGGACTTTTGTGTTTTGGGAGGTTTTTGATGACTGCTTCAAATTCCTCCCTGGTTATAGGCCTGTTCAGGTTTTCGATTTCTTCCAGTTCCACTTGGGGTAGTTTGTGGTTTTCCAGAAATGCATCCATTTCTTCTAGATTGCCTAATTTATTGGCGTATAGCTGCTCATAATAAGTTTTTAAGATCGTTTGTATTTCCTTGGTATTGGTGGTAATCTCTCCTTTATAATTCATGTTTTTATTAACTTGAGTCTTTTCTCTCTTCTTTTTAATAAGGCTGGCTAATGGTTTATCTATCTTATTAATTCTTTCAAAGAACCAACTCCTGGTTTTGTAGATCTGTTCCACAGTTCTTCTGGTCTCTATTTCATTGAGTTCTGCTCAAATCTTTATTAACTTCTTCTGCTGGGTGAGGGTTTCATTTGCTGTTCCTTCTCTAGCTCCTTTAGGTGCAAGGTTAGCTTTTGTATTTGAGTTCTTTCCAGTTTTTGGATGGATGCTTGTATTGTGATGTATTTCCCCCTCAGGACTATTTTTGCTGTATACCAAAGATTTAGAACGGTTGCATCTTGATTCTCATTAGTTTCCATGAATCTTTTTAATTCTTCCTTAATTTTCCTGGGTGACCCTTTCATCTTTTAGCAGGATGGTCCTTAACCTCCACATGTTTGAAGTCCTTCCAAACTTCTTCTTGTGATTTAGATCTAATTTCAAAGCATTATGGTCTGAAAATATGCAGGGGACAATCCCAATCTTTTGGTATCAGTTAAGACCTGATTTGTGTCTCAGCATGTGGTCTATTCTGGAGAAAGTTCCATGTGCACTTGAGAAGAATGTATATTCAGTTGCGTTTGGATGTAAAGTTCTGTAAATATCTGTGAAATCCATCTGGCCCAGTGTATCATTTAAAGCTCTTGTTTCTTTGGAGATGTTGTGCTTAGGATATCTGTTGATTGTAGAAAGTGCTACATTGAAGTCACCAAGTATAAGTGTATTATTATCTAAATATGTTTTAACTTTGGTTATTAATTGATATATTTGGCAGCTCCCACATTGGGGACATAAATATTGCTGATTGTTACGTCCTCTTGTTGGATAGATCCCTGAAGTATGATACAGTGTCCCTCTTCATCTCTTACTACAGTCTTTGGAATAAACTTTAATTTTTCTGATATAAAGATGGCTACTCCTCCTTTCTTATGAGGACCATTTGAATGGTAAATGGTTCTCCACCCTTTTATTTTCAGGATGTAGGTGTCCTTATGTCTATAATGAGTGTCTTGCAGATGGCAAATAGATGGGTCTTGCTTTTTTATTCCGTCTGAAACCCTATGCCTTTTGATGGGGCCATTAAGCCCATTCACGTTCAGAGTTACCATTGAAAGATGAATTTAGTGTCATCATGATACCTATTCAGTCTCTGTTTTTGTGGATTGTTTCCTTGGATTTCCTCTTTCTATTACAGAATCCCCCTTAGTATTTCTTGCAGAGCCGGCTTGGTGGTCACATATTCTTTCAGTTTCTGCTTATCTTGGAAGCTCTTTATGTCTCCTTCAATTCTGAATGAGACCCTTGCTGGATAAAGTATTCTTGGATGCAAGTTCTTCTAAATTAGGACCCTGAATATATCCTGCCAGCCCTTTTTGGCCTGCCACATCTCTGTGGAGAGGTCTGCTGTTAACCTAGTACTTCTCCCCATAAAGTTTAGAGTTCTCTTATCTCTTGCTGCTTTAAGGATCTTCTCTTTATATTTGGAATTTGCAAGTTTCACTGTTAAATGTCAAGGTGTTGAACAGTTTTTATTGATTTTAGTGGGGGATCTCTTTACCTCCTGGATCTGAATGCCTGTTTCCCTCCCCAAGTTAGGGAAGTTCTCAGCTATGATTTGTTCAAATACACATTCTGGACCTCTGTCCCTTTTGGCACCCTCTCGAACCCCAATTAAACATAGATTTTTCCTTCTGAGGCTGTCAGTTATTTCCCTTAACCTATCCTCATGATCTTTTAATTGTTTTTCTTTTTTCCTCTGTTTCCCTCTTTGCCATCAATTTGTCTTCTAAGTCACTCACTCATTCTTCTCCCTCATTAAACCTCGTGGTTAGGACGTCTAGTTTGGATTGCATCTCATTTAATTGGTTTTTAATTACTGCCTGATTAGATCTAAATTCTGCAGTCATGAAGTCTCTTGAATCCTTTATGATTTTTTCTAGAGCCACCAGTAGCTTTATAATTGTGCTACTGAATTGGCTTTCTGACATTGAATTATAATCCAAATTTTGTAACTCTGTGGGAGAAAGGACTGTTTCTGATTCTTTCTTTTGAGTTGAGGTTTTCCTTCTAATCATTTGCTCAGTACAGAGTGTCCAAAAACAAGTTTTACTGGAAAAAGGGGAAAAAGAGAGAAGAGAAAAAAGAAAGGAAAAAAAAGAAGAAGAAAAAAGGAAAAAAGCGGTGGAAAGCAAATAGAAAACAAAAAACAAAAATCAGAGCATCCTCTGATTCTATATACTGTAAATCTCGACTTGGCTTGGAACATTCCAGTGCTGCTTTGTCAATAACTTGCTTTTAGCTGGTGTTCTGGGGCAGGGGCCTGCTGTGCTGATCCTCAGGTCTGTGTACCTGGGGGAGGTACTCAGCCCCCTGCCTGGTGCAGGGCTCAGTGGGAGTTGTTTAGCCTGTTTATCCTGTGAGGCCACTGTGAGGCTCAGTGGGAGTTGTTTATCCTATGAAGCCCCAGGAGGAACAACAGTGCCGGGGCCAGCTCTCCAGCCCTGGAGTCAGCCCCAGCAGTATCTACCACAGCTCTCAGTCCGCAGGGGCATGGATGCTCTGGGGGCAGTGGCCACCAATCTGCACAGCTCCGGGCCGCCCAGCGGCAGGAGCGTCCTTGCTGTCCTGTACCCTCCCAGCCTTTTCCTCTCCCTGGGGGGAGCATGGATCCTGGGCTATGTATCCTGGCGCCCTGGGCTCTGGGCCTGCACCGCTGGAATCACGCTCCCAGGGCAGTGCAGCCCCCTTCGTGTGGAGCCGCCACTGGAGCCGCCACCGAACTGCTCCCGGGGCCCGCTGGCGTGTGCTGCAGCTCTTTAGGGAGCTCAGCTGCGGTGTGCGTCACGCTCTCCCTTGGGGCACAGTTCCTCTCTTAGTGCCCCTGGGAGCCTGAGGGCATCCCCGCCCCTCCTGGGATCCTGCTCCAACTCCTTGTGAGCCCCTTTCCATCCGGGAATATTGGAGAAGCTTCTCCGGGAGGGGGCTTTCCTGTCCTGGGGGCACTCGCCGTGTGGCCTTAGCCTGACTCCTCCTGGGGGCCCCTCCCCATTGGATATTTTTTTATTTCTTTATTATTTTTTTTCATCTTCCTACCTTGATAGAGTGCAAACTCTTCTCACTGTAGCATTCCAGCTGTTTTCTCTTTAAATATCAGACCAAATCTGTAGCTTTTCAGGATGATTTGAAAGTTATCTAGGTAAGTTGGTGGGGACAGGTACTTGGGGACCCTACTCTTCCACCATCTTGCCCCCTCCTCCTTCCTCAGCGTCTTAAAAGCCATCTATGAAAAGCCCACAGCAAATATCATTCTCAATGGGGAAACACTGGGAGCCTTTCCCCTAAGATCAGGAACAAGACAGGGATGTCCTGTCTCACCACTGCTATTCAACATATTACTGGAAGTCCTAGCCTCAGCAATCAGACAACAAAAAGACATTAAAGGCATTCAAATTGGCAAAGAAGAAGTCAAACTCTCCCTCTTCTCCGATGACATGATACTCTACTTAGAAAACCCAAAAGCCACCACCCCAAGATTGCTAGAAGTCATACAGCAATTTGGCAGTGTGGCAGGATACAAAATCAATGCCCAGAAATCAGTGGCATTTATATACACTAATATTGAGACTGAAGAAAGAGAAATTAAGGCGTCAATCCCATTGACAATTGCACCCAAAAGCATAAGATTCCTAGGAAGACACCTAACCAAAGAGGTAAAGGATCTATACCCTAAAAACTACAGAACCCTTCTGAAAGAAATTGAGGAGGACACAAAGAGATGGAAAAATATTCCATGCTCATGGATTGGAAGAATTAATATTGTGAAAATGTCAATGTTACCCAGGGCATTTTATACATTTAATGCAGTCTCTATCAAAATATCATGGACTTTCTTCAGAGTGTTTGAACAAATAATCTTAAGATTTGTGTGGAATCAGAAAAGACCCTGAATAGCCCGGAGAATATTGAAAAAGAAAACCATATCTGGGGCATCATAATGCCAGATTTCAGGTAGTACTACAAAGCTGTGATCATCAAGACACTGTGGCAATGGCACAAAAACAGACACATAGATCAATGGAACAGAATAGAGAATCAAGAAATGGGCCCTCAACTCTATGGTCAACTGATATTCAGCAAAGCAAGAAAGACTATCCACTGGAAAAAGGACAGTCTCTTCAATAAATGGTTTTGGGGAAATTAGACATGCACATGCAGAAGCATGAAACTAAGCCATTCTCTTACACCATTCACAAAGATAAACTCAAAATGGATGAAAGATCTAAATGTGAGACAAGAATCCATCAAAATCCTAGAGGAGAACACAGGCAACACCCTTTTTGAACTTGGCCATGGCAACTTCTTACAATATACATTCATGATGCCAAGAAAAACAAAAGGAAAGATGAATTATTGGGACTTCACCAAAATAACAGCCTTCTTCACAGCAAAAGAAACCGTCAACAAAACTAAAAGTCAACCTACAGAATGGAAGAAATTATTTGCAAATGAGCTATCAGATAAAGGGCTAGTATCCAAGATCTATAAAGAAGTTATTAAACTCAGCAGCAAAGAAACAATCCAATTATGAAAAAGGCAAAAGAGATGAGCAGAAATTTCACAGAGGAAGACATAGACATGGCCAACAAGCACATGAGAAAATGCTCCGCATCACTGGCCGTCAGGGAAATACAAATCAAAACCACAATGAGATACCACATCACACCTGTGAGAATGGTGAACATTAACAAGAGGAAACAACAAATGTCGGAGAGGATGTGGAGAAAGGGGAGCCCTATTTCACTGTTCGTGGGAATGTGAACTGGTGCAGCCACTCTGGAAAACTGTGTGGAAGTTCCTCAAAGAGTTAAAAATGGAACTGCCCTACAACCAAGCAGTTGCACTGCTGGGAATTCACCGCAAAGATCCAGATGCAGTGAAAAGTCAGGACTCCTGCACCCCAATATTTATAGCAGCAATGTCCACAATAGCCAAACTGTGGAAGGAGCCTCGGTGTCCATGGACAGATGAATGGATAAAGAAGATGTGGTTTATGTATACAATGGAATATTACTCAGCCATTAGAATCGACAAATACCCACCATTTGCTTCAATGTGGATGGAACTGAGGGCATTATGCTGAGTGAAGTAAGTCAGTGGGAGAAAGACAAACATTAAATGGTGTCATTCATTTGAGGAATATAAAAAATAGTGAAAAGGAATAATGGGGAAAGGAGAGAAAATGAGTGGGACATATCAGAGAGGGTGACAGAACATGAGAGATACCTAACTGTGGTTAACGAACAAGGGGTGGTGGGAAAGGAGGTTGGCGGGGGTTTCGAGTGACTGGGTGACAGGCCCTGAGGGGGTCACTTGACAGAATGAGCACTGGGTGTTATGCTATCTACTGGCAAATTGAACTCCAATAAAAAAATAATTAAAAAAACAAAATCACTATGATATTATCACCTCATAACTCTCAGGTTGGCTTTTTTTAAAAAAAGAAAGATAAGTTTTGGTGAAGATATAGAGAAATTGTAACCCTTGTACACTGATGATGGGAATGTACAATGATGCGTCAATGGAAATAATGTAACTTTTAAAAAAATAGAACTACCATTTGATCAAGCAATCTCACTTCTGGTTGTATATGAAAAATAATTGAAATTTGGATATCTAAGATATATCTATCTCTCTCCTGTTTATTTCAGCATTCTGCACAATAGCCAGCATGTGGAAACAATGCAAAGGTCCATCAACAGATAAATGGATAAAAAATGTGGTACATACAATACATACAGTAGAGTATCATTCAGCATCAAAAAAAGAGGAATCCTGCCATTTTTGAGAACATGGGTGAACCTGGAGTATGTTAAATACATAAGCCAGTCACAGAAGGACAAACACTGTATGCATATGATCTTTAAAGAAAATTCTCACCTTTTTTCTCACTCTCTTAGTATTCTTTTCCTGAATACCTTGTGTTTAGATGATGGGCTGCTATGAGAAAGTAACACAAACTGTATATGTGTATATATATGTATATGTATACAATGGAATATTACTCAGCCATTAGAAATGACAAATACCCACCATTTGCTTCCACATGGATGGAACTGTAGTGTGTTATACTGAGTGAAATAAGTCAATTGGAAAAGGACAAACATTATATGGCGTCATTCATTTGGGGAATACAAAAATTCGTGAAAGGGAATAAAGGAAAATGAGTGAAAATATCAGTGAGGATGACAAAACATGAGAGACACCTAACTCTGGGAAACAAACAATGGGTAGTGGAAGGGGAGGTAGGCAGTGGGTTGAGGTGACTGGGAGATGGGCACTGAGGGGGGCATTTGGGGGAATGAGAACTGGGTGTTATGCTAAATGTTGGCAAATTGAACTGCAATGAAAAAAAAAAAATCCTAAAAAAACTTTTAGAAAAAAGAGTAACAAACCAAATGGCTTAAACAGCAGAAATTTATTTTCTCACTTCTCAGAAATCCAGAAGTCTGATCAAGGTGTTAGGAGAATTGGTTTCTTCTGGAAGCTCTGACACAGAATTTGTCCAATTTCTTTCAGTTTCTGGTGGTTGATGGCAATCCTTGGTATTCCTTGATTTGTAGTTGTATCACTCTGATCTCTTCCTCTATTTTCACATGTCCTTCCATGCTGTTTCTCAAATCTCTCTTTGCTTATGAAGACTCTAGTCACTGAATTTATACTCTAATCCATTCTGACTTCATTTCATACTGATTATATCTGCAAAGATTCTAAATCCAAATAAGGTCACATTACAGGTACTGGAAGTTATGACTCAGTATTCCTTTGGGGGTGTGCACAATTGAACCAATAACACTTTGATTTGTATCTGTTACAGTAACTTATATTTTGTATTATTATACATATAATATTTTGAACTTCACATTTAATAAGGCATTAGTTTACATTTTATATATTTGGGCTTATAATCTTATTTTTGTTTAAAAAGTGTATTTTGGGCCTCTAATGCAAACATAGGAAATCCCAAAATTCCTGTTTCTAATAGAAGTATGCTACTTTGGTAATTTTTATTTTGGACTTTTATTTAGTCTTTGGAAGAAAGACAACCATCTGTCTAACTCAGTTAAAAATATTTTGGCAAACAAAGACTACCACTGACATAGAATATGTAATTTCAGGGGGAGGGGACTCATTTTCACTAAATTATTGCCTCTAAAGATTGACAGACATAGCTGCCACTTACTGAATGTTGCTAAGTACTGGGACATCCTTCAGGGTATTCTCTACTAATAAAAGTAAGTTAGTATCACTTAGCATGATGTGTGGAATATAAGAAAGAGTGCAGAGGACCATAAGGCAGGGAGGGAAACTGAATGGGAAGAGATCAGAGAGGGAGACAAACCATAAGAGACTCTTAACTCAGGGCGCCTGGATGGCTCAGCGGTTTAGCACCTGCTTTTGGCCCAGGGTGTGATCCTGGGGTCCCGGGATCGGGTCCTACATCGGGCTCCCTGCATAGAGCCTGTTTCTTGCTCTGCCTGTGTCTCTCATTAATAAATAAAAAAATCTTTAAAAAAGACTCTTAGGGATCCCTGGGTGGCGCAGCGGTTTGGCGCCCGCCTTTGGCCCAGGGCGCGATCCTGGAGACCCGGGATCGAATCCCACATCGGGCTCCCGGTGCATGGAGCCTGCTTCTCCCTCTGCCTATGTCTCTGCCTCTCTCTCTCTCTCTCTCTCACTGTGTGCCTATCATAAATAAATAAAAATATAATTAAAAAAAAACTGTTTAAATTTAAAAAAAAAAAAAAGACTCTTAACTCTGGGAAACAAACTGAGAGTTGCTGAAGGGGAGGTGGAGGAGGATGGGGTAATTGAGTGATGGGCATAAGGAGGACACATGATGTGGTGAGCATTGGGTGTTATATGTAACTGATGAATTATTGAAAACTACCTCTGAAATGAATATGTTGGCTAATTTAATTCAAATTTAAAAAATAAGTTAGGATCATTATAAAAAAGAGTCTAGAAATAATAAACTGAGTTCTCATTCTATTTCTGGAACTCGTTGTTTTGTTTTTTTTTTTCTGGGACTACTTCTAGGTCAAAAACTTCTAAGCCTATTTATCCTTATTTTAAGGAAATTATTAGGTCATGTAAATACATATAATTCATTGTATTTCCCCTATCTTTCTCATTTGCTGTTTTATAGTGAACTAGTGAAGTAAGATCTCTATAACTAAGATTCTTCAATAATCAAAAATAAATAATGGCAATAATAGTAGGCCACTCTCTAATACTTTGCAGTTATATAAAGTAAAATGACTTTATGGAATTGCTTATTATGTGAGCTGTGAATTGTGAATATATGGTTACAATCCATTTAATGAAGTTCTCCTAAAAACCAAAAGCTGGTAAAACCTGAAACATAAAAACTCATTTCTGTTAAATCAAATGCTTTTTTACCATTCCAGTGTTATAAGTACCATTTCCCTCTTAAATCTCTGAGAAAAGCAAATCCATTTATGTTACTCATAATACTTATGAATAAGCTATGGTTTTTAATAAAACATGTCAGTTCTGCATATAATAAGCAGATATAACCTCCTTTGTCCTCATAGAATAATTGTTTGCATTTATTAATGGTCTCAATCAGGTAAATATATTTATAATTGGTTCTTTATCAATCCTAATCAGAAAGTCTTCTTTCATTTATTAGATTGAGGTCTCAGTTTAAAGATCTAAATCATAATGGCTTGCAAATTACATTTTGTAAAACTGTTTAATGCAAATTTCAGATTCTGGGGCATATATACATAACAAAACTTTATCATTGGCTAGATTGAAATTCCTTTTGGAAATCACAGAATTCAGAACTGGAAGGGACCATTGGATATAGTTAATAACAGAGCTAGGATGAGACCCTAGATCTCGTTTCCCATTTTAACGTTTTCTCTACTGCTGAACTACCCCTCCACATGCCCAATGATTTATTTGTAGTATCAAAGTCTTAAAGAAATATAATTTTATTCTATTGGCTACAACAGTTATTTTGAATCTGCAATTATACAAAAATACCTAAATGACATCATTTCTAAAATAATCACTGACTCCAAATCCCTATCAAACATAATTCACTCTTTTGTGCTGACATTTTTAAAAAACCTTTCAATTTTTAACTATACCTTTGATCAGTCTTTCATTCTGAGTAATTAGCATCCCCCTGAGATACTTCCCAGAAAATAAATATGATGTTTTTTCAAACTGCTAATTGAATATAAATATTTCTCTATTTTGACATGTGTGTTTGGTTGTGGAATGCTTATAATGAGCAGCTTTTGAGATTGATTAAAGCCCTTAGCTTCAATTTAATTATTAATTAATCTCAGCAACCATATATTACTTTGTGTACCACAGAAAAATAGAGATCATCTTTTAATTGTTGATTCATCTGGTAATAGTGCACCAGCTGCACTACCTTTATATATATCACCATTTCTGTTAAGTATATTTATAGCTTGCTTTGCTTTCCTTGTCAAAAGAAAAAAAATTAAGTCATCTGTTAAACTTGCAGCTTCATTTCCTCTGGGAGAGTGGAGGTTAAGATGGCAGAGGAGTAGGGGGACCCTAAATTTATCTCATCCATTGAATACAACTAGATAGTTCTCAAATCATTCTGAACACCTGTGAGATCAGTCCGTGATCTGAGAAAGCAAAAGCGACCAATGCTTACAAGATAGGAGGCAAGGACACTTGAATCTGGGTGTGATATTGCTGAGGATGCAGTCCTGGGGGGAGGGGTAGGATGCTTAAGGAGGCTACTGCAAAGTATTGTGGGCAGCAGGGTGCAAAATTGGAACTTTTAGAAGTCTGCTACAGTGGGAGTTGTGTCTGGCTTAAAGGTACTTAAGTGGTGAAGCAGTGTGGAATCCCAGATGTGACAGAATGGTCTGGGGTTCCCTGGGGTCATAAGAAGAATGAGTGGTGCCAGAGGGCTTCAGAGTTCCCAGGCATAGAAGTGAGGAAGCTGGATGAGAAGAGTGAGTCTAGGTACTGGCTTCCTGCTCTGTGTTGTCATAAACTGTGAACCATTGCATTGCCATGCCACTGCTTTCCTGGCAGGGGTCCAGCAAAAGGCAGGAGCATGGCGAGACACCCTCCGTCCCCTGGGAAGAAGAGCATGGGTCCACACCACCACAGGAATCCCTAAAAGTTGGAGTTTTGAAACACAGTCACATACCTGAGATAAAAATGCTCCATCACAGGCTGGGTGAACACAGAGTTCTGATGGAAACTGGGGAGACAGTGATTGGTTGCTTTCCTAAGCTGACTCATTGAAGAGTGAGGGGCACAAATTTTCAGCTCTAGGGCTAGAGAGCAGGGAGGGCACAGCTATATTCATCCTGCCCATCAGGGCTGAAAGCATTCAGGGAATAAAACAGTGCCACCTACTGGAGTCCAGAGTCGCTTATACCGAGCCCTGCCTCAGCCCACTGAAGGCACCTTTCCATTAGGGTGAATCAACCCCAAGAAAGTGCAATAGGCCCCTCTTCCAGAAGACCAGCACAAAGAACTTGTTCTCACCAAGTTTACTGATCATAGAGGGCTACAAACCTTTAGCTTTTGTGGAAAACAGTATATAGCATTCCTTGTATTTTTATTCTTTTGTCTTTTAGTATTATTTTTTCAGCTATTTTATTTTTTTCAATTCCTTTCTTATTCTTTTTTAGTTTCTATTTTAAATGTTTTATATATATATATATATGTTTAAATTTTTGTTTCATTTTACTATATTTTATTTTAGATAGATAGATGTATTTTTCTATCTTTCTTATTTGGGGATCTAATCTAGTTTCTTTCTTTTTTTTTTTTTTTTATATGGTCTATTCTGGAGAAAGTTCCATGTGCACTTTCTAATCTAGTTTCTTTTAACAAGCAGACCAAAACACCCCAGTATCTAGCTTTGTTTTTTTTTTTTTCCTGTTTTTGTTGTTGTTATTGTAGGCTTTAATTTTTTTATTTTTTTTTTTATTTATTCATGATAGTCACACACAGAGAGAGAGAGGCAGAGACACAGGCAGAGGGAGAAGCAGGCTCCATGCACCGGGAGCCCAACGTGGGACTCGATCCCGGGCCTCCAGGATCGCGCCCTGGGCCAAAGGCAGGCGCCAAACCGCTGCGCCACCCACGGATCCCCTATTGTAGGCTTTTATTTTCTATTCCTTTCTTCTTTTCTTTTCAGGACATAATGATGAGATGAAGAAATTCACCCCAAAGGAAAGAATAGGAGGTAGTACTCACTGCCAGGGATTTTTTTTAAGATTTATTTATTTATTTATTTATTTATTTATTTATTTATGAGACACACACACACACAGAGAGAGAGAGAGAGAGAGAGAGAGAGAGAGAGGCAGAGACACAGGGAGAGGGAGAAGCAGGCTCCATGCAGGGAGCCCAACATGCGACTCAATCCCAGATCTCCAGGATCACACCCTGGGCAGAAGATGGCGCTAAACCGCTGAGCCATCCGGGCTGCCCACTGCCAGGGATTTAACCAATTATGATATAAGATGTCTGAATTACATTTTAAAACAACAATTATAAAGATACTACCTGGAAAAAAAAAGATACTACCTGGGCTTGAGAAAAGAATATAAAATAATAGAGAATCCCTTACTGTAGAGATAAAAGAACTAAAATCTAATCAGGATAAAATTAAAAATGCTATCAACTAATGCAATCCAAAATGGAGAACATAAAAATAAGGACAAATAAAGTAGAAGAGCAAATCAGTGATCTAAGAAAAAAATATGGAAAATAAGGGAGCTGAAAAGAAGAGGGAAAGAAAACTATTAGACCACAAAGGTAGAATTAGGGAACTCAGTGACTCCATAAAGTGAAATAGTATCCATATTATTGGAGTCTCAGAAGATGAGGAGGGGGATAAAAGGGGCAGAAAAAATTTGGAAAGACCACAAACGCATGGAAGCTAAAAAAATGCTACTAAACAGTGAATGGGTCAACCAGAAAATCAGTGATGAAATAAAAATACAGAAAAACAAGTGAAATTGAAAACACAATAGTCAAAAACCTTTCAGATGCAGGGAAAGTGATCCTAAGGGGGAATTACATAGAAATATAGACCTATGTCAAGAAGCAAGGAAAGTCTCGAATAACTTAGCCTAAAACCTATAGGAGCTAGGAAAAGAACAACAAAAGAAGCCAAAAGCCAGCAGAAGAAGGGAAATCATAAAGGTTAGAGCAGAAATAATTGATATGGAAACAAACAAAAAAAAAGGTACAGATAGAAGAAACCGGAGCCGGTTCTTCGAAAAAAATAATAAAATTGATAAGCCCATAGCCAGAATTATCAAAAAGAAAAGAGAAAGGACCCCTCAAAAAATAAAATCACAAATGAGAGAGGAGAAATAACAACCAACACCACAGAAATACAATTATAAGAGATATGCCCACAAATTGGACAACCTGGAAGAAATGAATAAACTCCAAGATATATATAAACTACCAAAACTGAAACAAGAAAACATAGAAAACTTAAACAGATGGGTAACCAGCAAAGAAATTGAATCAGTAATCAAAATTCTCCCAACAAACAAAAGCCCAGGGCCAGATGGCTTCGCAGATAAATTCTACCAAACATTTATTTTTTTAAAAGATTTTATTTATTTATTCATGAGCGATACAGAGAGAGAGAAGCAGGCTCCACGCAGGGAGCCTAATGTAGGACTCGATCCCGGGTCTCCAGGTTCACACCTTGGGCTGAAGGCAGGCGATAAACCACTGAGCCACCCAGGGATCCCCTCTACCAAACATTTAAAGAAAAATTAATACCTATTCTTCTCAAAGTATTCCAAAAAATAGAAAAGGAAGGAAAAATTCCTAGAAATAAACCTAACCAGAGAGGTAAAAGATTTGTACTCTGAAAACTATAAAACACTTATGAAAGAAATTAAGGATGAAAAAAAGAAATGGAAAAACATTCTATGCTCATGGATTGGAAGAACTAATATTGTTAAAAATGTCTATACTACCCAAAGCAATCTACACATTTAATACAATCCATATTGAAATAGCATTTTTCACAGAGCTAGAACAAACAATCCTAAAATTTGTACGGAACCACAAAAGACTCCAAATAGCCAAAGCAACTTTGAAAAGGAAAAGCAAAGCTGGAGGCATCACAATTATGGACTTTAAATTATATTACAAAGTTTTAGTGGTCCAGACAGTATGGTAACAAACAAAAAAGAAAAACATACAAACAAACAAAAAAATAGGCATATAGATAAATGGAACAAAATTAAAAACCTAGAAATGAACCCACAATTATCTAATCAACTAATTTTCTTTATTTTTAGGATTTTGTATATCTATTTGAGTACAGAGAGAGAGAGCCCAAGCAGGAGGAGCAGCAGGGAGAGGGAGAAGTAGGCTCTCTGCTAAGCTAGGAGCCAGACATGGGGCTTGATTCCATGACCCTAGGATCATGACCTGATCTGAAGGTAGACACTTAATGCTGAGTCATCCAGGCAATGCATACTGTTAGCTAATTTTTGACAAAGCAGGAAAGAATACTCAATGGAAAAAAAATCACTTCAGTAAACGGTATTGGGAAAAGTGAACAGCTACATGCAAAAGAATGAAACTTACACCATACACAAAATAAATTCAAAATGGATGAAAGACCTAAAAGTGAGAGAGGAAACCATCAATATCCTAGGGGAAAACACAGGAAGTGACCTTTGACATCAGCTGTAGCAACCTCTTATTAGATACGTCTCCTATGATAAGAGTAACAAAAGTAAAAATAAACTATTGGGCTTTTTCGCAATGGGTTTGCCGCCAGAACACAGGTGTCACGAAAACCACTGCTAAACCTAAACCAAAATGGGAAAGGAAAAGACTCACATCAACATCGTCTTATTGGACGCGTAGATTCAGGCAAGTCTACCACTACTGGCCATCTGATCTACAAATGTGGTGGGATCGACAAAAGAACTATCAAAGAATTTGAGAAGGAGGCTGCTGAGATGGGAAAAGGCTCCTTCAAGTATGCCTGGGTCTTGGATAAACCGAAAGCTGAACGTGAACGTGGTATCACCATTGATATCTCCCTGTGGAAATTCGAGTCCAGTAAGTATTATGTGACTTTCATTGATGCCCCAGAACACAGACACTTTATCAAAAACATGATTACAGGGGCAGCCCGGGTGGCTCAGCGGTTTAGCACTGCCTTCAGCTCAGGGCATGATCCTGGAGACCCAGGATTGAGTCCCACGTCGGGCTCCCTGCTTCTCCCTCTGCCTGCTGCTCCCTCTGCCTGCTGCTCCCTCTGCCTGTGTCTCTGCCTCTCTCTCTCTCTCTCTCTGATGAATAAATAAATAAAATCTTTAAAAAAATGATTACAGACACATCTCAGGCTGACTGTGCTGTCCTGATTGTTGCTGCTGGTGTTGGTGAATTTGAAGCAGGTATCTCCAAGAATGGGCAGACCCGTGAGCATGCCCTTCTGGCTGACACACTGGGTGTAAAAAAACTAATTGTTGGTGTTAACAAAATGGATTCCACTGCACCACCCTACAGCCAGAAGAGATATGAGGAAATCATTAAGGAAGTCAGCACCTACATTATGAAAATTGGCTACAACCCTGACACAGTAGCATTTGTGCCAATATCTGGTTGGAATGGTGACAACATGCTGGAGTGAAGGGCTAACATGACTTTGTTCAAGGGATGGAAAGTTACCCGTAAAGATGGGAATGCCAGTGGAACCACACTGCTTGAGGCTCTGGATTGCATTCTGCCACCAACTCATCCAACTGATAAGCCCTTGCGTCTGCCCCTTCAGGACGTCTACAAAATTGGTGGTATTAGTACTATCCCAGTGGCCCGAGTGGAGACTGGTGTTCTTAAGCCTTGCATGGTAGTCACCTTTGCTCTGGTCAGTGTTACAAATAAAGTAGAGTCTGTTGAAATGCACCATGCAACTTTGAGTGAGGCTCTTCCTGGGGACAATGTGGGCTTCAATGTTAAGAACATATCTGTCAAAGATGTTTATCGTGGCAATGTGGCTGGTGACAGCAAAAATGACCCACCAATGGAAGCAGCTGGCTTCATGGCTCAGGTGATTATCCTGAACCATCCAGGCCAAATCAGTGCTGGATATGCACCTGTGCTGGATTGTCACACAGCTCACATTGCTTGAAAGTTTGCTGAGCTGAAGTAGAAGATAGATCATCGTTCTGGAGAAAAGCTGGAAGATGGTCCCAAGTTCTTGAAATCTGGGGATCCCGCCATTGTTGATACAGTTCCTGGCAAACCTATGTGTGTTGAGAGCTTCTCTATCTTCCTCTGGGCCATTTTGCTGTTCATGACATGACACAGATGGTTGCTGTGGATGTCATCAAAGCAGTGGACAAGAAGGCAGCTGGAGCTGGCAGTCACCAAGTCTGCCCAGAAAGCTAAATGAATATTATCCCCAATGCCTGCCACCCCAGTCTTTTTTTTTTTTTTTATTCATTTATGATAGCCACAGAGAGAGAGCGCGAGAGAGAGAGGCAGAGAGAGAAGCAGGCTCCATGCACCGGGAGCCTGATGTGGGATTCGATCCCGGATCTCCAGGATCGCGCCCTGGGCCAAAGGCAGGCGCCAAACCGCTGCGCCACCCAGGGATCCCCACCCCAGTCTTAATAAGTGGTGGAAGAATGGTCTCAGAACTGTTTGTGTCAATTGGCCATTTAAGTTTAATAGTAAAAGACTGGTTACTGATAACAATGCATCGTAAAACCTTCAGAAGGAAAGGAGAATGTTTTTGTGGACCATTTGGCTTGTTTGTGCATGTGTGGCAGTTTTAAGTCATTAGTTTTTGGGATCCCTGGGTGGCACAGCGGTTTGGCGCCTGCCTTTGGCCCAGGGCACGATCCTGGAGACCCGGGATCGAATCCCACATCGGGCTCCCTGTGCATGGAGCCTGCTTCTCCCTCTGCCTGTGTCTCTGCGCCTCTCTCTCTCTGTGACTATCATAAATAAATAAAAATTAAAAAAAAAAAGTTATTAGTTTTTAAAACCAGTACTTTTTAATGGAAACAACTTGACCAAAAATCTGTCACAGACTTTTGAGACCCATTAAAACAAAAGTTTAATGAGAAAAATATATATATATAAAATAAACTATTGGGACTTCATCAAAATGAAAACCTTCTAAATGTTTTTTTAAAGATAAAAACCTTCTGCACAGCGAAGGAAACAATCAGCAAAACTAAAAGGTTTCCTATGGAATCTGAGAAGATATTTGCAAATGACATATCTGATAAAGGACTAGTATCCAAAAATACATACAGATCTTATAAAACTCAACATAGCCCCCCCCCAAAAAAAAATAATCCAGTAAAGAAATGGGCAGAAGAGAGAAGTCTGAGTGGCTAAGCAGTTGAGCGTCTGCCTTCAACTCGGGATGTGATCCCAGGGTCTGGGGATAGTGTCCTGCATCAGGCTCCCTGCAGGGAGCATGCTTCTCCCTCTATATCTCTGCCTCTCTCTCTGTTTCTCTCCTGAATGAATAAATAAACTCTTTAAAAAAAAAAAAAAGAAAGAAAGAAAGAGGGCAGCCCCAGTGACGCAGCGGTTTAGCGCCGCCTGCAGCCCAGGGCATGATCCTGGAGATCCGGGATCGAGTCCCGCATTGGGTTCCCTGCATGGAGCCTGCTTCCCTTTGCCTGTGTCTCTGCCTCTCACTCTCTCTGTGTCTCAATAAATGGATAAAGTCTTTTAAAAAATTCTTTAAAAAAAGAAAGAAATGGGCAGAAGATATGAATAGACATTTTTCCAAAGAATACATACAGATGTCTAACAGACACATGGAAAGATGTTCAACATCACTCATCTTCGGGGAAATACAAATCAAAACTATAATAATCTACCAACTCACACATGTCAGGATGTCTAAAATTAACAACACAGGATACAATAGGTGCTGGCAAGAATGTGAAGAAAGGGGAACTCTCTTACACAATGGGAATGCAAACTGGAGTGGCCACTTTGGAAAACAGTATGGAGGTTCTTCAAAAATTGAAAAGTAGAACTACCCTTTTGATCCAGGAATTGCACTATTGGGTACTTACCCAAAGAATACAAAAATACTGATTTGAAGGGATACAGGCACTTCCCATGTTTTTGGAGGCATTTTCAACAATAGCAAAATTATGCAGAGTCCAAATGTCCTGGAACTGATGAATGGATAAAGAAGATTTACTTACAAGGGAATATTACTCAGCCATAGAAATGAATGAAATCTTGCTATTTGTAAAGACATGGATCAAGTTAGATTATATTATGCTAAACAAAATAAGTCAGAGAGACAAATGCCATATGATTTCACTCATATGCTAAATTTAAGAAACAAAACAGATGTACATGGTGGGGAGAGAGATACAAACCATGTAACAGACTCTCAACTATAGAGAACAAACTGAGGGTTGCTGGAGGGGAAGACAGGAGGCAGGATGGTTTAAATGTGTATGAGTATTAAGGTGGGGACTTGTGATGAGCACTGGGTATTTTTAAAAATATTTTATTTATTTATTCATTAGACACACAGAGAAAGGAGCCCAATATGGGACTCAAACCCGGACCCCGGGATCACGCCCTGAGCTGAAGGCAGATGCTCAGTTGCTGAGCCACCCAGGTGCCCCAGCACTGAGTATTGTATGTACCTGATGAATCACTAAATTCTACACCTGAAATTAATAATATCCTGTTTGCTAACTGGAATTTAAATAAAACTTGAAAAAGAAAAAAATATTCTTTGATTATTAATTCAACAAATATACCTTAGTTTTTTTTATAGGCACTGTGATACAGTGACAGGCACTGGAAATGCACAAATGACCAATATGGTAAAAGACTTCTGCTCTTATGGAACTTAGTTTATTGCTAAGGAAGGGCTCAGCAGAAGTGAGCCTCAAAAAGCAGGGTCTAGATTTAGTATAATATGAATGGAAGGTTAGGATTCTCACATTCTCTTGATCTTTCAGCTTTTTATTTTCCTGGCCCTTACTTAATTCCACATATAGACAATGTGTGTGTGTATATGATATATATGTATATATCATGTATATCTAGGTATATCTGTATATATACATATATACAGATATATATATATATATATATATATATATATACAGATACACACACACACATTTAGTTTTTCCTCTCAGTGTCCAACTTTAAAAGACAAACATAAATCATCCTGGGAAGACCATCATAAGACCCTTTGACACTAAATAATAAAGACAAAAGAAAATAAGATCAGCTTTCTGAGCCTGCCAGGTAATAAAAGGGAAACAGATGCCTTGAAACAAAGGCAAGAGAGGTGTTCTTTGATACTAAATAAAGTTTTCCTACCTCAACAATACTTAATCTCAGATCAATATCTGAAGATAATAATGTATTAAATTTTAGTCTTACTATTGGTAATACAATAATCCATTCTGAAAATAGTTTTACTATTGGTGATACAATAATCCATTCTGAAAATATAACTAAAATGTAGGTAATTCACAATTATGTAGAACAAGGGAAAATGTCTAACTTTTAATTGAGGTTTAGTGAAATCAAATAACCAAACCTAAAAGTACTTTGATAAAAAAAAAAGTCATAATTAAATCAATGCCACAGTGACCTCCGTGTTTGCAACCAGATTACAATTCTACATGATACCTTGAAAGGGATATTTTAAAGCTTTCATATAAAACAAGCATAAGGTCAAGATTAAGCAGCTTTATTTAAAAATTGCTTTTAGCTTGGGCCTCTCTAAAAGCAAATTGAATTTTTAGAAGCAGTTCTTTGATACTAATCTACATATCACTGCCATGAAATTGCTAAGCCTAAATAAACATTCTGTCTGTTCAAAGGTTAGTTTAAAAGACTTGAGAATAATTCTCAATATATTGCTAGAAGTCAATTTAAACAGGCAGAATTAATAGTGGCAAAAAGACTAATTATCCATAAGTACTCATTTTAATGTGCAACAAACATACTCCTTAAAAGAAAAAAAAATAGGAGATGAAGATTGGAGAGACAGAGAGAAAGAGAAACCCAATGGCTTTACAAAAAAGAGTTTAGTTACAAACAGATTGATTCTTAATATGTAGCAGAATAAAACATCTCTGCTTGCTTTCAGTAGCTTTGTTTCCTTTATGATATCAATAGATACTTAAGGCAATATCCAGTGGATATTCCTAAATCATAGAAATAGATGTCATAGCAGAAGGATGATTTTCTTAGCACCTACTTACAAATTGCAGATGTGCAAAAAGGGAGATATAAATTAGTATCTTTAAAAACTGAAATCACTTCTATTATTAAGATTGTTTGACATTTATAAAAATGTGTAAATTCATAAGGGATCAGCTTCCTTAACCATTAAGAAACTTGGAAATTTCCTTCCTGCTGATTTTGGTTGACAAGATTTTAATAAAACTTCATCTAGACACTGAATAAAATTACTTAAACATTATTTTTAAGATTTATTATACCACAGGGGTGCCTGAATGCTCAGTCTGTTGCATGTTGGACTAGACTTCAGCTCAGGTCATGATCTCTCAGTCAAGAGATCAACCCCCGGTTGGACTCCATGTTTAGTGGGGAGTCTGCTTCCCTTCTTCCTCTCCCTCTACCCCTTCCCCTGGCATGCTCTCTCTCTCTGTCTCTGAAAAAAAAAATAAATACATTTTCTTAAAAATATAGTATACCATAAGCATACATTATGTGAGTGATAGTGTTTATCACACTTCCAAGAGTACCTATATGTTATATATGTGATCACATAGTCCACATTCACATAATCTCTCAGGACAGTCTAACTTTTTATTTACTTCTGCTTGGCTTGGAACAAGTCCATTTCAATTAGTTTTATAGGCACAAAATATCAGAATACTAAATCATAGAGCAATGAAATACTTTCTTGTTGCCAAAAACAATCAGAAAACAACCAAAGTTCACTGAAAGGGAAGTAATTTATTCATTATTAGTATTTTCAATGTCATAATAGTTGTCATTTACAGCTCTTTCAAGGCAAAATTAAGATAATTATTTACATTTTGAATAGTGCTTTACAACATACAGAACCCAATGCATTTATTGTCTTATTTATGCTTATTAAAAATTATGTGATGTAGACTGAGCAGAGATTATTATCACCATTATATAAATAAAGAATGTGAGAGTGAAGTAAGCCAATCAGAGAAGGACAAACATTATATGGTCTCATTCATTTGGGGGAATACAAAAAAAAATAGTGAAAGGGAATAAAGGGGAGAGGAAATGAATGGGAAATATCAGTGAGGGTGACAGAACATGAGAGACTCCTAACTCTGGGAAATGAACAAGGTGTAGTGGAAAGGGAGGAGGGCGGGGGGCATGTGGTGACTGGGTGATGGGCACTGAGGGGGGCACGTGACAGGATGAGCACTGGGTGTTATGCTATATGTTGGCAAATCGAACTCCAATAAAACATACATACATACATACATACATAAGTAAATAAATAAAATCATGTGCAAGAGAAAAAATTAAAATAAATAAATAGAAGAAGTTCAGAGAAAATAGATCACTTTTCCCACATCACTTGATAATAAGTGACAAAGCTACTGAACAAGTCTCATATTTTCTAATGCAAGGTTAATGCTTTTTTCCCCACCACATTGTAATCATGGAGTGAAAAAAATGCCCCATAAAGGTTATTTTCTTTTTTCAATAGTTAGCTCCATCAATCAATTTTACTCTAAAAGTTCAGATGCCTAATTTTCCATCGCCGGGACACCTGCACCCCGATGTTTCTAGCAGCAATGGCCACAATAGCCAAACTGTGGAAGGAGCCTCGGTGTCCATCGAAAGATGAATGGATAAAGAAGATGTAGTTGTATACAATGGAATATTACTCAGCCATTAGAAATGACAAATACCCACCATTTGCTTCAACGTGGATGGAACTGGAGGGTATTATGCTGAGTGAAGTAAGCCAATCGGAGAAGGACAAACAGTGTATGTTCTCATTCATTTGGGGAATATAAATAATAGTGAAAGGGAATATAAGGGAAGGGAGAAGAAATGTGTGGGAAATATCAGAAAGGGAGACAGAACATAAAGATTCCTAACTCTGGGAAAGGAACTAGGGGTGGTGGAAGGGGAGGAGGACGGGGGGTGGGGGCGAATGGGTGACGGGCACTGAGGGGGGCACTTGATGAGCACTGGGTGTTATTCTGTATGTTGGTAAATTGAACACCAATAAAAAATTAATTTATTAAAAAAATAAAAAAAGTTCAGATGCAATGAGTGCTAACTTATATGTTCCATAATATATGAGAAATTGATTTAAGAAACCGTTTACGAAAAACTTTCAAATAATTCTACATGGCAGAGAAGTTCAGAATATTGTTAAATGTATTGCCCTCCAACCCAAACAAAATCATTTGCCTATATTAAAGCACAATATAGGTGCCATTATCCACTTACTATGGTACTATATCCAGGCTATTTTTCTAAAAGTCTCATGGAAAGCACAACTAAGTGGTACCCTGAAATTGGAAGCTGAAAGTACATTTATCTTATTCAAAGGGTTGCCAATTTTAGGAAATGAAAATACAGGATACTCACTTAAATTTCAATTTCATATAAACGGGGGATAAGTTTTAACACATGTATGCCCTAAATAGTACATGGGCTACACTTATACTAAAAATTTACTGGTAGGGATGCCTGGGTGGCTCAGCGGTTGAGCATCTGCCTTTGGCTCAGGGTCTGATCCTGGGATCCAGGATCTAGTCCCACATTGGGATCCCTGCGGGGAGCCTGTTCCTCCCTCTGCCTGTGTCTCTGCTTCACTCTGTGTGTCTCTCATGAGCAAATAAATAAATATCTAAAAAAAATAAAAATAAAAATTTATTCATTTATCTGAAATTCAAATCTTACTAGGTGTCTATATCTTATCTGGCAAACCTACTGAATTCAGGGATTGCCATTTCACATAGACTGGATTTAGCAAATTTGTTTTTTCCTTTGATGGGTGTCTCCAGAAGCATGGCCTTAAAGTGAGCCATCTTTCTAGTCCAGGTGTGTTATGGTTGGAGTTTTAGTAGTCACATTCTTGCTTATAGAAACCTAGGAGTCTCCAGTTATCAAGAAAGCTACAGGAAGGGTGTACTAGAATAGGTATTGGCTTAAATCAGACAGAGTTGGATCTTATTTCCTATTTGAGTTTTTCCAAGTGATAGTTACGTGAACTTGCATAAGAAATTTAATTTCTCTGAGTCTCAGTTGTTTCTTCTTAAAATGAGAATTAAAACTACCTATCTGATAGCTAATACGTAGTATGATGATTATGTGAGACTATTATTATAAATGGCTTAGTAACATACTTCTTATCAGTAGGCACCGAAAATGTTAAAGAAAAACCAAAGCAGTTTCCTGTGGACAGACACTTGATATATCCATATATGTTTTGATAGATATTAATATGTAAGTTAAGATTTATCATTCTGTTTTATCAGTGAGTAGAGTCTGAATGAAAATGAATTAGCCATTATAATAAATACCAGAAAACTTAGAAATTACCCATTAGCATTACAGAAATCAGTGTTATCAGTCTGCTTTGCCAAGTTGTTAGATTGTTTAAAAGTCTAAGGATATTAAGATGAATGAATTTATATGTGAAATATATATATATATACACACATATATATGCTTGAAATATATATAAATATATATAACCTATATAAATATATATTTGTATTTTTTGTAAACAAATGATAGTATGAATGTTTTATTGCTAACAATTCTTTTTGGAAAGATCTAGTTCATCTACCTATGTTTGGGCAACTCCTTGATTGTTGAATGTGCAACCATTTAAAATCAGTCTCTTTAAGAAATAAAGAGAGATAAGTAGTAGTAGGCTCTAAAGAATTAAATTTAGGGCAGCCCCAGTGGCCCAGCGGTTTAGCGCCACCTTCAGCCCAGAGCGTGATCCTGGAGATCCTGGATCGAGTCCCACGTGGAGCTCCCTGCATGGAGCCTGCTTCTTCCTCTGCCTGTGTCTCTGCCTCTCTCTCTCTCTCTCTCTCTCTCTCTCTGCTTCTCATAAATAAATAAAATAAAATCTTTTAAAAAATGTAAAGAATGAAACTTAAATAATATTCATTGTGAAAATGAATGAGAGGGGGAAACAGCCTTGAGGTGTTGAAAACTATCAGCAAAAAGTAGTCTGGGAAGAAAACAGATCATGTTTTCAGATGTTATAGCTGTCAATCTGAACAGATTCACAGCTGAAACAGTTCCAATGGGGCAGTGAGGTGGAACATGGGGTAGGGGTTTTGCAAGTTCACGTGGGTGAATAAGTCTTTTCATTGAAAGAATGAATGCCAAGGCCTCAAGCCAACATAATGATCAATTATTTTGTGAGGCCTCTAGGATACCCTATTCCTTTTGTTTTGAGAAGAATGGGGCTGAAGATGATCAGGGAGTCAATAGGTGCCATGATTTTGGAGGCTAGGATTCTATTCAGATTTTAATCATAGAAAGATATTATGAAATAAAAAATAAAGATATCATGAAGCAGAGACACATAAGATGAAAAACAATCACTCTTCTAAAAATTTCCATTGAAGGTCATTACAGTCATACGAAAGTTCTTATCTAAAATGATTATATAAGAGTTGAAAAGCCCTACACAAAAGTATAATTCTTTTGAATCTCCATTTTTCAGGCCAGTTTATCCTAAAGACAGGCAAGCACAAAAGAAATCTCAAAAGCTTAGTTATAGTTGGGCAATTAAATCTCCTATTCTTTTGTCTCAAAGGATATTTGAAATTACATAGCTCTTTTCTCATATAAAACCTACCATACAATCATTAGATGATCCTTCTTAGTTAATTTTTTCTCTACTTATTTGTCCATCTGTGCCATGGACTGGTTAGAAATGGTATGAATTAGCTGGACTTTCATATCAAACACCATGGTTTTTATTTCTTATATCTCCTCACAGAAGTTCTGAATATCTCTTAAAAAAAGAAAACTGATTATTATAGCAATTATGGCCTTCTGTTATCCCAACTCACCCAGATAAAGTGTTCAGTTATTACTAAGCACCTAAATAAGCTTTACAGAGAAGAGCTTAACTTCAGGAAGCCTCTTGGAAGCTCAAGAAGGATCTTTAAAGAGCTAACAGAAGGGAAAATCATATGGCCCATGGTTTCCACTGATTGGACAAATAATTGTCCTGACTTTACTCTCAGCACTACATTTTTATTCCCCATTTCACAGTGATAAATAAAAAAGTAATGGGAAAATAAATTAAAATAAGATCAAGTACTATTCAGTAAATGAAGACATAAAATTAAGAGTAATAGCAGCAACAAAAGCCCCACAATCATAGAAAGCTACCACAAAGATAAAAAAATAATCCTGTACCTAAATGGGGGGGGGGAGTATTTTAAATGATTGGAAGAAAAAAAACCCTACAAACAATTAGAGCCTCAGAGTCTATCTAGAGTCCTGTAGATAGGACTGAGGTTTGGGCAGCCAGTCTGAGGCTTATATAAGGGGGTCCTTGGGTGGCTCAGTTGGTTAAGCATCTGACTCTTGGCTTCAGCTCAGGTCATGATCTCACAGTCATGGGATCAAGCCCTATGTCAGGCTCCAAACTCAGTGAAGAATCTGCTTGAGATTCTCTTTCCTTCTCCTCCCCTACTGCTCCTCTCTGCTCATGTTCTTTCTCTCCCTCTCAAATAAATAAAATCTTTAAAAAAAAAAAAAAAGAAGAAGAATTGCTACTCAGGGAAGAATTGCAGCTAAGATACCCTGAAAGTTAAGTGCTATACTCAAGAGCTCACAGGTACATTTATCTATAATGCAAAAAAAAAAAAAAAATGTTTTAGCTCACATAACCAGGAGAGCCTTGTCACAGGAGGGCAAAGTTAACAAATCAGTTTTCTGGAAGTCACTCCACCTCAGGAAACCCTGTCTAAGCAGATTCCCTACAAACAGCTTCCTCATAAATAACCCCCAAAATTCCTCAATAAGTCATATTTTTATATAGATAAATCTGCCTTATATGAGGCAAACATCATGCCATATTTCCCTAGTATATTCACTCTCCCACACTTCTATTTGACTATTGCATTATTACTTTGGTTCCCTTAAACTTTCAGTATCTTCTTGCCTATCCTCATGCTCAAATAATGATCTTGCATTCTATTCCATCGAGAAAACTTAATAACTGGATGAGAGCTTCCACACATTCTCACCACCATATTTACCTACCTACATGTATCTCTACATATAGCCTACTTCCCTTCTATTTCTATGAATGGACTACCCATGCTCTCACACAAGGTCTCTTCCTATAAGAACTGTTTTTCCACCATTCTAATGGCATTGTTCCAAATATCCTACACATTTTTATCTTCAATTTTTTCTTCTTTAATATTTCCCATCGGTACACAAATTGTTATTTCTCCTATCACATAGACAAGAGTTCCTTTACTCAGTTTCCCCCAATTAGAAAGAGTTGTTTATTTATACTCCTCACTGGTTTCTCTTGAATCCATTCCAAAATGATTAGGTGTCCACAGAAACTGATTCTGTTATAGTTGCTAATGACTTTATATGCAATGGTCATTTCTCTGTCCTCTTCTTATTTGACTAAGCACAGCATTTGTCAGAGTTTATCACTTTGTCCTCCTTAAGACAGTTTGTCACTTCTAGATTACTATGCTCATTCAGTTTTCTTCCTATTTATTGATTGTTCCTTCTTAATATCTTTTCTAGTCTTTTAAGGCTTAGTCTAAAAACAAGGTGTTGCCTTAGAACTTAGTCTTCTTTTCTAGCTATATTTTATGTCCTTGATGATCACAGTCCAAGGCTATATATATATATATATATCCTGATGACTCAAAAATGTTATCCTGGCTCAGACCTCTTCTCTGAACTCCAGACATCTGTACTCAATTGTTTATTAGACATCTTCACTTCAATGACTAATAGTCACTAAGCCTTAACACATTCAAACTCAGTTCCCAATATTCTTCCTCCAAAGCTTTTTCTTCATGCAGTCTTACCCATCTGAGTTAATTTCAGTTATTTTTGTCAAAATTCTTAACTTCACCCATGATTCTCCACATTCTCTCACACCTAAACTCTGTTCCATCAGCAAATCCTTTTGGCAGTAACTTACAAATATATCCAGAATTTGACATTTCTACTACTTCACTGCCACTATCCAAGCCACCATCATTTCTTTTCTGAATTAATAAAATAACATTTTAACTAAACACCCTACTTTCATTCTTAATCTCTTGTAGAATTTTCTCCACTCAACACAAAGAGTGACCTTCTTAAAACCTGTGATATGAAGTAAGTCCTCCTCTCAAAAGCCTCCACAGGCTTTCCATTGTAAGTCATAGTTCTTAGAAACTACACAAGCTGTCTTTCCTTTCCTCTGATACTATCTTCCTTAGTTCTCTCCAAAGTGCACCTCCTTGCTGTTTCTTGAACATATCTGGTATGTTCTTAATTCAAATGCCTTCATATGTATAATTATTATATCTGGGGTGCCCTTCCTCTAGACAGCTGCATGGTTCATTCCCTCATTGAATGCACATATTTCTCTGGGTCAGTGAGGCCTTCCTTTGTCATTATTCCAGCATGAAAAATTTACCCCACTATTTCAAATTCTTATTCTTTGCTTTATTTATTCATTCTATATCATACTCTAACACACTATATTATATTTTTTCACCCTGTTTAGTGTAGGTTTTTTTCAAGGAGAAGGTAAGCTCAAGACATACAGAGACTTTTCTCTGCCTTTTATTATCTTTTGTTTCTCTGAGTCTGGAACAGTTCCTGGGACACAGTAGGTTCTAATTTGTTGAATAAATTAATATTTGTATTGTTTTATTACCCTTTATTTCCTTTCTCCACTATCTATTTCTTTTTACTGAATGCTATTGGTAGTGTTTTAGAACTTGTGGATGTATATTTTATGCCTATTAACTCTTCTGTTTTATTCCAGTGGACAGCAATCAAGAAGAATTGCCTGCTTCAAGCTTCTGGTTCACTGATGCACTGCCTTACTTTTGATCTCTTTATTAGCAGGTTCTTTGATTTTAACAAAATGATAATAATTTTCAAAAACTTAAATCTTAAATTTGTGAAGTAACTTCATCTTATCCTGTTCAAGAAATTACAGACTATCACAGAAACTTTGTTTTAGAAGTTCTACCTCTGTCTATGGCTATACCACCCTGAACGTGCCCCATCTCATCTAATCTCGGAAGCTAAGCAGGGTCGGGCCTAGTTAGTACTTGGATGGGAGAAGTTCTTCTGATTACAGGAAATTTCAAATATATACTATTTTAAATTAAATTCTGACATTAATTAGTATTGAAGAATGAGTCATCTGTTAAAAATAATGCACTTACTCTAAGTGAAGCTGAAGACCCAGAGATCAAGACCAGCTTTGCATAAAGGGATTTAAGACTCATTTTAACTTTCCTAAAACACAAAGAGAAAGTATTTCAGACAGAAGTTTTTAGTTGGTATTCTTTTCTCTAAAAAGGAATAGGGAATAAAAGAAATTTGTATCTTTAAAAACTTTGGATGATGGTGCTATCATGGAGTTTAGATGAACCTGAGATCAGAAATGAAAAGACTGAGGTCAGACAATGGTTTCTTCTGTTCAAAGAATTCTAATCTTAAAATTACAAAGTTCTAGAAAGAAAAGTTAATTCCATTACAAAAGTTGGAAGGAAAATGAAAAGCATCACATTATGACAGCATAGTTTAAGAAAAGATAAAAACTCACAACTTTAAACAAAATTTCAAAACCAGAAAGAACAAATTTGGGTTTCAAATCTAGAACTAATCTGACAATTGATATCAATGGGGAGGAAAAAACCTTTCTACCCAGTAGGATATTTTATTAGATTCCTATAAAATAAGCTCACTTACCCTTTAAATTTTTTTTAAATTTTTTTTTTTTTATTTATGATAGTCACAGAGAAAGAGAGAGAGAGAGGCAGAGACACAGGCAGAGGGAGAAGCAGGCTCCATGCACCGGGAGCCTGATGTGGGATTCGATCCCGGGTCTCCAGGATCGCGCCCTGGGCTAAAGGCAGGCGCCAAACCACTGCGCCACCCAGGGATCCCTCACTTACCCTTTAAATATAGTCTAATTTAGTTACCAAAACTTTTACCTTGATATTCTATCTTTCTTATGTTACCTCAAAGAGGAGATTGGAGTATTAAATTTGAATATTAGATATATATTTATTCTAATTTTGTTGATTTTCTGTTTTCCCTTATTGGGATAATCATTGATAAGTCATAAGAAATGATTTTGTCATTGATAAATCACAAGAAATCATACTAAACACATGTAGAGGTCAAGGGGCACTTAATATGAACATATGCGAGATTGAAATTGTCCATGAAAGTTTGTATAATTAGGTCACTCTAGGGAAGCCCCAGTGGCTTTGTGGTTTAGCGCCACCTTCAGCCCAGGGTGTGATCCTGGAGACCCAGGATGGAGTTCCACATCAGGCTCCCTGCATGGAGCCTGCTTCTCCCTCTGCCTGTGTCTCTGCCTCTCGATCTCTCTCCTTGTCTCTCATGAATAAATAAAATCTTTGGGAAAAAATTAGGTCACTCTATCTTGTGCTAAATTACCCACAACTGCTACTGGCCATAGTTTTATTCAAGAAATAAATATAATTTAATAATCCTAATTAAAATGACTGTACTCAGTGGATTTTCCCTCTATTTTTATTTCCTTTTTGTTGTTGTTGTTGTTGTTGTTGCATGGCATGGACGCAAACTCTGACTTTCTATATTAAATCATGATAAATATCTCTGCTTTACAAAGAACATTATAAATATAGATTGGAAAAAATTCTACAAAATAACTCAATAAAAAGCATTAACTTATACAAAGGCAATTCCAATTGACCTACTGTACACATTTTGTGAAACAGACTGAGATACCCACAACCACCTTGACCATGAAATATCAGCAGTGTAAGAAATCCCCCTAGAAAGTTGGTTTTTAATCTTCATATCAATCTGTTCACTTTGAAAAGGAAAGTAGATGCCAGAGAACTAGTAGCACTGGGAAAAGATAATAAAATCATAAGCATTGCTATTTATCTCTTTTTAAGTTATAAACCATATTTTATTACATAAATAACTGTTATAAACTAGAACAAATAATACTAAAACTTTTATGGAAACACAAAAGACCCCAAAGAATCAAAGCAATCTGAGAAAGGAGAAAAAAGCAGGAAGTATCACAATTCCAGATTTCAAGATACACTACAAAGCTGTAGTAATCAAGAGTATGGATACTTTATTTTTTCTTTTTTTTGGTAAGACTGAGTGGAGGTTAATAAATTTTATTATTTTTTTCAAACAACCAGCTTTTGGTTTCATTGATCTCTTCTGTGCTTTTAATTTCTATATCATTTACTTCTACTCTAATCATTAGTATTTCCTTCCTTCTTCTGAGTTTGTATTTTGTTTGTTGTTTCTTTTTCAGCTCTTTTAGTTGTAAGGTAATGTTGTTTATTTGAAAGTTTTCTTGCTTCTTGAGGTAGACCTGTATTAATATATACTTCTGTATTAGGACTGCAATTGCTATATCCCAAAGGTCTTGGAACATTGTGGTTTCATTTTCATTTTCTTCCATGTATTTTTTACATTTCTTCTTTGATTTCCTGGCTGACCCATTCATTACTTAGTAGGATGTTGTTTAATTTCATGTATTTGTTTTGGTCTTTCCAGAGCTTTCCTTGTGAATGACTTCTACTTTCACAGTGTTATGGTCAGGAAAGGTGCACGGCATGATTTCAGCCTTTTTGTATTTGTTGAGGGCTGTTTTGTGACTTGTATGTAATGTATTCTGAAGAATATTCCGTATGTATTTTAAAATAATGTGCATTCTTCAGTATTAGGAGGAATGTTCAGGATATATCCATTAAGTCCATCTAGTCTAGTGTGTTATTCATGCAGAAAAATCTACAGCCAAGAATACTCTATCCTGTAAGGTTATCATTCAGAATAGAGAGATAATGAAGCGTTTCCTAGACAAACAAAAACTAAAGGAGTTTGTGACCACCAAACCAGCCCTTCCAGAAATATGAAAGGGGATTCTTTGAGTGGAAAGGAGACACCAAAAGTGAGAAAGACAGAAGGCACCTGGGTGGCTCAGTTGGTTGAGTATCTACCTTCAGCTCAGGTCATTCCAACAAAATCTAACAATTATAAATATTTATGCCCCAAATTTGGGAGCACCCAAACATATAAAATAATTACTAATAAACATAAAACAACTAACTGAAAATAATACAATAATAGTAGGAGAATTTAACATCCTACTTACATCAAAAGGAAGATCATCTAAATAGAAAATAAACAAGGAAACAATGACTTTGAATGATACACTGGACAAGATGGACTTCACAGATATATTCAGAACATTTCATTCTAAAGCAGAAGAATAAATTTTCTTTTCAAGTGCACATGGGACATTGTCCAGAATAGATTACATAATAGGAGACAAACCATGCCTCAACAGGTACAAAAAGATTGAGATCACACCATGCATGTTTTCTGATCACAATGTTATAAAAATTGAAGTTATGCACCATAAAAAATTGGAAAGACCATAGATACATGGAGGTTCAAAAAACATGTTGCAAAAAATTGAATGGGTTAACCAGGAAATTAAAGATGAAATTAAAAATACATGGAAGCAAATGAAAATGAAAACACAATGGTACAAACCTTTGGGATGCAGCAAGAGAGGTCCTAAGGAAGAAGTATATAGCAATTCAGGCCTATCTCCAGAAGTAAGAAAAATCTCAAATACACAATCTAACTTTAACACCTTAAGGAGCTAAAAAATTGAAAAGAAATAAAGCCTAAAGCCAGCAGAAGAAGGGAAATAATAAAGATTAGAGCAGAAATAAATGATATAGAAGCTATAAAAAACTAGAACAGATCAATGAAACCAGGAATTGGTTTTTGAGAAAAATTAATAAAAGTGATAAACTCCTAGCCAGACTTATCAAAAAGAAAAGAGAAAGGACACAATAAATAAAATCAAGAATGAAAGTTAAGATATAACAACTAACACCACAGGAATACAAACAGCTCTAAGAGAATACTATGACAAATTGGTGCCAACAAATTTGACAACTTGGAAGAAGTGGATAAAATCCTAGAAACATATTACCTACAAAAATTGAAATAGGAAGAAATAGAAAGCTTGAATAGACTGATAACCAGCAAATAAATTGAATCAGTAATAAAAAATTTCCCAATAAACAAAAGTCCTAGGCCAGATGGCTTCACAGGTGAAATCTACCAAATTTTAAAGATCTAATGCCTATCTTCCTCAAACTTTTCCAAAAAATAAAAGTGGAAGGAAAAACTTCTAAACTCATACCATGAGGTCAGCAATACCCTGATTCTAAAACCAGACTGTATTAAAAAAGAGAACTAACGCCCATATCCCTGATGAACATGGATGCAAAAATTCTCCACAAAACATTAGCAAACGGAATCCAACAATACATTAAAAGAATCATTCACTAAGATCAGGTGGGATTTATTCCTGGGCTGCAAAGGTGGTTCAATATTCACAAATCAGTCAATATGATACACCATATTACTAAAAGAAAAATTAAGAACCATAGGATCCTTTCCATAGATGCTGAAAAACAGTTGACAAAGTAAAACATTCATTCATGATAAAATCCCTCAACAAAGTAGGGATGCAGGGAATACACTTCAATGTAAGAAAGGTCATATATGTGAAACCTACAACTAATACCAGCCTCAATGAAGAAAAACTGAGAGCTTTTCCTCTATGATCAGGTACAAGACAAGGATGTCTACTCTTTCCACCGTTACTTAATATAGTACTGGAACTTCTAGCGACAACAATCAGGCAACACAACAACAACAACAAAAATAAAAAACATCCAAAATAGCAAGGAAGTAGTCCAACTTTCACTATTTGCAGAAGACATGATACCCCATAAAAAAAAACACCAAAAATTTTCTAGAGCTAATATATGAATTCAGTAAAGTTGCATGATACAAAATCAATGTACAGAAATCTGTTGCATTTCTATTAACCAATGATGAAGCAGAAGAAAGAGAAATCAAGGAATCAATCCCATTTACAGCTGCACCAAAAACAATAAGATACCTAAGAATAAATCTATGCAAAGAAATGAAAGACTTGTACTCCAAAAAGTAAAAAACTCTGATGAAAAAAAACTAAAGATGACAAACAGGAATAGAAAGATATTCCATGTTCATGGAATCGAAGAATGGTGTTAAAATGTCAATATTACCCCAAGCAATCTACTCATTCAATGCAATCTTCATCAAAACACCAACAGCATTTTTCTCAGAGCTAGAACAAATAATCCTAACATGTGCATGAAACCATGAAAAGCCCCAAATAGGCAAGGCAGTCTTGAAAAGGAAAAGCAAAGCAGGAGGCATCACAATTCTAGACTTCAAATTGTATTACAAAGCTGTTATGATCAGGGCTGCCCAGGTGGCTTAGCGGTTTAGCGCCGCCTTTAGCCCAGGGCCTGATTCCTGGAGACCCAGGATGGAGTCCCACGTTGGGCTTCCTGCATGGAGCCTGCTTCTCCCTCTGCCTGTGCCTTTCTCTGTGTGTGTGTGTGTGTGTGTGTGTGTGTGTGTGTGTCTCATGAATAAATAAATAAAATCTTTAAAAAAAGCTGTTATGATCAAAACAGTATGGCACTGGCATAAAAAAAGACACATCAATCAATAGAACAGAATAGATAACCCAGAAATGAAGCCACAACTATACGTTCTATTAATGTTTGACAAAGCAGAAAGGAATATCCAATGGGGAAAAAAGACAGTTTCTTCAACTAATGGTGTTGGGAAAACTGGACAGCTACTTGCAAAAGAATGAAATTGGAACATTTTTCTATGTCATACACAAAAAAATAAATTCAAAATGTATATAAGACCTAAATGATACAAGAAATCATCAAAATTCTAGAGGACAACATAGGCAGTAACCTCTTTGACATTGGCCATAGCACCGTCTGTCTAGACATGTCTCTGGAAGCAAGGGAAACAAAAGCATATAAATGAATTCTAGGGACTTCATCAAAATAAAAAGCTTCTACACAATGAAGGAAGCAATAAACAAAATTAAAAGGCAACCAGTGGAATAGGAGAAGTTATTTGTGAATAACATACCTGATAAAGGGTAAGTTTCCAAAATATATTAAGAACTTATAAAACTGAACACCAAAAAAAAAAAAGAAAAATACAAATTAAAAAAATGGGCAACAGTCATGAATGGGTAGAATCTTCATTTTTCCACAGAAGTCATACAGATGGCCAAGAGACACTTGAAAGGATGCTCAACTTCATGGATCATCAGAAAAATGTAAATCTAAACTAAAATGAAGTATCACCTCAAACCTGTCAGAATAGCTAAAATCTACAACAGAAGAAACAATAGGTGTTTGCAAGGGTGTGGAGAAATGGGAACCCTCTTGCACTATTGGTGGGAATGCATCCTGGTGCAGCCACTATGGAAAACAGTATGGAGTTTCCTCAAAAAGTTAAAAATAGAACTACTATACAATCTAGCAATTGCCCTACTTGGCAATTTACCCAAGGAATACAAAAAAATACTAATTCAAAGTGATACAGGCAATCTGATATTTATAGCAGCATTATCTATAATAGCCAAGATACGGAAACAGCCAAAGTGTCCAGCAACTAATGACTGGGTAAAGAAGTGGTATATATATTATTCAGCCATTAAAAAAATGAAATCTTGCCATTTGTAACAACATGATGGAGATAGAGAATATTATGCTATGCCAAATAAGTCAGTTAGAGAAATACAAGTATATGATTTCACTCATATTTGGAATTTAAGATAGAAAACAAATGAGTAAAGGGAGAAAAGAGAGGCAAATGAGGAAACAGACTCTTAATTATAGAGAAAAAACTGATGTTTACCAGGGGACAGACAGATGGGGGGTTGGGTTTTAAATAAGTGATGGGGATTAAGGAGTGCACTTGCAAGGATGAGCACAAGGTATTATATGGAAGTGTTGAATTACTATATTGTACACCTGAAACTAATATAACATTGTATGTTACCTAACTGGAATTTATTTTTTATTTATTTTTATTTTTTACCTAACTGGAATTTAATTAAAGGTTTTTTTAAAAAAGCTATACAGGGGGAAAAAAAAAGCTATACTGGGGAAATCCCTGGGTGGCTCAGTAGTTTAGTGCCTGCCTTTGGCCCAGGGCATGATCCTGGAGTCCCGGAATCGAGTCCCACGTCAGGCTCCCTTGCATGGAGCCTGCTTCTCCCTCTGCCTGTGTCTCTGCCTCTCTCCTCTATGTCTTTCATGAATAAATAAATAACATCTTTAAAAAAGCTATACAGTATTTCTATCTTGACAAAAAAAATTAACCAAGAAGAGGTGGATATTCAACTAATTCCTAAAGGAGAACAAAATTCCTTCTCTATTATCCATCTGGCTAAAATTTTAGGGGCAAAGAGTCATATAGAAGCAATTTAATAATGCTTAGCAAAGGCTTTGTCAGCTGCCTTTTAAAAGGACTCAGTAAAAGAATTCTTCATTAGCATTTTTTGAGAGAGTTTGTCTTCCTTCAGTAAAGCATAATTGGAATTTGTATTTAAAGATGCATGTGTAAATGCACAAAGAAAACATACACAATAATTTAACAAGTTCAAGCTAAGTTTTGTTACTTTTAAGTTCTTTTTTTAAGACTTTATTCATTTATTCATGAGAGACACACACCCAGAGAGAAGAGGCAGAGACATAGGCAGAAGCAGAAGCAGGCTCCTGCAGGGAGTCCGATTCAGGACTTGATCCCAGGGCACCCTGGGACCACACCCTGAGCCAAAGACAGAGGCTCAACTGCTGAACCACCTAGGCGTCCCTGTTACTTTTAAGTTTTAATTCACGTGGACAGCGAGGTTAGTACTACCTACCAAAATATTATTTTAATTCCAAAAGACCTAATAATTATTTAAATAATAAAGTTTGTATTTTACTTTTGCTTTAAACTTAAAATTATCTACAAAAAAAAAAAAAAGTTCAATCCTCTTCTTGGCTTTGCCAATAGAAACCTGGTATAAGGCCAAGACAGAGGTGAGAGTATAATTTATTTTGTTTAGGTTGTGGCCTTCATTCAGTCTGGTTAAATAATATCAGTGGTTCCTCATTATGCAGGAGTCCAGATAACATTATTTTGGAATGCACAGACTTTTCTGCTTTCTATGAAAACACTACATTTACATACTGATTAAAGCTCAATACTTTTAAGATCTGAGAGCTACATGAAAAAAATTGAACTGCTGCAAGATTACTGTTGATTTCACTGGGAGCTGCACAAGTGGAATGACAGTCAGTAATCTGTCCTAATTGAAAAGTACTCTGGCCTCACAGCATTGTAGTAATGTGGAAAATGAAGGCAAAAGAAATGTAATTTATTTTTTTAAATTTTTTCTATTGGAGTTCAATTTACCAACATTTAGCATAACATACAGTGCTCATTCTGCCAAGTGCCCCCCTCAGTGCCCATTACCCAGTCACCCCAAACCCCGCCTACTTCACTTTCCACTACACTTTGTTCGTTTCCCAGAGTTAGGTGTCTCTAATGTTTTGTCACCCTCACGGATATTTTCACTCATGTTCCTCCTTTCCCTTTATTCCCTTTCACCAATTTTTTATATTCCCCAAATGAATGAGACCATATAATGTTTCTCCTTTTCTGATTGACTATTTCACTCAGCATAATACCCTCCAGGTACATCCACAACGAAGCAAATGGTGGGTATTTGTTGTTTCCAATGGCTGAGTAATATTTCATTGTATACATAAACCACATCTTCTTTATCCATTCATCTTTCGATGGACACCGAGGCTCCTTCCACAGTTTGGCTATTCTGGACATTGCTGCTATAAACATTGGGGTGCAGGTGTCCCGGCGTTCCACTGCATCTGTATCTTTGGGAGTAAATTCCCAGCAGAGCAATTGCTCTGTCGTAGGGCAGATATATTTTTAACTCTTGGAGGAAGAGTTTTCCAGTCTGGAAAACTGGCTGTACCAGTTCATATTCTCACCAACAGTGCAAGACGGTTCCCTTTCTCCACATCCTCTCCAACATTTGTTGTTTCCTGTCTTGTTAATGTTCACCAATCTCACTGGTGTGAAGTGGTATCTCATTGGGGTTTTCATTTGTATTTCCCTGATCACCAGTGATGCGGAGCATTTTCCCAAGTGATTGTTGCCCATGTCTATGTCTTCCTCTGTGAGATTTCTGTTCATGTCTTTTGCCCATTTCATAATTGGATTGTTTGATTCATTGCTGTTGAGTTTAATAACTTCTTTACAGACCTTGGATACTAGTCCTTTATCTGATAGGTCATTTGCAAATAGCATCTCCCAAACTATAGGTTGTCTTTTAGTTTTGTTGACTGTTTCTTTTGCTGTGCAGAAGCTTCTTATCTTGATGAAGTCCCAATAATTCATCTTTGCTTTTGTTTTTCTTGGCTTCATGGATGTATCTTGCAAGAAGTTGCAGTGGCCAAATGCAAAAAGGGTGTTGCCTTTGTTCTCCTCTACGACTTTGATGGGATCTTGTCTCACATTTAGATCTTTCATCCATTTTGGTTTATATTTGTGTATGGTGTAAGAGAATGGTCTAGTTTCATTCTTCTGCATGTGGATGTTCCATTTTCCCAGCACCATTTATTGAAGAGACTGTCTTTCTTCCAATGGATAGTCTTTCCTCCTTTATCGAATATTAGTTGCCCATAAAGTTGAGGGTCCACTTCTGGATTCTCTATTCTGTTCCATTGATCTATGTTCTGTTTTTGGGCCAGTACCACACTGTCTTGATGACCACAGCTTTGTAGTACAACCTGAAATCTGGCATTGTGATGCCCCCAGCTATGGATTTCTTTTTTAATATTCCCCTGGCTATTTGGGATCTTTTCTGATTCCACACAAATCTTAAGATGATTTCTTCCAAGTCGCTGAAGAAAGTCCATGGTATTTTGATAGGGATTGCATTAAACGTGTAAATTGCCCTGGGTAACATTGACATTTTCAGAATATTAATTCTTCCAATCCATGAGCATGGAATATTTTTCCATCTCTTTGTGTCTTCCTCAATTTCTTTCAGAAGTGTTCTGTAGTTGTTAGGGTATAGATCCTTTACCTCTTTGGTTAGGTTTATTCCTAGGTATCGTATGCTTTTCGGTGCAATTGTAAATGGGATTGACTCCTTCATTTCTCTTTCTTCAGTCTCATTGTTAGTGTATAGAAATGCCACTGATTTCTGGGCATTGATTTTGTATCCTGCCACATGGCCGAATTGCTGTATGAGTTCTAGCAATCTTGGGGTGGAGGCTTTTGGGTTTTCTATGCACAGTATCATGTCATCTGTGAAGAGGGAGAGTTTGACTTCTTCTCTGCAGATTTGAATGCCTTCTGTCTTTTTGTTGCCTAATTGCTGAGGCTAGTACTTCTAGTATTATGTTGAATAGCAATGGTGAGAGTAGTCATCCTTGTTTTGTTCCTGATCTTAGGGCAAGTGTCCCAGTGTTTCCCCATTCAGAATGATATTTGCTGTGGGCATTTCATAGATGGCTTTGAAGATGCTGGGGAATATTCCCTCCATCCCTACACTCTGAAGAGTTTTGGTCAGGAATTGATGTTGAATTTTGTCAAATGTTTTCTCTGCATCTATGGAGAGGATCATATGGTTCTTGACTTTTCTCTTGTTGATATGATCAATCGCATTGATTGCTTTATGAGTGTTGAACCAGCGTTGCATCCCAGGGATAAATCCCACTTGGTCATGGTGAATAATCTTCTTAATGTATGTTGGATCCTATTGGCTAGTATCGTGTTGAGAATTTTTGCATCCATGTTCAACAGGGATATTGGTCTATAATTCTCCTTTTTGGTGGGGTCTTTGTCTGGTTTTGCAATTAAGGTGATGTTGGCCTTAGAGAATGAGTTTGAAAGTACTCCATCTCTTTCTATCTTTCCAAACAGCTTTAGGAGAATAGGTATGGTTTCTTCTTTAAACGTTTCCTAGAATTCCCCTGGGAAGCCATCTGGCCCTGGACTTTTGTGTCTTGGGGTGTTTTTGATGACTGCTTCAATTTCCTCCCTGGTTATTGGCCTGTTAAGGTTTTCTATTTCTTCCTGTTCCAGTTTTGATAGTTTGTGGTTTTCCAGAAATGCGTCCATTTCTTCTAGATCGCCTAATATTGGCATATAGCTGCTCATAATAAATTTTTAAAATAATTTCTTTTTCCTTGGTATTGGTCGTGATCTCTCCTTTCTCATTCATTATTTTATTAATTTGAGTCTTTTCTCTCATCTTTTTAATAAGGCTGGCTAATGGTTTATCTATCTTATTAATTCTTTCAAAGAACCAACTCCTGGTTTTGTTGTTCTGTACCACAGTTCTTCTGGTCTCTATTTCATTGAGTTCTGCTCGAACCTTTATTAACTGTCTTCTTCTGCTGGGTGAGGGTTTCATTTGCTGTTCCTTCTCTAGCTCCTTTAGGTTCAAGGTTAGCTTTTGTATTTGAGTTCTTTCCAGTTTTTGAATGGATGCTTGTATTGAGATGTATTTCACCCTCAGGACTGCTTTTGTTGTATCCCAAAGATTTTGAACAGTTGTGTCTTCATTCTCATTAGTTTCCATTAATCTTTTTAATTCTTCCCTAATTTCCTGGTTGACCCTTTCATCTTTTAGCAGGATGGTCCTTAACCTCCACGTGGTTGAAATCCTTCCAAACTTTTTCTGATTTAGTTCTAGTTTCAAAGCACTACCATCTGAAAATATGCAGGGGACAATCCCAGTCTTTTGGTACTGATTAAGACCTGTTTTGTGACCCAGTATGTGGTCTATTCTGGAGAAAGTTCCATGTGTACTTGAGAAGAATGTATATTCAGTTGCATTTGGATGTAAAGTTCTGTAAATATCTGTGAAATCCATCTGGTCCAGTGTATCATTTAAAGCTCTTGTTTCTTTGGAGATGATGTGCTTAGAAGACCTGTCGATTGTAGAAAGTGCTACACTGAAGTCACCAAGTATAAGTGTATTATTATCTTAGTATGTCTTAACTTTGGTTGTTAATTGATAAATTTGGCAGCTCCCACATTAGGGCATAAATATTCATGATTGTTAGGTCCTCTTGGTGGATAGATCCTTTAAGTATGATATAGTGTCCCTCTTCATCTCTTACTAGAGTCTTTAGGATAAACTTTAATTTATCTGATATGAGGATGGCTACTCCTGAGTTCTTTTGAGGACCATTTGAATGGTACGTCGTTGTCAAAACTTTTATTTTCAGGCTGGAGTGGTCCTTACATCTAAAATGAGTCTCTTGTAGACAGCAAGTAGATGGGTCTTGCTTTTTTATCCCGTCTGAAACCTTGTGTCTTTTGATGGGATCATTAAGCCCATTCTCGTTCAGAGTTACTATTGAAAGATATGAATTTAGTGTCATCATGATACCTATTCAGTCTCTGTTTTTGTGGATTATTTCCTTGGACTTCTTCTTATTTTACAGTCTCCCTTAATATTTCTTGGAGAACTGGTTTGGTGGTCACATATTCTTTCATTTTCTGCCTATCTTGGATGCTCTTTATCTCTCCTTCTCTTCTGAATGAAAGCCTTGCTGGATAACGTATTCATGGCTGCAGGTTCTTCTCATTTAAGACCCTCAATATATCCTGCCAGCCCTTTTTAGCTTGCCATGTCTCTGTAGAGAGGTCCGCTGGTAACCTAATACTTCTCCCCATAAAGGTTAGAGATCTCTTTTCTCTTGCTGCTTTAAGGATCTTCTCTTTATCTTTGGAATTTGCAAGTTTCACTATTAAATGTCGAGGTGTTGAATGGTTTTTATTGATTTTAGTGGGGGAATCTCTCTATCTCCTGGATCTGAATGCCTGTTTCCCTCCCCAAGTTAGGGAAGTTCTCAGTTACGATTTGTTCAAATACATATTCTGGACCTCTGTCCCTTTCGGTGCCCTCGGGAACCCCAATTAAATGTAGAGTTTTCCTTCTGAGGCTGTCATTTGTTTCCCTTAACCTATCCTCATGATCTTTTAATTGGTTTTCTCTTTTTTTCTCAGTTTCCCTCCTTGCAATCAACTTGTCTTCTATGTCACTCACTATTTCTTCTACCTCCTTACCCCTTGTCGTGAGGACCTCCAGTTTGGATTGCATCTCATTTAATTGATTTTTAATTTCTGCCTGATTAGATCTAAATTCTGCAGTCATGAAGTCTCTTGAATCCTTTATGCTTTTTTCTAGAGCCACCCTTAGATTTATAATTGTGTTTCTGAATTGGCTTTCTGACTTTGAATTACAATCCAAATTTTGTAACTCTGTGGGAGAGAGGACTGTTTCTGATTCTTTCTTTTGTGGTGAGTATTTCCTTCTTGTCATTTTGCTCAGTGTAGAGTGGCTAAAAACAAGTTGTACTTGAAAAGGGAGAAAAAGAGAAAAAAAGGGGGGACAAACAGAAAAGAAAAATAATGAGGTGTATCCTCTGATTCTATATACTGTAAGTCCCTATATTTCCACTGGAACTTTCCAGTGCTGCTTTGTCAATAACTTGCTTTTCCCCTGTTCTTCCAGCTGGTCTTCTGGGGAAGGGGGTCTGTTGTGCTGATTCTCAGGTGTGTGTACCTGTGGTAGCTGCCCGGCCCCCTGCCAGGTGCAGTGCTCAGTGGGAGCTGTTTATCCTGTGAGGCCCCTCCTCCCTGGCGGCCCTGCTCAGTCCCAGGTACAGGGTGACACCAGTAGAAACAACAACATTGGCGGGGGCAGCTCTCCAGCTCTGGAGTCAGCTCCCGCAGTAACTATTGTAGCTCCCAGTCCTCAGGGGCCTGGATCCTCCAGAGCCCAGGGGCGCCAATCTGCACTGCTCAGGGCCGCCCAGCCGCAGGAGCGTCCTTGCTGCCCTGTGTCCTCCCAGCCTCCACCTGTCCCAGTGGGTAGTGCCGGATCTTGGGCTGTGTCCCCTGCGCCTTGGGCGATGCTGGAATCATGCTCCTGGGGCTGCACAGCCCCCTCAGGGTGGAGCTGCCACCTGAGCTGCCTCCTGGACTGCTCCTGGGGCCCCACCAGTGCATTCCACCCCCTTAGGGAGTTCGGCTTCTCTCCCCCAGGGCGTGCTTCCTCTGTTAGTGCCCCTGGGAGCCTGAGGGCATCACTGCCCCTCCTGGGATCCTGTTGGAGTTCTCTGAGAGCGCCTTTTCATCTGGGAAGATTGGTAAAGTTCCTGCTTCTCTTCTCCGGGACTGGGCTTTCCTGTCCTGGGGGCCTCGCCACCTGGCCTTAGCCTGGCTCCTCCCGGGGGCCCCTCCCCTTTGGATGCTTTTTTATTTCTTTATTTTTTTTCCATTTTCCTACCTACATAGAAGCATGAAGTCTTCTCACTGTGGCATTCCAGCTGTTCCCTATTTAAATCTCAGGCTGAATTCGTAGGTTTTCAGGATGATTTGAAAGTTATCTAGGTAAGTTGGTGGGAACAGGTGACTTGGGGACCCTACTCTTCCGCCATCTTGCCTCGTTCAAGAAATGTAATTTAAATTAAAATCTCCTGGGGCACCTGGATGGCTCAGTAGGTGCACATGTGCCTTCAGCTCAGGTGGTGATACCAGGTCCTGGGATCGAGACCCACATCCGGCTCACCTTAGGGAGCCTGCTTCTCTCTCTGCCTATGTCTCTGCCTCTCTTTCTGTGTCTCTCATGAATAAATAAATAAAATCTTAAAAAATAATATTTCATAGTTAGATTTTCATTTGACATCACAGAAGTTCTATTTTAAAATGATTTTTTGTATATTTTATTGGAGTTCGATTTGCCAACATATAGAATAATACCCAGTGCTCATCCCATCAAGTGCTCCCCTCAGTGCCCGTCACCCAGTCATCCCATCCCCCCACCCACCTCCTCTTCCACTACCCCTTGTTCGTTTCCCAGAGTTAGGAGTCTCTCATGTTCTGTCACCCTCTATGATTTTTCCCACTCCTTTTCTCTCCTTTCCCCTATAATTCCTTTCACTATTTTTTATATTCCCCATATGAGTGAAACCATACAATGTTTGTCCATCTCTGATTGACCTACTTTGCTCAGCATAATACCCTCCAGTTCCATCCATGTTGAAGCCATTGGTGGGTATTCATCATTTCTAATGTCTGAGTAAAATGATATTAAATCAATATTCTGTACCACTATTTGTTTAGCAGGCATTTAGCACTGACTCATTCTCACCAGGGGTTCTATCTCTCAATCATCATAAATATTCATTATCCCATTGTATAAGGTGAGTTTTTGCATAATAATTATATTTAGTGTTCTCTTTCTTCCTCCTCCTTTTTAAGTCTATTACTTTTGTTACATGTGACTTTTAGTTTTGTATAAAGCAAACCGTTAGAGTAAAGTTATATAATGTGTAAAGAGAACTCCCTCTTCTATTTTTTTAAAGATTTTATTTATTTATTCATGAGAGACAGAGAGAGATGGAGACATAGGCAGAGATAGAAGCAGGTTCCCCTCTGGAAGCCTGATGTGGGACTCAATCTCAAGACTCCAGGATCACAACCCGAGACAAAGGTAAATGCTCAATCACTGAGCTGCCCAGGTGCCCGACTTCCAATTTTTTTAATAAAAATATTGTAATGTTGTTTATTGGCTTGTTTCTTTTAGAATTATTCTTGTGCTGCCTAGACTTCCTATCAACTTTTAAAAAGTTAGATAAATGTGGAGTCTATAGTTACCTCTTCTATTCCAATACAGTTTAATTTAACTCCAAGGGACAAAGAAATGGTTTGTCAGTAATAAATAAGAAAAATAAACTACAAGGAAAACTCAAATTAAAACAACCAGGAAGAAATAGCTAGATATGCATTTGCTCTGTAGGAGGCCAAGGTGTAAGAACTGTTGGGGAAATAATCCAAAACATCTAGAGGCACTATGAAAAGAAAGAGAAAACAATGGCTGCCCTAAAAATAGCTTAGGATATGATATGCTAATTTTGAAATTAATTATTGTATGTCTAGCCTTTAAGGCACTATACTAGGATAATTTTAAGCCATTGGTCACAGAGCCTGCCCTCAGGAAATGTGCAGTCTACTTGAAAAGCTAGAGCAAAAATACAAATAACCACAGTCTAAGGCAGAATATAAGAATAAAAAGAGAAGGACAAATGAAATGTATTGGGGTTCAAAGATGAAAGACATAAATTCAAATTAAAGAAATCAGGAAATAATCCCTGAATGAAATAGCTCCTGGGTTGAACTTCAAGTAATGAGTAGGATCTTGACAGGCAGATACAAAGGGAGGGTATTCCAGTCAGAAAGCATGAGCAAAGGTGTTCCTTAAGGGCACAATAGAGAGATACTCAGATCAGCTAGAGGGAGGGGAAAGAGGCAAAAGGAGGGAAAGAATGTGTATATTTTGCAGAACAAGCAGCTCACATTAAGGAGATGTATAGCTGGGTGTTCCACTGGATACCCCCAATATAAATCAGTTTGACCCAGATTGGAGCTGAAGACCTGAGCAGAAGCCCCCTGAGTTACACTAAAGTTACATTTAGCTCATTATAATCCTAAAATCTCCTACTATGGCACAGTTTTCCATCATTTTTTTCTGAACATACAGTGTATGCACTAGCATGCTGACATGCTAGGTATGCTGAGTTTAACTGAAGTACCTAAGTAATAGAAAATGTATAAGTTTCTTACTGTATTAAGCTCCTTGCACCTGTCTCCCTAGCACACTGAATTACAGCTTCCTGGACTAACCCAAAGAGAAGACAGTGTTTTGAGAGCTCTCTCCCTGTCTTCTTACTTGTAGCAAGTAATACAAATTCTTTGCTTTCAACGCTTTTTTTGGGTTGTGTTCAATTTAATGCACCTCAATCGGCAAGTCACTCGGGTTCAGTTACAAAGGCATGCAGGTGATATTGTTCAAATAACAAAATGTTTAGATCACATTCCAGTTTTACCTAAATGTGGAGTATTGACTGGAGAGAAAAGGTAGGTTGAGACTATGTTGTTTGAGACTATGTTGGTCAAAATAAAATTATATTTTATTTGATAGTCAATAATAAACCATTAATCTTTTAAAGGATGGAAGTGATGCAATGGAGTCGTACTTTGGGAAGATTAGTCTAGAATAACTTTCAGTCTAAGTCACTGTTTCTCTGTCCATGTGATTTGCTAATCAACAGTGGACTGCAACTACATGGATAATATATTCACTTTGCAGTGATAGGAGCAGTTGTTCATTAGTTCATGACACTACTGCTATCAGATAATTTGAATAAAACACAGACGTCAATATTTTCTTTCTAAAAATGTTTACATTTAAATTATTTTATCCAATATATAGTATATCATTAATCTCAGATGTAGTGTTCAATAATTAATCAGCTGCATATAACACTGAGTGCTCATCAAATCACATGTCCTTCTTGATGCTTATCACGCAATTACCCCATTACTCACCCACCTCCGCTCCAGCAACCCTCTGTTTGTTTCCTATAGTTAAGAATCTCTCATGATTTTTCTTCCTCACTGATGACTTCCCATTCAGTTTTCCTCCCTTCCCCTATGAGTCCCCATGCTGTTTCCTATATTCTGCTTAAGTGAAACCATATGATACTTGTCTTTCTCTGATTGATTTATTCCACTCAACATAATACCCTCCAGTTCCAACCACATCAATGCAAATGGTAAGTATTTATCGTTTCTGATGGCTGATTTATATATATATAAACATATATATATATATATATATGCCATATCTTCTTTATCTATTTATCTGTTGATGAACAACTTGGCTCTTTCCACAGTTTGGCTATTGTGGACATTGTTGCTATGAACATGGGGGTGTAGGTGCCCCTTTGGATCACTACATTTGTGTCTTTGGGGTAAATACCTAGTAGTGCAATTGCTGAGTCATAAAGTAGCTCTATTTTTAACATCTTGAGGGAACCTCCATACTGTTTTTCAGAGTAGCTATACCAGCTTGCATTCCTATCAACAGTGTTGAGAGTTCCCCTTCCTCCACATCCTTGCCAACATTCATTGTTTCCTGTGTTGTTAACTTTAGACACTCTGAATGGTGTAAGGGGGCATCTCATTGTGGTCTTGATTTCTATTTCCTTTTTTTAAATAATAAATTTATTTTTTATTGATGTTCAATTTGCCAACATACAGAATAACACCCAGTGCTCATCCCATCAAGTGCCCCCCTCAGTGCCTGTCCTAATGCCAAGTCATGTGGAGCTTTTTTTAATGTGTCTGCTATACATGTCTTCTTTGGAGAAATGTCTGTTCCTGACTACTGCCCATTTCTTGACTGGATTGCTTGTTTTTAGGTGTTGAGCTTCATAAGTTCAGCACAGATCTTGGATACTAGGTCTTTATCTGATATGTCATTTGCTAATATCTTCTCCCATTACATAGGTTGCCTTTTAGTTTTGTTGACTGCTTCCTTTGCTGTGCAGAAGCTTTTCATTCTGATGAAGTCCCAATAGTTCATTTTTGCTTCTGTTTCCCTTGCCATTGGAGACCTCACAAGAAGTTGCTGTGGCCAAGGTTGAAGAGGTCGCTGCCTGTTCTCGAGGATTTTGATGGATTTTTGTCTCACAGTTAGGTCTTTAATCCATTTTGGAGTTTATCTTTGAACATGATGTAACAAAAAGGACAAGTTTCACTCTTCTACATGTAGCTGTCCAATTTTTCCAGCACCATTCATTGAGGAAACCATCTTTTTTCCACTGGACATTCTTTTCTTTCCTGTTTTGTCAGTTGAACACAGAGTTTAGGGTCTATTTCTGGGCTCTCTATTCTGTTCCATTTATCTACATGTCTGTTTTTGTGACAGTACCATACTGTCTTGATGATTACAGCTATGTTATATAGCTTGAAGTCAGACACTGGTGACCCCAGCTTTGATTTTATTCTTCAACATTACTCTAGCGATTCAGGGTCTTATCTGGTTTCATAAAATTTTAGGATTATTTGTTCGAACTTTGTGACAAATATTGATGGTATTTTGACAGGGATTGCATTGAATGTGTAGATTACTCTGGGTAGCATAGCCATTTTCAGAATATTCATCCTTCCAATCCATAAGCATTGAATGTTTTTCCATTTTGTTGTGTCTTCCTCAATTTTTATCATGAGTGTTCTGTAATTTTAAGAGTGCAGATCCTTTACCTCATTTATTCGGTTTATTGCTATGTATCTTATGCTTTTTGGCACAATCATAAATGGGATTGACCCTTTAATTTCTCTTTTTTCAGTCTCATTGTTAGTGTATAGAAATGCAACATAATCTGTGCATTAATTTTATATCTTGTCATGTTGCTGAAATCCTGTTTGAATTCTAGCAAATTTGTGGGGGAGTCTTTTGGGTTTTCTGCATAAGGTCTGTCATCTACAAAGAGTGAAGTTTGACTTTTTTCAATTGAATGCCTTTTATTTCTTCTTGTTGTCTGACTGCTAAGGCTAGGCCTTCTAGTACTATGTTGAACAACAGTGGTGAGAATGGACATCTCTTTCAATTTCCTGATCTTAGGGAAAAAGCTTTTAGTTTTTGCCCATTGACAATGAAATTCACTGTGGGCTTTTAATAGATGGCTTATATGATATTGAGGTATATTCTCTCAATCTCTACACTGTGGAGAGTTTTAATCAAGAAAGGATGCTGTATGGGGGCATCACAATGCCAGATTTCAGGTTGTACTACAAAAGTGTGGTCATCAAGACAGTGTGGTACTGGCACAAAAACAGACACATAGATCAATGGAACAGAATAGAAAATCCAGAAGAGGACCTTCAACTTTATGGTCAACTATTATTCAACAAAGGAGGAAAGACTATCCACTAGAAAAAGGACAGTCTCTTCAATAAATGGTGCTGGGAAAATGGGACATCCACATGCAGAAGAATGAAACTAGACCACTCTCTTTCACCATACACAAAGATAAACTCAAAATGGATGAAAGATCTAAATGTGAGACAGGAGTCCATCAAAATCCTAGAGGAGAACACAGGCAACACCCTTTTTGAACTCGGCCACAGTAACTTCTTGCAAGATACATCCACGAAGGCAAGAGAAACAAAAGCAAAAATGAACTATTGGGACTTCATCAAGAAAGGAAGCTTTTGCACAGCAAAAGACACCGTCAACAAAACTAAAAGACAACCTACAGAATGGGAGAAGTTATTTGCAAATGACGTATCAGATAAAGGGCTAGTATCCAAGATCTATAAAGAACTTATTAAACTCAACAGCAAAGAAACAAACAATCCAATCATGAAATGGGCAAAAGACATGAAGAGAAATCTCACAGAGGAAGACACAGACATGGCCAACACACACATGAGAAAATGCTCTGCATCACTTGCCATTAGGGAAATACAAGTCAAAACCACAATGAGATACCACCTCACACCAGTGAAAATGAGGAAAATTAACAAGGCAGGAAACCACAAATGTTGGAGAGGATAAGGAGAAAAGGGAACCCTCTTACACTGTTGGTGGGAATGTGAAATGGTGTAGCCACTTTGGAAAACTGTGTGGAGGTTCCTCAAAGAGTTAAAAATAGACCTGCCCTACGACCCAGCAATTGCACTGCTGGGGATTTACCCCAAAGATACAGATGCAATGAAACACCGGGACACCTGCACCCCGATGTTTATAGCAGCAATGTCCACAATAGCCAAACTGTGGAAGGAGCCTCGGTGTCCATCAAAAGATGAATGGATAAAGAAGATGTGGTTTATGTATACAATGGAATATTACTCAGCCATTAGAAATGACAAATACCCACCATTTGCTTCGATGTGGATGGAACTGGAGTGTATTATGCTGAGTGAAATTAGTCAATCAGAGAAGGACAAACATTATATGGTCTCATTCATTTGGGGAATATAAAAAATAGTGAAAGGGAATGAAAGGAAAGGGATAAAAAATGAGTGGGAAATATCAGAAAGGGAGACAGAACATGAGAGACTCCTAACTCTGGGGAACGAACTAGGGGTGGTAGAAAGGGAGGTGGTCGGGGGGTGGGAGTGACTGGGTGTCGGGCACTGAGGGGAGCGCTTGACGGGATGAGCACTGGGTGTTATTCTATATGTTGGCAATTTGAACACCAATAAAAAATAAATTTATTAAAAAAAAGAAAGGATACCGTATTTTGTCAAATGTTTTCCTGCATCAATTAAGACAATCATATGGTTCTTGTCCTTTTATTAATGTGATGTATCACATTGATTTGTGAATGTTGAATCACCCTTGCAACTGAGGAATAAATCCCACTTGGTCGTGGTGAACAATCCTTTTAATGTACTATTGGATCCCATTGGCTAGTATTTGGTGACAATTTTGGCATTTATGTTCATCAGGGATATTGGTCTATAATTCTACTTTTTGGTGGGATCTTTATCTGGTTTGGGGGTCAAGGTAAGGCTGGCCTCATAAAATGAGTTTGGAATTTCTCCTTCTATTTCTATTTTTGAAACAGCTTCAGAATAGTTATTAGTTCTTTTTTAAATGTTTAGTAGAATTCCCCCTGGGAAGTCATCTAGCCCCAGATTCTTGTTTCTTGGGAGATTTTTTATTACTGTTTCAATTTCCTTTCTGGTTATGGGCCTATTCAGGTTTTCTATTTCTTCCTGTTTCAGTTATGGTAGTTTATAAGTTCCCAGGAATGCATCTCTTTCTTCCCAATTGCCTAATTTTTTGACATATAATTGCTCATAATATGTTCTTAAAATTGTTTGTATTTCTTTTGTGTTGGTCATGATCTCATTCATGATTTTATTAATATGAGTCCTTTTTCCTTTCTTTTTGGTAAGTCTGGCTAGGGTTTTATTGATCTTATTGTCTCTCAAAGAAGCAGTTTCTAGTTTCATTGATCTATTTTAGTGTTCTTTAGATTTCTATTTCATTGAGTTCTCTTCTAATCTTTATTTCTCTTCTCCTGGTTGGTTTAGGCTTTACTTGCTATTCTTCCTCCAGCTCTGTTAGTGTTATGTAAGCTTGTGCATTTGAGACTTTTCTAATTTTTTGAGAAAGGCTTATATTGCTATCTACCTCCCTCTTAGGACTGCCTTTGCTGTATCCCAAATATTTTGAACAGTTGTGTTTTCATTTTCATTTGTTTCCATGAATTTTTAAAAATTCTTTTTAATTTCCTGTTTGACCATTCATTATATAGTAGGATGCTCTTTATCCTCCAAGTGCTTGAGTTCCTTTCAAATTTTCTATTATGATTGAGTTTAAGTTTCAAGCATTGTGACCTGAAAATGTACAGGGATTAATCCCCATTCTTTGGTATCAGTTGAGACCTGATTATCGACCCAGCATGTGATCTATTATGTAAAATGTTCTCTGTGCAGTTAAGAATAATGTGTATTCTGTTGCTTTTGTGTGGAATGCTCTGTATATATCTGTGAATTCCTTCTGGTTCAGTGTGTCATTCAAAACTCAGTTTCCTTGTTGATCTTCTGTTTAGATGATTTTCCCATTGTTGTGATTGCAGTTTTAAGGTCACCCACTAAATATTATATTATTATCAATGCGTTTATTGGGTAATTATTTGGTTTACGTAATTGGATGCTCCCAAGTTAGGAGCATAAATATTTATAATTGTTAGATCTTCTTGTTGTATAGATGTGGTATTGTATTCCTCTCCATCCCTTACTACACTCTTTGGTTTAACATCTAACTTGTCTGATATGGGGATTTCTACTCTTGCTTTCTTTTGAGGTCCACTTGCATGGTAAATTTTTCTCCACCCCTTCATTTTCAATCTGGAAGTGTCTTTATCTAAAAGGAGTCTCTTGTAGACAGCATATAAATTGGTCTTCCTTTTTTATCCAATCTGATACCCTGTATGTTTTGATTGGAGCACTTAGCTCATTTACATTCAGAGTACCTACTGAAAGATATGAATTTAGTGCCATTGTATTACCTGCAAAGTCTCTGTTCCTGTAGACTATCTCTGTTTCTTTCTGTTCTGTGTCCTTTTGGGGCTCTCTTTTTGCTTACAGGTTCTCCTTAATATTTCTTTTTTAAAAGGTTTTATTTATTTAAGAGACAGAGCATGAGAGAGAGAGAGAGAGAGAGAGAGAGAGAGAGAGAGCAGGAAGTAATTGTGGAGGAAAAAGCAGACTCCCCACTGAGCAGGGAGCCTGATGCGGGGCTCGATCAGGTCTCCTGCCAGTCTAATATTTCTACCATTGTAGGTTAAGAACCTATTGTCTCAAGCTGCTTTCAGGTTTTTCTTTTTATCTCTAAATTTTGCAAGCTTCACTATTATATGTCAGTGTCTTGATCTATTTTTACTGATTTTAGGAGGGGTCCTCTCAATCTCTTGGGCTTGAATGCCTAGTTCCTTCCCCAGATTAGGGAAGTCCTCAGCTATGATTTGCTCAAATACACCTTCTGTCCTTCCCTTTCTTCTTCCTCAGGGACCCCAAGAATTCTAATATTGTTTCATTCTATGGCATCACTGATTTTTCAAAGCCTCCCCTGATGGTCTATTAGTTGTTTTTCTCAGCTTCCTGCCTTCTCATCAACTTGTCTTCTGTGTCACATACTCTCTCTTCTGCCCTCTTTACCCTAGTAGTTAGAGCATCCAGTTTGGACTGCACCTCAGTTAGAGCATTTTTAATTTTGGCCTGAATAGATTTTATTTATGCACTAAGAGATTCTCCAGTGTCTTTTATGCTTTTTTCAGGCCCAGCTAATAACTTTATAATTATTATCCGAAGTTCCAGTTCTAATATCTTACTTATATTCATATCAATTAAGTCTGTGGCAGAGAGTATTACCTCTGTTTTTTTTTCTTTTGTTTTGAATTTCTTCTCCTAGTCATTTTGCCCAGAGAATAATGGATGAACAAGTGAACAAAATAAAAAAATTTAACCACTACTCTAGCAGAATAAACACTAGATAAATCTGAAGAATTAAAAAAAAAAAAAAAAAAAGGAGCAGAGGGGAGAGAGAATATAATCTCACAGGTGGACAAAACAAGGTGATTCCCTTGGTCCTGGATGTATTTTGGTTTGCTAGAAGACACTAAATCCCAAAATTGTAAAGAAGGCAAAACCTATATACATTTTAAAAGCCCTAAATACAGTGAAAGGAAGCCAAAAATGAAGATCTATCTATAAAATATAAATGTCAAAAAAATGAAAGTTAAAAAAAAGACTCAAAAACAAAAAGTTAGTAAACTAAGAAACTAGTTGAAAAGGGAAAAAATGAAAAGGAAATAAAAAATTTTAAACTGAAAAATAAATCATGAGAAAGAAATATCAAATTCTATATATTATTTTCCCCTAGCCCTAGAGTTTTGCAGTTCTGTGTGCCCCATAAACTTGCTTTTCACTTATTGTTTCAGCTGCTCTTCTGGGAGAGGGGCCTGCTGTACTGATTCTCAGGTGTCTTTGCCTGGGTCAAGTTTCACCACCCCTTGCCAGAGGTCCAGGCTCACTGTGAGCTGCTACTGGTTTCTGTATATGACTTTTGTTCCCTAAAGGCTTTCTGCACTTCTTTAGAGGATGAAAATAAAAATGGCGTGCCCAGACCTCCAGCCCCAGAGGTGGAAAATCACTGTCCTCTCTCTTAATAAACCCTCAGGGATAAGCGGTCTTCACTTTTGTGTTTGTCAAACTCTGCAGATTCCTATGGTGGGCGCTGCACATTTCCTCCCAGGGGAAGGGCAAGGGTCCTGCATTTCTATGCTTTCCAGGGCCTCCGCACCAAGAGCAATTGCTAGGTCACGCATGCCCCTGCACTTCCTCTCCTAGGGGAAGGCAGAGGACCACCAGTTTTCTGTCCTTTGCAGGGAGCAGTTGCGTAGTAGTGCACACTCCTGTGCTGCCCCTCTGGGGGGAATTAAGAGGTCCCAGCTTTCTGTTCTTTGCAGTGCCCAACCCCCAAGAAAGCTGTTACTGAATCATGCTGTGTTTCACAATTTATGGTGAACCGAGTGGAAAGCCCCCCTCCCAGACTCGCTGATCCTCACTGCTTTACCTGTTCCAATGCTTGCTTAGGAACTCCGCTTGCTCAGGATTCCCCATTCTTTCTGTGACCCCAAGAATCCTGAAACCATACCCTTCCACCTAGGATTCTTCCCCACTTCACTATCTGAGCATTTTCAGGCAGGGACATCTCTCATTGGAGCAGATTTCTAAAGGTTCTGATGCTTTGCTTCAGGGCTATATCACTTTCCCACAGGTAGCTTATGGAGGCTCCCTCCCCTGACATTTATCTTCCAATAAATCACCTCAGATTAACCTCTCTGCACTTCCTAGCTTACAAAAAGTGGTTGTTTTTTGATTTGTAGAATTCCAACCATTCTTTTCTTACATCTCATGTTGAATTGCCAGGTGTTCAGAATGATTTGATAGTTATCTATCTAAATTCAGGGGCCCAGATGATACGTGGCCCCCTGCTCTTTCACCATCTTGCCTCCCTCCTAGGCAGTGTTATCAGACTTCAGGATTTTCTGTCCTACTCTCCCACTGAAGAGAGTAACAAACGCATCTCTAAAGTTTCACTGGGAAGAGACAGGTTAGAAAGAAGTGCTTAGGGATCCCTGGGTGGCGCAGCGGTTTAGCGCCTGCCTTTGGCCCAGGGCGCGATCCTGGAGACCCGGGATCGAATCCCGCGTCAGGCTCCCGGTGCATGGAGCCTGCTTCTCCCTCTGCCTGTGTCTCTGCCTCTCTCTCTGTGTGTGACTATCATAAATAAATAAAAATTTTAAAAAAATAAAAAATAAAAATTAAAAAAAAAAAAGAAAGAAGTGCTTAAAAAGATACAGGTGAGCCAATTAGCTGACCCCAGGTCTATGAGAGAGTCCCCAACGCTGGAAAAGTAAATTTTTCTGGTTCCCAGATAGCTGGGAAACATGCTTTTTAAGCCCTGAGAGTCACTGGGGGAAGAAATGGAACCTCAGGTGACTTCCATCTAGATCAAATATGCTAGACCTTCTGTCCAACCTCAAACCCTGTGCCCAGGCCAGTCAAAAAAGTGGGAACACCACCCCTACCCAATGGAAAATGAAGGTTTGTCTAATAAGCACATCAGCAGGGACCTTTGTAAACCAAGTCACTGAGGGAGTTTTTCAAATTTTGCATTGAATAAAACCTCACTAACACCCACAGCACTGGGGAATTAGAAGAGAGACCCAATAATGAATGATACTAAATCGTTTATAGGATCTCCATAAAAGAGCCTTCAGGTCAGATTTAATTTGGTTTAGAAAATAATGGGTTATTTTGTATACCCAGGGTTTGTGAGTGAGTGAAATTAATATCTGAACACTAGCTAGAAAGAGTCTTTGGCTTCGATCTAGAAAACCTGAGTTTTAACAGGTGTTATTAAACTCCTTAAGAAGTACTTTGTTATATGGCTATGATAGTAAGTTACACTGATATTTGCATGCTTCACAGAGTATATTGAGCCCACTTTGTATAACAGCAGGATTTCATAATTCCATTCTCATAATGACAGATATCTATAACAAATATCTAACTTTCTCTTTTTATTGAAGTATAAATAACATACAATATTACATTAGTTTCAAGTGTACAACATAGAAATTCAAAAGTTGTATAGATTGTGAAATGACCTAGCTCTCTGACAGAAGAAATAGAGAATTATACCTAGTTGATCAGTTTTTTTCCCTGAATACAACAGAAGAAACTCTACAAAATTATCCTTGACTCATCCCACATAAGAAAAAAAGTTTATTTCCAGTGAATTTGCACATATCCCCACTCCTTGTATACTTGCATTCACTGACCACCACTAAGGGAAACATACACACACACACACTACAGACACACACTCATTTTAGAGGATTCTCATCTCTTATACTTGATTTACTGGGAGAAATTGCTTCCTTATCATTTAGGCATTGGCAAGAAGCCAATCATTAGCTTAGCTCTGCAGCACCGCTAGGTTCCTTGGTTAATGAAAATAATTATCAAGTCTGTAACTAGGGGCAAAAATTGAAAAGCCTTGGATCAACAATTTTAGCACAGTTTAAAAACTACTTTCCAGTGCCAAATAAATAGATTAGCCTAAGAACCATCTACAGGTCTTCAGTATTCTCTTATGTATAGAAAATAATACCTTGCTTATATAGAGAATAAACTCTCTTTTTACATTTCTCTCTCTTCTCCCTCTATATGCCTTTTTAAAATATCTCCCTTTTTATCTCCCTATGTATTCCACCAAAGCTCCAAGTTCCAAATGAAAACTCTTGTACCAGATTATATATTCATCACAGCCAGTGCTCTCCATAGCCTAATACAATAAAACCAATAAAACCAAGGCAAAAATATCACTTGTCTCTTTGCACATAAAATAAAATGATGCCATCTGTGAGACAAAGTAATGTGGGGTAATGAGTCATCTCCAGCTTCTATAAAATAGCCTAGTCAGCCTGGGCCTGCAGAGAAAATGATGAAGAGAGGGAAATCAGAGAATTTGTATACTAGTGATTTATTTCTTAATTTGTACAAATGTGAAGTTCTTTTAAGTTGATATGAGCATATCAACTGACAAACCTATTTGCACGTATGCACTTTTATTATACCTGCGAAGTACACCTTCATTTTTTATGATAGAGTTTGCCTGAGGCCATAAGAGCAGCAGGGCCAGGAATACATTAGAAAAATTAGAAGAAATATCATCAGGCACCTTCAGCCTACAAGTAAACAACAGCTCACTAAGAAGAATTTGAGTTCTATGGGAGCCTATCTTTTCCTTTTCCTTGACCAATTTTAAACTGGCAGGGAATTGAGGCCTCCACCATGAAGATCAAGACAGTGTTGAAGACCACATCACTATCTGACTCAGAGTTATCTTTTAGCATTCTTATTGTACTCTAATCATCTACTGAGTTATCCACATTTATTGTGGCAAGACAACCAGAAACATATTTACCTTTCTAAATTCTTTTCACAGTCTTGCTTCTGTAATATTCCTATCTCATTCTGGGGTGTAACTTAAATATACCAGATATATGCAGAAATATTTTAGTCTCTGGAAAGAGTTTTAGCAGAATCAGTGTCAGTTGTAAAACTGAAAAGCAAAGGACTTAGAAAGCAGTAAACTGCTTATTAAACGCAATTAGCTGCCTCATCCCCCTAAAAAGATAATAATGGTGGAAATTTTTTGAACTCATCACCACAGTCACAATCAAGTTCAGATTTAGCAGCATTACTATCTGCCCAATATATTCACTGAAGCTATGTGGGATTTATTTTGAATTTTAAAGCTTTGCTCCCAAATCAATAATTAGAGTCAATGCAAAGTTTGATTATTTCCTAAATTAGATCTTTTAAAAAAATCACTTTGATTTACACACCTCTAACTGAACTTCAAATGCATATTTTGAAATTGACTATAGAGTTTAAAAGAATGGAATTAGAACATAATTAAAGTGGTCTTGTGGTTCTGCACTATTGATGAAAAATCTTGGTTCAGAATATATTTTTAACCTATACTAAATTACAGTTGGATTAATTTAGTCATCCAGCTAGCACTTACTGACCTCATACTATATGCCAAACACTGGGATAGAGATATAGGGCTGGGTCAAATGAGTTTCTGCTCTCCAGGAGCTCACATTCTACTTGGGGAGATAGATGTATAAGTGGCTAATTTCACTCACATCCATTACCTGTTATAAATTAGGTAAGACTTGAATTTTCTAGGAACCCAAATGAATAATCAGCCTTTTGAGAATCATACCAACTGGGACCTGTAGCAGCAACCAGCTGGTGTCTGTAGGTATAGTAGAGAATATATGGAACACATAAAAGAACACACACCATGGTATTCTCTTATAGTATCCTGTTCTTTTTCCTTGGAACACTTAGGTCGACAAATAGCTATGCATATGATTATTACATTAATGCCCGTCTCTCTGACTAAACTATGACAATCTCAAAGGGAAAGACTTGTCTGTTTTTGCTTATCATCTCCAGAGCCTATTACAGTGCTGATATACAATAGATGGTCAGTTATTATTTGGTGAATAATGAATACATGTTTTCAAGCTGCCAGAAGAGATTTATTATAAGAACTTTCACACAATATCAGTACCTACAACCTGGCCTTTTGAGAAGCTACTTGTAAGTTTTTCATTCAAATAGTTCACCCATCCCAATATCATCAGCCATTCTCTGAATTAAGTAGATAAAAGTAACCTAAGCACTACCACATATATATCTTTACCAAAAATGTTATACAACATGTATCATAAGAATAGTATACCGTGTCACGACATGCAATACAGCTTATCTTTTGAACACAACATATGCTAGCACAATACACATATCCTACCCACAGCTTATTTCATAAGTACATGAATACATCCTTACTCATTCTATCCCCATGTTCTTCTTTCTTTCCTTAGTTCTTTTCACTCCCAGTTTATGATAGTCAGTGAAAGTGTCATAGAAATGTTACATTTGTTTTGGTCTTGGATTAACTGGACTCCGCTAAAATCAAAACTTAGATAATTTGATATCTTCATCTGAAGAACCTAGACCTTTAAAGGCATCTAATTTATGGCAGGAGAAGTCTCTCCCTGGAAAATTACAGCACAGTAAAATCATTCCACTCTAAATAATATATCTAAGACTTTGATGGGATAGTCTTTTTTTAATTTAAATTCAATTAATTAACATACAATGTATTATTATTTCAGAGGTAGAGGTCAGTGATTTATCAGTCTTATATAACACCCAATGCTCGTCACATTTTATGCCCTCCTTAATGTCCATCACCCAGTTATCCCACACCCCCACCCCCCTCCCCACTAGCAACCTTCAGTTTGTTTCCTATGATTAAGAGTCTCTTATAGTTTGTCTCCCTCTCTGATTTTGTCTTGTTTTATTTTTCCCTCTCTTCCTCTATGATCTCTGTTTTGTTTCTTAAATTCCACATATGAGTGAGATCATATAATAATTGTCTTTCTCTGGTTGACTTATTTTGCTTAGCATTATATCCTCTAGTTCCATCCACATCGTTGCAAATGTTTCGTGAGATATTCTTAAAACTGAAGCAGTCACTGAAATGCAAATACATGTGTCACTTGCTTTATAAGGAAATGTATTAAAATGGGCCATTGTTTCTTAGGGAGAATATAGGACAACAATCAAAGTTTGGTACAACTATTTTTTTAATTATTTATTTTTGAGAGAGAGAGAGAGAGAGAGAGAAAGCAGGGGGAGGGGCAGAGGAGGAAGGGGAAGAGCCTTAAGCAGACTCTTTGCTGAGTGTGGAGCCCAAAGTGAGGCTCAATCTCACAACCCTGAGATCACGACCTGAGCTGAAAACAGGCACCCCTGGTACAGATATTTTTTTAATGGATTTCAGTGAAGTAATTCAATGCCTATACTTGCCATGCAGTTGAACTAAACTAACATAGCTCCTGAAAAAGCCACATACAGCGCAATTTGGGGTGCTTTTTTTCACATTATCCTCTCTCATCTTCCTGTGTTAAGGCCCTGTGCAAGTATGACTTCAACCACTAAACCCTGTCTAATCGCTTGGACTTCAGTTAATATTCCCTTCTCTGAACTCCTTTAACTGCCATTGCTTACTTTACTTATTTAGTACTTAATGTGTGCAATATTGTTTTATTTAACATTTTATGCATGTAGGAAGGCCAGGATACAAGAGAATAAAAAGATTATACAGGATAAATTTCTGAGGAGACTAGAGATGAATATATCTTGGAGAAATTTTGGGGATGGGCAAGATGTAATATGCTAATTATCTTTAGCTACTCTAGGGATTCCTATATAGGGAGTAAATAGAATGATTCTATAGGGCTCCAAATGATAGAGCCAGGGCCAATGGTTAAACACTATTGAGAGATTACTTTCAACTAAATTTTATTTATTTATTTATTTATTTATTTATTTATTTATTTATTTATTTATGTTTCAAAGATTTATTTTAGAGAGAGAGAGAGAAAGAGAGTGCACATGTGAACAAGTCAGGGAGGGGCAGAGGAAACTGGAGAGAGGATCTCAAGCAGACTCCCAGCTGAATGCAGAGCCCCAGGCAGGACTCAATCCCAGGACTCTGAGATAATGATCTGAGCCTAAATTAAGAGTCAGATGCTCTATCAACTGAGCCACCCAGGTGCCTCTCAACTAAATTTTAAAAAGAACTTTCTAGTAATCAGTATGGATTCAACACAGAGGGAGCTGCTGCCTCAGGAAATGAAGTTCTCATTATTGGAAATAATAAGAGACAGTGTGACTATTTTATGGAGTGTAAGAGGACTTAAGGATCAGGTAAAATTAACTTTAAGGACTTTTAAGAGCTGTACACTTGTGTCCCCTGAAAATTCATATATTTAAGCCCTAACACAAATGTAATGGTATTAAGTAGGTGGGGCCTTTAGAAATAGAGTTAAATTAGATTAGGTCAGGAGGGTGGGAGGCTTGTGATGGGATAAATGCCCTTAGAAGAAGAAGAAGACAAAGAGATGTCTCCATAAGCACATACCTTGGAAAGGCCATGTGTGTACCCAGTTAAAAAAGGGCTATCTACAAGCCAAGAAGCAGGTCCTCACCAGATACCTAATCTGCTAGCGCCTTGATCTTGGTGCAAAAGAATAAAAGTCCCTTGTTTAAGTCACCCAATCTATGTTATTTTGTTAAAGGAACCTGAGAAAACTAAGAAAGGGAAGTTTTGCACCCAGAGATTCTGTGATTTATGATGTACTTTGTATTCCCAACAAGACTACAAGTTCCTCAAAGGCCTAAACTCTCATATGAGTATATACCCTTGGTATCTATCTCTGTATCTTAAAGATAATAGGTACTCGCTATTTAATCAAGATAGTCCATAAGATCTACACTGGAATGAAACTGTTAATGTTTGATATATTTTTTTGAAAAAAGTAACTACATTAACTATATGATTAAAATCTATGCACTCTGAATATTTCACAACATGAGGTATCATGCATTACTATTAATAACAGTATATTAACAATAGTGTTCACAATTAGCAATAAGGCAATAGCAATTACATTTGTATTGATAATATTGGTTATATTTACAATTGTGATTATTAAACCTTGATAAGTTTATATAGATACATTATAATAATCATACATTAAATGATAACTTTATGTCAGTAAATCTATAAGAAATAAAATGAGACTGAGTGAAATATATGTGTGACTATGGAAGATTAAAAAAAGTGACTTAGAGTTTTCCAGAAAATAGGACCAGTATAAGAGGTTTTAACAGAACCTAAGAGGAATAAGTTTAAAAACAGTTAAGAAAAATATGTCCAACTAGTCATTCTTGACCTAATGAACACCCAACTGATGAGATTTCAGAACCTTCTACTGAGGGTGAGATGTCAAAACATCAATATAGAAATCAGACATTCAACTTTTACTAAGAAAAAAGTACAATTTTAACTTAGAAAGACTTCAACACATAAAAGGTATCTGTAAACTAACCCTGTATTATATAAGATATATCCGGGGAGAGGGGGCAAGATGGTTGAAGAGTAGGGTCCCCAAGTCACCTGTCCCCACCAACTTACCTAGATAACTTTCAAATCATTCTGAAAACCTACGAATTCGATCTGAGATTTAAAGAGAGAACAGCTGAAATGCTACAGTGAGAAGAGTTTGTGCTTCTATCAAGGTAGGAAGATGGAAAAAAAATAAAGAAATAAAAAAGCATCCAAGGGGGTGTGGCCCCACAAGGAGCCGGGCTAAGGCCACAGGCGAGTGCCCCAGGACAGGAAAGCCCAGTGCCAGAGAAGTGGGAGCTTTACCAATCTTCCCTGAGGGAAAGGCACTCCCGGGGAGCTTGGGCAGGATCCCAGGAGAGGCAGTGAAGTCCTCATGCTCCCAGGGGCACTAACAGGGAGTGTGCCCCGGGGAGAGTGCATCACACACGGTGGGCCGAGCTCCATAAAGGGGTGGAGCGCACGCACAGCAGGGCCCCGGGAGCAGCTCAGGCAGCAGCTATGCATGGAGGGGCCTGCGGGGCCCAGGAGCGCAATTCCAGCAGTGCAGACCCGGAGCCAAGGTCACTGGGGGACACAGCCCAAGATCTGGCAATCCTCCCGAGACAGGCAGAGGCCGGGAGGACACAGGACAACAGGGATGCTCCTGCCTTTGGGCGGCCCTGAGCTGTGCAAATAGGTGTACCCTACCCCAGAGCATCCAGGCCCCTGCAGGCTGGAGCTGCAGGAGTTACTGCAGGAGCTGACTCCAGGATTGGAAAGCTGGCCGCCGCCACCATTGTTCCTTCTCCTGGTGTCGCCTTGTACCTGGGACTGAGCAGGGGCATCACAGGATAAACAGCTAACACTGAGCCTTGCACCTGACAGTAGGCGGGCAGCTCCTCTAGGTGCACACACCTGAGAATCAGCACAGCAGGCCCCTCACCAGAAGATCAGCTGGAAGGACTGGGGAAAAGCAAGTTATTGACCAAGCAGCACTGGAAAGTTACAGGGGAAGTCGAGGGATTTACAGTATACAGAATCAGAGAATACTCCCACTTGTTTTTTGTTTTCTGTTCCCCCCCACACACTTTGTTTTCTCTCTTTTTCTCCTTTTTCCAGTACAACTTGTTTTTGCCCACTCTGCACTGAGCAAAATGAATAAATCACCACAAAAGAAAGAATCAGAAACAGTATGCTATCCTACAGATTTACAAAATTTGGATTATAATTCAATGTCAGAAAGTCAATTCAGATCACAATTATAAACCTACTGATGACTCTAGAAAAAAGCATAAATGATTCAAGATACGTCATGACTGCAGAATTTAGATCTAATCAGGGCAAAATTAAAAATCAATTAAATGATATGCAATCCAAACTGGAGGTGCTAATGACGAGGGTTAACGAGGCAGAAGAACAAGTGAGTAACATAGAAGACAAGTTGATGGCAAAGAGGGAAAAAAGAGAAAAACAATTAAAAGATCATGAAGAACACTCGTAAACCAATCAATGTGATTCATCATATCAGCAAGAGAAAACCAAGAACCATATGATCCTCTCCTTAGATGCAGAGAAAGCATTTGACAAAATACAGCATCCATTCCTGATCAAAACTCTTCAGAGGGGAGGGATAGAGGGAACATTCCTCAACATCTTAAAAGCCATCTATGAAGAGTCCACAGCAAATATCATTCTCAATGGGGAAGCACTGGGAGCCTTTCCCCTAAGATCAGGAAGATGACAGGGATGTCCACTCTCACCACTGCTGTTCAACATAGTACTGGAAGTCCTAGCCTTAGCAATTAGACAACAAAAAGACATTAAAGGCATTCAAATTGGAAAAGCAGAAGTCAAACTCTCCCTCTTCGCCAATGACATGATACTCTACATAGAAAACTCAAAAGCCTCCACCCCAAGATTGCTAGAACTCATACAGCAATTTGGTAGCGTAGCAGGATACAAAATCAATGCCCAGAAGTCAGTGGCATTTCTATACACTAACAATGAGACTGAAGAAAGAGAAATTAAGGAGTCAATCCCATTTACAATTGCACCGAAAAGCATAAGATACCTAGGAATAAACCTAACCAAAGAGGTAAAGGATCTATACCCTAAAAACTATAGAACACTTCTGAAAGAAATTGAGGAAGACACAAAGAGATGGAAAAATACTCCATGCTCATGGATAGGCAGAATTAATATTGTGAAAATGTCAATGTTACCCAGGGCAATATACACGTTTAATGCAATCCCTATCAAAATACCATGGACTTTCTTCAGAGAGTCAGAACAAATTATTTTAAGATTTGTGTGGAATCAGAAAAGACCCCGAATAGCCAGGGGAATTTTAAAAAAGAAAACCATAGTTGGGGGCATCACAATGCCAGATTTCAGGTTGTACTACAAAGCTGTGGTCATCAAGACAGTGTGGTACTGGCACAAAAACAGACACAGAGATCAATGGAACAGAATACAGAACCCAGAAGTGGACCCTGAACTTTATGGTCAACTAATATTCGATAAAGGAGGAAAGAATGATATGTTGGCAATGTCTATGTCTTCCTCTGTGAGATTTCTCTTCATGTCTTTTGCCGATTTCATGATTGGATTGTTTGTTTCTTTGGTGTTGAGTTTAAGAAGTTCTTTATAGATCTTGGAATCTAGCCCTTTATCTGATACGTCATTTGCAAATATCTTCTCCCATTCTGTAGGTTGTCTTTTAGTTTTGTTGACTGTATCCTTTGCTGTGCAAAAGCTTCTTATCTTGATGAAGTCCCAATAGTTCATTTTTGCTTTTGTTTCTTTTGTCTTTGTGGATGTATCTTGCAAGAAGTTACTGTGGCTAAGTTCAAAAAGGGTGTTGCCTGTGTTCTCCTCTAGGATTTTGATGGAATCTTGTCTCACATTTAGATCTTTCTCTGCAACACTTGCCATCAGGGAAATACAAATCAAAACCACAATGAGATACCACCTCCCACCAGTGAGAATGGGGAAAATTAACAAGGCAGGGAACCACAAAAGATGGAGAGGATGTGGAGAAAAGGGAACCCTCTTACACTGTTGGTGGGAATGTGAACTGTTGCAGCCACTCTGGAAAACTGTGTGGAGGTTCCTCAAAAAGTTAAAAATAGACCTGCCCTATAACCCAGCAATTGCACTGTTGGGGATTTACCCCAAAGATACAGATGCAATGAAACGCCGGGACACCTACACCCCGATGTTTATAGCAACAATGTCCACAATAGCCAAACTGTGGAAGGAGCCTCGGTGTCCATCGAAAGATGAATTAATAAAGAAGATGTGGTTTATGTATACAATGGAATATTACTCAGGCATTAGAAATGACAAATACCCACCATTTGTTTCAACGTGGATTGAACTGGAGGGTATTATGCTGAGTGAAGTAAGTCAATCAGAGAAGGACAAACATTATATGTTCTCATTCATTTGGGGAATATAAATAATAGTGAAGGGGAATATGAGGGAAGGCAGAAGAAATGTGTGGGAAATATCAGAAAGGGAGACAGAACATAAAGACTCCTAACTCTGAGAAACGAACTAGGGGTGGTGGAAGGGGAGGAGCGCGGGGTGTGGGGGTGAATGGCTGACGGGCACTGAGGGGGGCACCTGACGGATGAGCACTGGGTGTTATTCTGTATGTTCTTAAATTTAACACCAATAAAAAATAAATTTATTAAAAAATAAAAAATAAAAAAATAAATCATAAGAAGAAGTTTGGAAGGATTTCAACCAGGTGGAGGTTAAGGACCATCCTGCTAAAAGATGAAAGGGTCAATACGGAAATTAGAGAAGAATTGAATAGATGAGTGGAAACTAATGAGAATGAAGATGCAACCATTCAAAATCTTTGGTATACAGCAAAAGCAGTCCCGAGGGGGAAATACAACCCAATGCAAGCATCCATCCAAAAACTGGAAAGAACTCAAATACAAAAGCTAAACTTGCACCTAAAGGAGCTAGAGAAAAAAGAGCAAATATATCCTACACCCAGCAGAAGAAGAGAGTTAATAAAGATTCAAGCAGAACTCAATGAAATAGAGACCAGAAGAACTGTGGAATAGATCAACAAAACCAGGAGTTGGTTCTTTGAAAGAATTAATAAGATAGATAAACCATTAGCCAGCCTTATTAAAAAGAATAGAGAAATGACTCAATATAATAAAATCATGACTGGGAAAGGAGAGATCATGACTAACACCAAGGGCACAAAGGATATTAAAAATATATTATGAGCAGCTATACACCAATAAATTAGGCAATCTAGAGGAAACGAATGCATTTCTGGAAAATCACAAACTACCAAAACTGGAACTGGAAGAAATAGAAAACTGAACAGGCCAATAACCAGGGAGGAAATTGAAGCAGTCATCAAAAACCTCCCAAGACACAAAAGTCCAGGGCCAGATGGCTTCCCTGGGGAATTCTTTCAAATGTTTAATGCAGAAACCATACCTATTCTGCTAAAGCTGTTTGGAAAGATAGAAAGAGATGGAATATTTCCAAACTCTTTCTATGAGGTCAGCCTCACCTTAATTGCAAAACCAGACAAAGACCCCACCAAAAAGGAGAATTATAGACCAATATCCCTGATGAACATGGATGCAAAAATTCTCAACAAGATACTAGCCAATAGGATCCAAGAATACTTTAAGAAGATTATTCACCATGACCAAGTGGGATTTATCCCCAAGATGCAAGGCTAGTTCAACACTCGTAAAGCAATCAACATGATAGATCATATCAGCAAGAGAAAATAAAAGAACTATATGATCCTCTCCATAGATGCAGAAAAAGCATTTGACAAAATACATCATCCATTCTTAATTAAAACTCTTCAGAGTGTAGGGATAGAGGGAACATTCCTCAGAATCTTAAAACCATCTAGAAAAAGGCCACAGCAAATATCATTCTCAATGGGGAGGCACTAGGAGCCTTTCCCCTAAGATCAGGAACGAGACAGGGATGTCCACTCTCAGCACTGCTATTCAACATAGTACTGGAAGTCCTAGCCTCAGCAATCAGGCATCAAAAAGAATTAAAAGGCATTCAAAGTGGCAAAGAAGTCAAACTCTCCCTCTTTGCAGATGACATGATACTTTACATAGAAAACCCAAAAGACTCCACCCCAAGATTACTAGAACTCATACAGCAATTTGGCAGTGTGGCAGGATACAAAATCAATGCCCAGAAGTCAGTGGCATTTCTCTATACTAACAATGAGACTGAAGAAAGAGAAATTAAGGAGTCAATCCCATTTACAATTACACCCAAGAGTATAAGATACCTTGGAATAAACCTAACCAAAGAGATAAAGGATCTATACCCTAATAACTATAGAACACTTCTGAAAGAAATTAAAGAAGACACAAAGAGATGGAAAAATTTTCCATGCTCATGAATTGGAAGAATTAATATTGTGAAAATGTCAATGTTACCCAGGGCAATTTACACGTTTAATGCAATCCCTATCAAAATACCATGGACTTTCTTCAGAGAGTTAGAACAAATTATTTTAAGATTTGTGTGGAATCCGAAAAGACCCCAAATAGTCAGGGGAATATTAAAAAAGAAAACCATAGCTGGGGGCATCACAATGCCAGATTTCAGGTTGTACTACAAAGCTGTGGTCATCAAGACAGTGTGATACTGGCAAAAAACACAGACACAAAGATCAATGGAACAGAATAGAGAATCCAGAAGTAGACCCTCAACTTTATGGTCAACTAATATTTGACAAAGGGGCAAAGACTATCCACTCGAAAAAAGATAGTCTCTTCAATAAGTGGTGCTGGGAAAATTGCACATCCACATGTGGAAGAATGAAACTATACCATTCTCTTACACAATACACAAATATAAACTCAAAATGGATGAAAGATCTTAATGTGAGACAAGATTCCATCAAAATCCTAGAGGACAACACAGGCAACACCCTTCTTGAACTTGGCCACAGCAACTTCTTGCAAGATACATCCATGAAGGAAAGAGAAGGAGAAACATTATATGGTCTCATTTATTTGGGGAATATAAAAAATAGTTAAAGGGAATAAGGGGGAAAGGAGACAAAATGAGTTGGAAATATCTGAAAGGGAGACAAAACATGAAAGTCTCCTAACTCTGTGAAACGAACTAGGGGTGGTGGAAGGGGAGGTGGGCGGGGGGTGGGGGTGACTGGGTGACGGGCACTGAGGGGGGCACTTGATGGGATGAGCACTTGATGTTATTCTATATGTTGGCAAATTAAACACCAATAAAAAATAAAAAAGAAGGAAAGAAAGAAAAAGAATTATGCAAAATTAGAATAGACTTATGGAGTCAATGACTTTATCACATGCATTAAAATTTACATTATAGGAATGCCACAGAAGTGAGAGAAAAAGGAGGCAGAAAATGTATTTGAAGAAATAATAGCTGAAAACTTTCCTAATCTGGGGAAGAAAACAGATATCTAGATCCAGGAGGCACAGAGAGAATCCCCAAGCAAAATCAGCAAAAGTAGATCCACACCAAGACATGTAATTTAAATGGAGGTGCCTGGGTGGCTCAGTCGGTTGAGTAATTGACTCTTGGTTTTGGCTCAGGTCATGATCTCAGAGTCATGAGATGAAGACCTGCATTGGGCTTCATGCTTGAAATAGAGTCTGCTTGAGATTCTCTCCCTCTCCCTCCTTCCATCCCCATACTAGTGCTCAATCTCTCTAAAATAAATAAATAAATAAAATCATTAACAATAAAATGATAAAATAAAATAAATGTCAAAGGAGTGATAAAAAAGTTTACAAAGCAGCAAGACAAGAAGACAGTGACATACCAGGGGACTCTCATAAATCTATTAGTAGATTTTTCATCAGAAACTTGGAAAACCAGAAATATGTGGCATGATATAATTAACATGCTGAGTGGGAAAAATCTGTAGCCAAGATTTTTCTATCCAGCAAGGCTATCGTTCAGAATAGGAGAGATAAAGAGCTTCCCAGATAAGGAAAAACTAAAGGAGTTTATGACCACTAAACTAGTCCTGCAAGAGATATGAAAGGGGACTCTGAGTGAAAAGAAGAGACCAGAGTGACAGTATGAATGTAAAACACAAAAACAGTAAAAATAAATACTTCTATTAAAAAATCAGTCAAGAAAATCACAAAATAAAAAGATAAAAAATATCTCCTCAAATATCTGCCAAATTGAAGCAGGAAGAAACAGAAAATTTGAATGAACCAAATACCAGCAAGGAGATTGAATCAGTAATCAAAAAACTTCCAATGAACAAAAGTCCAGGACTAGATGCCTTCACAGATGAATTCTACCAACCATTTATTTTTTTAAGTGAAGTGGAATTTTTTATTGCTTTTTTTGTATACTTTTTTATTGGAGTTCGATTTGCTAACATATAGCATAACACCCAGTGCTCATCCCATCAAGTGCCCCCCTCAGTGCCCATCACTCAGTCAACCCATCCTCCTGCTCACCTCCCCTTCCACTACCCCTTGTTCATTTGCCAGTTAGGTGTCTCTCATGTTCTGTCACCCTCACTGATATTTCCCACCCATTTTCTCTCCTTTCCCCTTTAATCCCTTTCACTATTTTGTATATTACCTGAACGAATGAGACCATATAATGTCTGTCCTTCTCCGATTGACTTACTTCACTCAGCATACACCTTATAGTTCTATCCATGTCGAAGCAAATGGTGGGTATTTGTCGTTTCTAATGGCTGAGTAATATTCCATTGTATATATATACAATATCTTCTTTCCAAACATTTAAAGAAGAGTTAATACCTATTCTCAAACTATTCCAAAAAATTAAAATGGAAGGAAAACTTCCAAATTCATTCCGCAAGGCCAGCATTACCCTGATCCCAAAATCTGATAAAGATACCAAAAAAAGAGAGAGAGCTAAAGGCCAATATCTTTGATGAACCTACATGCCAAAATCCTCAAAAAATACTAGCAAACAGAAACCAAAAATATATTTTAAAAAATCATTCACCACAGTCAAGTAGGCTTTATTCCCAGTATCTAAGTGTGGTGGAATAGTCACAATTCGATTGATGTGTTACATCACATCAATAAGAGTAAGGATAAAAACCTTATGAGCATTTCAATAGACACAGGAAAAGCATTTGACAAAGTACAACATCCATTCATCATAAAAGCCCTCAACAAAGTAGGTTTAGAGGAAACACCACAACATAATAAAGGCCATAGGAAAACACACAGCAAACATTATACCTAATGGGGAAAAACTGACAGCTTTCCCCTAAAATCAGGAATAAGGCAAGGATGTCCGCTCTCAACACTTTTAGTCAACATAGTACTGGAAGTCCTAGCCTCAGCAATTAAACAACAAAAAGCAATAAAAGGTATCCAAATTGGTAAGGAAGAAGTAAAACATTCACTATTTACAGATGACAAAATACTCTATATGGAAAACCCTAAAGATTTCACACACACACAAACCTGCTAAAACTAATACACAAATTCAGCAAAGTCACAAGATAAAAAAAAATCAATGTGCAGAAATATGTTGCATTTCTATACACTAATGAACAAGCAGAAAGATAAATTAAGAAAACAGTCCCATTTAAAATTGCACCAAAAAGAATAAAATATCTAAGAATAAACTGAACCAAATATATTAAAGATATGTACTCTGAAAGCTATAACACTGATGAAAGCAACTGAACATGACACAAAGTAATGGAAAGACACTCCATGCTCATAGATTGGAAGAACCAATATTGTTAAAACTTCTGTAATACCCGAAGCATTCTAAAGATTTAATTCAATTCTTATCAAGATACCAACAGCATTTTTCACAGAACTGGAACAAAGAATCCTAAAATGTATATGGAAACACAAAAGGTCCCAAATTGCCATAGCAAATTTAAAAGGAAAACCAAAGCTGGAGTTATCACAGTTCTAGACTTCAATTGGTATTACTCAGATGTAGTAATCAAAACAGTATGGTACTGGCACAAGAATAGACATATAGATCAATAGAATAGAATAGAGAACACAGAAATTAACCCAAAATTATATGGTCAATCATCTGGCAATGTAGGAAAGAATATCCACTGGGGGATAAAACAGTATCTTCAACAAATAATATTGGGAAGACTGGATAATTACATGCAAAAGAATGAAACTGGACCACTTTCTTTCACTATACCCCAAAATAAATTCCAAATAGATTAAAGACTTAAATGAAAGATCTGAAACCATAAAAATCTTAGCAGATAGCACAGGCAGTAACTTCTTTGACATCAGCTGTAGCAATATTTTTCTAGATATGTCTCCTGAGGCAAGGGAAATAAAAGCAAAAATAAACTATTGGGATTCCATTAAAATAAAAAGCTTCTGCACAGTAAATGATCAACAAAACTAAAAAGCAGCCTACTGCTTTTTATGGAATGGAAAAGATATTTGCAAATGACATATCCAATAAAAGATTAGTATCCAAAACTTACAAAGAACTTATACAACTCAACACCCAAAAAACAAATACTCTAATTAAAAATAGGCAGAAGACATGAAGGGACATTTTTCCAAAGAAAACTTCCAGATGGCCAACAATTGAAAAGATTCTCAACATCACTCATCGCAGGAAAATGTAAATAAAAACTATAATGAGGTATCATTTCATACTTGTCAGAATGGCTGAAATCAAATACACAGAGACAATAAATGTTGGTGAGGATGTGAAGAAAAAGAAAACCACGTGCACTGCTTGTAGGAATGCAAACTGGTGTTGCCACTATGGAAAATTGTGTGGAGGTTCCTCAATATTAAAAAATAGCACTGCCCTATTATCCAGCAATCATACTACTGAGAATTTACCTAAAAATTACAGAAACATTAATTCAAAGGGATACATGCAACCCTATGCTTATAGCAGGGTTATATACAATAACCAAGTAGTGAAGCACCCCCAAATGTCCAACCATAGATAATGGAGATTATATATATATATATATATATATATATATATATATATATATATATATATATAATTTTGCCATAAAAAAGAATAAAATCTTATCATTTACAATGACACTGATGGAGCTAGAGAATATAATGCTATGTGAAATAAGTCAGATAAAGACAAATATGATTTCTCCCATACATAGCATTTAAGAAACAAAAAGAAAATGAGCAAAGGGAAAAGGAACAAATCAAGAAACATACTCTGAACTATAGAAAGCAAACTGATGGTTACCAGAGGGGAGGTGGGTAGGGGAATGGGTGAAATTGGTGATGGGGATTAAGGAATGCACCTGTTGTGATGAGCACTGGGTAATGTATGGATTATTAAATCACTATACTGTATACCTAAAACTAATATAATACTAATATAATACTGTGTGTTAGCTATGTTGGAATTTAAAATAAAAAAAAATAGGGGCACCTGGGTGGCACAGTTAGTTAAGCATCCAATTCTTGGTTAACTTAATTGAAAATCTACACAGAATAGTCATGCTAGAAAATAATGTTGGTATAAGGACATGCCCTAGAATAGGAAGTGAAAGCCATTTTCCATCTTCTGTGCATTATGTAAGAAAGTGCCAACAAACATAGCCACTGGGTGCAATAGAGGACACAACAAGCTTTTGTTCCAATGGTCCAATGGTCAGAATTGTTCAGTAGTCCTTATCCAAGGGGAGATTTTTTTTTGTCATATGTAAATGATATGTATGTGTAATAAAAAGGAAGAGAGTCACTATAAGCAACATACATTCTGCTGGGCACATGACCAACTAACTCAAATGTTAGTTAACTTCTCTGGCCCTCAATTTTCTTGTCTCTAAAATCAGTTGTTCAAATATCCACTAAGGTCTCCCACCATTTATGAAACTTTATGGCTTTATTTGACTATGGATGAATATTTTAATACCAGATACAGTGTAGATCTAAATGTGAAAAATAAAACTTTAAAACTTATAGAAAAAATAGATAAGGCTATATGACAAGGGGATAAAAAAGAAATGCATAGCAATACCAAAATAAGTAGAAACTTCTTCCACATTATTTTTTAAAAAGATTTTATTTATTTATTCATGAGTGACAGAGAGAGAGGCAGAGACACAGGCAGAGGGAGAAGCAGGCTCCATGGGACCCGATCCCCAGTCTCTAGAATCACGCCCTGGGCCAAAGGTGGCCTTAAACCGCTGAGCCACCCGGGCTGAGCCAGCTGGACTGCCCCTCCTTCCACATTATTAAGGCACATTGATAATAGTGAAAATATACTTGTATTTTCTACCTCTCAGTGTTCAATATTATTTTAGATCACCAAGAGAAAACCCTAGCACTTAAAATTGTATGAAGAGGGAGGCAAGGAAGCAGCGTTTTTAGTCGCGCGGCCCGAGATCAGGGGGAGGCAGGTTGTGGGGGCCCCGGCTGGGGGTCCGCGGCGATCCCCGGTTCCGTGCCAGGAGCCCGCATGCTCCCGGCGGCCGGCGCGGCGAGGCGGGCGCGCGGGGCAGAAAGCGGAGGAGCCGGGAGGAGCCCGTGGGAGAAGGGGAGGAGCGCCGGGCTCGCCATCCCCCGGCGCCGGCTCTGCGGCTGCTGAATCGGAAACCGCAGGGAGGATCCGGGGAAATAAAGACGCCCGAGAACGACCTCCAGAGAGGCCGCCTGAGCCGGGGCCCGCGCGCCGCCGCACCAGCCCCCGGCTTGGGTGACCCGGGCGGGCGGTCGGAGCACTCAGCCACGCACGCCCCGGGGGCCCCCGCCGACGCCGGCGCTGCAGCCAGGAACGCGCTGCTGCACAACGGCTTCCACCCGCCGCCAGTCCAGCCCCCGCGCCTCCCGCTCTTGCCAGAGCCGCAGCCGCAGCCACTGCCCCTCAGCACGACTCCCCGGCCAAGAAATGCCGGCTGCGGAGGAGAACGAGCAAACACAGGCTGCCATTCCCATGGTTCAGCATGGATATCGGCGGAACGCTGATTAAAGTGGTCTACTTCGAACCGAAGGATATTACAGCTGAAGAGGAGCAAGGGGAGGTGGAGAACCTGAAGAGCATCATGAAGTATTTCACTTCTAATATGGCTTATGGGAAAACCGGGATCCGAGACGTCCATCTAGAACTGAAAAATTTGACCGGGTGTGGGCGCAAAGGGAACCTGCACTTCATCCGCTTCCCCGGCTGTGCCGTGCACAGGTTTATTCAGATGCGCAGCGAGAACTTCTCCAGCCTTCGCACCACCCTCTGCGCCACCGGAGGCGGGGCTTTCAAGTTTGAAAAGGACTTCAGAATGATTGCTGACCTGCAGCTCCATAAACTGGATGAACTGGACTGTCAGTTGACTCCGTCGGCTTCAACGGCAAGCCGGAATGTTACTATTTTGAAAATCCTACAAATCCTGAATTGTGTAAAAAAAAAAAAAAAAAAAAAAAAAAAAAATGCCTTATTGCCTTGATAACCCATACCCTATTTTGCCGGCGAACATGGGCTCAGGTGTCAGCATTCTAGCAGTATACTCCAAGGACAACTATAAAAGAGTTACAGGGACCAGGTAAACATGGTTTCTGCTGGGAGAACCTTTCTGTACTTAAACCCAGGCCTCTATGTTGAATACCAGTTTATAAAAAGATTATTTGTGTTGAGCACATTTTTAAAAGAAATAGCTTAAAAAGGATTTACTGCATGATATGTTAACATAGCAAGAGGATAATTTATATGAAGATTCGTAAAACATAGTCCTTAGCCTGCTGGAAACTGGTCAGGTTGAGGGAGGAAGGCCACACCCACCAAAAACAAAAAGCAGTATGTGTTAAGTGCCAAATGAATGGCAGGGACCGGACCGTAGGATCCACAAGAAAGGGTGCTTGGGATGGTCAGAGAGGGCTTCAGAAGAAGCCTTCTTTTAGAATTTCCTTGGTGCCGAGCACAGGATGAATTGCTTAAAATCATCTGTCATTCCAACCAGTAAACCAAACTGGGTTTACCAAAAAAAAAAAAAAAAAAGTTTTTTACCCTCGGTTAAATGTCTCACCTGAAAACTGGAATAGTTGGCACGCCTCATAAGGAATTTCGGAGTACCACAGACAGGTTTAAAACAGCCCTCCAAGACGGGGAGAGTACCTGGTAGTTAGTGCGTTCGTGCCCTAAGGGCAGAGGCGCTCAGCTTCCTGTTAGTAGGGATCAGACATGAGAAGAGGATCCAGGATCAGAAATCTTTGAGACGTCCTTGTGTAAATGAAATTTTTAAAAGTTTTTCTTACTTGCAAGTGAATGATTTGGTGTGAAGTGTTTCTCCCACTTAGGAGACCCCAGAACCTGTTTTTAGAGAAATGACTTAAGGAACTAGTGCCATGTGGAATGTGCTTTGGAACATGATGTTGAAACCATTGTTTTTTGTTTGTTTGTTTGTTTATTTGTTTTTGCTTTTTTAAAGATTTTATTTATTCATGAGAGACGCACAGAGAGGGGCAGAGACATAGGCAGGGGGTGATGTAGGCTCCCGGCGGGGAACCCAATGTGGGACTTGATTTGGGGACCCCAGGATCACGCCCTGAGTCAAAGGCAGACACTCAACTGCTGAGCCACCCAGGCGTCCCAGAAAACATTGGTTTTTAAAGATGAAGATATCATGTCACTCCTCTGGGCCTCCGCATCTTTGTTTGTGCCATGAAGGGAGTCGTTTCTTAGATACTGTCTGTGGACATTTCCAGCCCGGAAATTCTGCTGCACTCCTCCCTCATCCATTAGGAGAAACAGCACTGTTTTGCTACCCCTACATGATCTGTAAGGGGTCTGCATCAGTGACTCACCACTCGGGAAGGGAAGATTTAGCCCGCCTCACCCCCGGGGGGGAATTTTGGCAATTTTTGGCCATCCCTATTGGAGGTGGGTGCTACTGGCATTTAGTACTTCGAGGTCAGGGGTACTGATAAATATCTGCAATGCACGAATAACAGCAAACAACAAAAAAAAAGTATTGAGCCTCAGAAGTCAATATAGTACTTCTATTGAGAAACCTTGGTGCACAAGTGTGTGTACACACACACCCTCACTGAATCCTGCTTATGTTCAGAATATAGGAAGTTAATTACCCCAGGTATACCTTTTCTCATTGAGCATACAGAACTAAGCTTTCTTGCACACAGAAAAATCACAACTGCCCCAGGGCTTCACTAGGACTGTCAGGAGCATCAAAGATAAATGAATATTTCAACCAAGCTTGTTTTACCTTAGATGGCGATCTCATTAGAGTACAATTTTGAAGTAACTCCAGACTTCCCCCCAGGAATCATTGAATTGAGAGAGCTAGGCCCAAGGTAACAACAAGTTAAACACTATGCTTAATGAGAGGTATTTATCATTTCATTGATTAACACTTAAAGAAATCATGAATCACAATCACATTTTGTATTTTCTCATACTTGGAAGTTCCATGAATCTGGATCATCTTTAACAGCAGCTAATGAGCTCACTGTGGTGTTTGGCTTCTATTACATATGTAATCATGCTCATATATTCCAGCTATTTGGTAAATGCCCATTAATGACCAATGTTTTTCAATCCTCAACAAATCCTGTCTGGATGTCCAAGTTACCCTGCAAGTGTTTTTCAACTAGTAATTTTGGAAATGTGCTACAGCAGACTGAAGGTTAATAGAGAGCTCTTTCGGGGGCTGCCACAGGCAGGAGAAGGGAAGGAAATGTCCATTCTGTGGGCTGCAGCTCCTCTCAGTCCAACCAGAGTTGTTCTGCCACAGGCTTCGTTTGATCTAAGTTACAAAACCACTAATATGAACCGTTAACGGTGAGCAGCGAACATCAGTGTGTGGAACATACTTTGGGAATCACTGATCAGAGCAAATGGCTTCAGCTTTACATTTATTACTGCTATTGTGACCTGATAGGTATAACTCCAGGGTTTTTGTTATATTATGCCCTATTCTTTCCTCGAACATTTTTATTTTTAGGAAGACATATCATTCCAGAAGATCAGTTTTCTTTTAAACATCTGATTTTAAATGGTTTGTTTTGTGTTATGTGTGATTTTATTGCATCCTAGATTAGGGAGCAACACTTTTTTTTCTATTGACAGTACTCTAATTTTATTGTAGCAGCCAGAGAAAAAAGAGAACTTTACAGCCAACACTGTTGCAGTGTGCAGATTATTAAAAGAGAAATGTAAAGAATTTTGAAACTTTGGTTGAAGGAAGTAGTACACCTCGTCTCATTGTTTTGGAATCTAGTTTAAGAGCACAAGCACCTGTCAGTAATTGAAGATTTCTTCTACTTTTCCCTAAAATCCCTCACTGCAAGGTTGTTGGGATTTTCAAAAAATAATGATGCTATTCAACAGCTGTCTCTAAGCCGTATGTTTTTGTCTCCGATATGCTGAGGGTCTTACTGTGTCTGCTGAAACAAACAGGTATCTGATTATGAGCAAGAGAACCACATTGGTTAAACACTGGTTAGCAGGTTGAGGATATGAATAAAATGCTCTTCTGTGACTGTGATTAAATAAATAAATAAATAAATAAATAAACTAACTAACTAAAATTGTATAAAGACATGAATAAATGAAGCAGATGTATTTACTTTTTTAGTGTACAGCTTTAGCTTCACACTTAAACAGGTAGATACAGGCTAGTGTTTAGAAGATAATCTTCAAAACCAAAGAAAAACACCTCATTATAGAAGCCTTATTCTTGCTGGATATCATTAAGTACATATTTATTTCCTCAAACTTACTTCTTATTACATTGTCAAGAACTGCAATTCATACCTATCCTACAATCAGCAATATAGTTCTTAAATTTCAAATAGGAGGAAACTCATTGAATGAATGAATTGCAAAAACAAGACAAAAACAATTTTTGTAAAATTAACAGAATGAGAACGCTAATAATAATTATTTCAACAATTAGCAAATTTTATTTATTTAAAAAGAAGTGTTACTTGTTAAATAAATTTTAGTGACTTTAATAACTAAAGCAAAGGATGAGATGTATTAATAATCAATTATGAATATTGATTACAATAAAAACACATAACCAAGGTAACTGATAATAATCCTTATGAACAAAATAATTGGATTCCAAACTTCCTCAAAAGAGCTCCTTTTTTTGCTTAAATTACTATAACCAATTATACATTATTTAATTGTACAATTATTATCATACATAAAACTTCATGGTAAGTTAGTAGTATTGAAAGTAAGTACTGAAAGAATGAAGGAAAGAATTGAGGTTGCTGTAAGAGGGAATGGAAAATTATAAATCAGGCCAAAATGTTAAATGTATTTTCTTTTTTTTGGCTCTTTTTGATTCTCCTCTCACAGGTATATAAAGCAGAGCCATAAGTGGAAGATAACAGTACCCATTTTCTTCATTCTTGATCAGAGAAGAAAACCATTGAAATTGAAGCAACAATCTGCAAGTTCACCAGCTAGGGCCCTTTTTTGCCTTCCTTTTGCAGTCATACATTAAATGGACATCAGAAATCCAGAGTCAATATAAAGTTCGCTACCATGGGTCACAAACCTGTATGTGCATAAATATCTGGGGTATTTGATCAAAATATAGGTCCCTGGGCCTCACACAAGTGATATTAATTTAGTATATAGCATCCAGAAATCTGTATTTCAGTACATGACTCTCTCCAAAATTACTATTTGGATTCAGCCCATCTGTAGATAGACTAGCATTTGGAAACCACTTATAAAGCTTCCTGGGAAATATTGTGTGTTTTGGGTAGGGGAGTGAGGGCAGTATGTGTTCATGTAGTCATGTCAGGAAGTGGGAACAAAAGAATATATGGCAGGTATCCTTTGTTTTCTTGTGTGGTTTGGTACTTTGTTTTTTTATATGATAGATATCCTTTTTTTTGTATGGCATATATCCTTTGTTTCCTTGTTGTAATTAGCTTTATGGGCCAAAGAATAAAATCAAAATAAATATGCTTTGATGCTTATAATATTCCATCTAACATTGTCCAAGTGAATGCCTTGTGCATTCTATTCATTCAACCATCTAATTAGTCCAAAGTATTATCTATTTTATCTTTTAAAAACTATTTTATTTATTTATTTTTTTTTAAATTTTTTTTATTTATGAGAGATACACAGAAAGGCAGAGACACTGGTAGAGAGAGAAGCAGGCTCCATGCAGGGAGCCCAGTGTGGGACTCGATCCTGGGACTCCAGGATCATGCCCTGGGTTGAAGGCAGTGCTTAACCCCTGAGCCACCCAGGCCTCACCTATTTTATCTTTTAAATTAACTCTTAAATCTGTCCATTTTTTCTGAATTTCCACTCCCAATATCTTAGTACAGGCCATTCTCAACCCCTGTCTGGACTCCTGTAAATACCTCTTAACTGCTCTCCCTTCCCCCAGGCTTATTTCCCACTAATACATTCTCCATGCTCTTGCCACAGCACAAATTCCCTATTTTTTACAAGGTCCTTAAGAGCTGGTCCAATGTACCTCTCCAACATCTTTTCTTCTCTGTTATCTTCTCTTATTCTCTACCCATACTAAGATTCCTTTAATTCTTTTAGTGTTACAGTTTTCCCATGAATACCCTCCTGAATTCAGATCTTTATATGTTTATTTGCCTGGTGAATTCTACTTATCCTTCATGTAAATTTTTCAAGTATGTACTAACATATGCATATTTTGTATTTTAAAACTTCTTGTTGAAAGTTTTAGCTTTTAACACTTTTATGTAGATGAGGAGTTAATAAATAAATAGTTCATAGAAAAAGGAGACTATTCAGAAACACCAAGCTTATTGCTAATGTCTATTCATGTCCCAAATCCTCCTATAGGCCTAGTCCCAATAATAATTAAGTTAGATAAAAAATATTATTCTGAATAACTTCTCATCTTGCATCCTTCTCGTCTTGTATAACAAACTTATGTCAAAAACACATCTTGAGAGGTGCATGGATGGCACAGTTGGTTGAGCATCCAACTCTTGTTTTCCGCTCAGGTCATGATCTCAGGTCCATGCTCAGCATGGAGTCTGCTTGAGATTCTCTCTCTCCCTCTCCCTCTGCCTTTCTCACTCTTGTCTCTCTCTCTCAAATAAATAAATAAAATCTTAAAAAGAAACCACATCTTGAAAGACCAAATTTTCTTCCTGCAGACCACTTGATGTTGGTTGATCTACAAAATATCTTCTCTATCATATAGAGTTCTACACAAAGAAGTAAATGCTCAACTCTATGGTACTTTCTTAACTCTCAAGAATAATTTTTGTGAGCAGAAAAAAAAAGTATGCTGTATTAGCAAGTGATTTTTTTCCCTTACTACACATCTATCTTAGTTTGAAATTCACTAACCCATCTGTTTAAGTAGAAAATTTCTAAAAAGCTATTTTTAAATAGAGGCAATCTATAAAATTACATACACCTGTATCAAAATACAGAATATCAATATGGATATACTGGCATCATGTAACCTCAGAATGAAGATAAAAAATAAAATAAAAGTGCTATGATCATCATTGTTGGAAATTACCATCACCATATTGAAATATTGTGCTGGCCAAAGTGATCAATGTGAAAAAGAGTTTTTCCCCTCAAAACAGAGATGCCTGGAAGCCAGAGGATTTTAGAGTGCTGCTTAGTACTTCCATACACAGTGGTATAAATTAATGGAATATGACCAAAAAAAAAAAAAAAACCCCATTGTAAACAGCACCACTAAGAGCTGTGACTTTTCAGGAATGTTGTGTTAGCTTATTACACCAAGTAACCATGGCCAGCAAAAGATTTCATTGACAGCAAATTAACATGAAATGGGTGATAAAGGAAGAAAGTTCTAAATTCCAACTCTGAGTTGCAGAAATGAAGACTGCAGTAAACATATTCTCATTCTTGTTTTCTTTGTATTTATTTGTATAATTAGTAAATTTCTTTTATTTTGTCTCTGTCCTTCTTCTGTTATATGAAAATCCATTAGTGGTTGTTAACCTTATAGTTTAGTCTTTAGGCAACATGATATCAAACCTGGCAGGTGGGTACACTAGAAAAGATACTACATTCTCCAGAGATGGACACAGTGACTGATAGGATTTTGATCTCCCTTTGTTTGTATGAGGGATAACTGCAATAGTTTAGGAGAATAAATGTTTGCTATTGTTGATGATTAGGAGTTTAAATAGAGTATGTATATAGGTGCTATTTGCCAAAGGGAAGGACTGTAACAAATATTGTATGCTGACTTGGCAACCTTTATATTACCTTTTATGCTATCCCCTCCATTGAAAGATCTTGAAACACTGGAACATATCCCAGATTCCCAGGTCTCTATTTCTTTCTATATATAGTTTATATTTTATAACTGATACCTTTAACATGATATTTAGAAGAATAGAAGCAAAAGCCATCTTCTTCCACTGACAGTAGTGGCAGGCAGATGTTTGGACTTCCCAGATTTGACATGTTTGAAGTCATTTATGTGTTCTACTATTCACTCTTTTCTAGCCTGAAGAGGATATGTGAAGTCTTCAGAGGATTCTTAATTCCCCATGGTAGCAATACTCTGATTCTCTGAGGCAGTGAACATAAAAGCTAAAGATATCACCCCTGACACTCAGTCCTCCATCTTTCCCATGATTTTACAAGTACCTAATTTGCTTGTGTTAACTCTTTTTATGCTTGCTCTAAATAGTATGACTTCTTGTTTTCCAGATCAAATACAGACTACTTTTAAGTTCTCTATTGTCTTGAACCAAAGAACATCTTAATGGGTTACAGTTAAGGGCTTATCAGTAAGAATGCACAAAATAATAGGCAGTGTTTGACATTATTAATGTCACCAATCTAATGAAAAGTGAATGATGAAAATAGCAAAACACTGATTAAAACATATCTTTTGTGGAAATAGTCAACTAAACTATGTCAAAATATTCTGGTTTCATAATGATCTCATAAGAAAATTTATTCTATCCACAATGGATTTTTAATACTCATATAATGACCAGACACAACCGTCTCTAATTTATGAGTTTCTCCTTTCCTTCCAGCAAATTTGAATAAATATTATGATCCTGTACATAGTCCTCTTGAGTCCCAAGTTCTTTCTTATCCTATGTTAAGAAAACTCCTAAAAAAAAGAAAAAAAAGAAAAGAAGAAAAGAAAAGAAAGAAAAAAAGGAAAGAAAAGAAAGAAAAGAAAAGAAAAGAAAAAAAGAAAAGAAAAGAAAAGAAAAAGAAAAGAAAAGAAAAGAAAAGAAAAGAAAAGAAAAGAAAAGAAAAGAAAAGAAATAAAAGAAAAGAAAAGAAAAGAAAAAAGAAAACTTCTAAACCTTCCGGATGCTACAGGAATCCTGGATAAATAGTAGTGTAGTAGTGGCATTTAAAATAAGTTGAAAATAATTCAGGAACACCACATTGAGCATAATATTCTTTATTTCTCATTCAAGTTGTTTTCAAATGCTCAGGTAAGAGGTGAAAAGTTCGGTAGCATAATATTTCTTTTGTCTAGCACCACATTTCTATTTAATAATTTAATTTTGTAATTAAGGTTCTCTAGGGTATAATTATATGGTGAAAAATAGTTACAACATACTATACAACAGATTAGAATAAATTTAACTGTATAACTTTACTTGTAATCTTTAAATGCCTATATTACTGATACACTGTTATTTAATTGACTGTTCCCATGTTCACGGTCCTATTACTTCATCAAGTGTGAGTAATGTGTCTTGTCAACAACATACACATAATGCACAACTATGACCTTTTCTCTTATTTTTTTGTCACATAATTTCTGTTTCTCAGAACACATAAAACATACCAGGCAATAGATTTTTAAAGATCCTTATGATACCTTCAGGAAGTTTAAGGCACTGAGCCTTTAACTTTCCTTTCACCAACAACCTAGCTGGGGCTCAAAGAACTAAATGAATTGGCCTATCATTGCTTTGCCAGGGCTTTCAAATTGGTAATTTTCCATAACTGTCCTAAAGCAAATGAATACTAGGTTCAATTTTTAAATTTATACCTATAAAAATTAAATATGGAATTCAACTAACAATAGCTACAATTTACTAGCTTCTAGTTTGTACAAAATTCTGCGGTAGGTGTTTTGTATACCTTCATTATCTTAGTTATTTCTCACAAAAATCCACTAAAGAAGACATAATGGTTTACGCTTTGTAAATGAGAAAACTGAGGGGAAATCAAGTTAAATTACTGTTTAAATATCAGATTTAGAATTTGTGTCTATCTTAAGTCAAAGCCCTGCCATTTTTTTATGCAGAAAAATGCTTTAAAATGTCAATTTAGGGCATCCCTGGTGGCCCAGCAGTTTAGCGCCGCCTTCGGCCCGGGGTGTGATCCTGGAGACCCGGGATCGAGTCCCACGTCGGGATTCCTGCATGGAGCCTGCTTCTCCCTCTGCCTCTCTCTCTCTCTCTCTTTCTGTCATGAATAAATAAAAATCTTTTTAAAAATGTCAATTTATAGTAGTATAAGCAATACTGGTGAAATCAAGACTTAATCAGCTGCACAAATAATTTAAATGAAACTATAAATGACATTTAATATAACTACTTGACTTTATCTATTTTTTTAAGATTTTATTTATTTATTTGAGAGAGAGCACGAAGGGGGGAGTCACATGGGGAGAAACAGACTCCCTGCCGAGCAGGAAACCTGATGCAGAACTCCATCCCAGGACCCTGAGATCATGACCTGAGTAGAAGGCCAGATGTAAGACTTAATAGTCTGAGCCACCCAGGTGCTCCTAATTACTTGATTTTAAATACCAAATCATTAGAGTCAAAATTATGGTTTAGAGAATCTAAATCCAGAAAATTATATAGGAAATAGCAACTGACTTCCCTTAAGTCAGTTTTCCCAAGTCATTTCCAAATGAAATGACTACTGGTGTCAGACCTGCCTGGTTGTGAGGTGTGGGATTTTAAAATCTCCATACATGATTCTTATGAGTTTGAAAACCCTTGCTCAAGGCTTAAATATTCAGCTGCTTATATGCCATTTCTTTTCTTTTTTTTTTTTTGCCATTTCTTTTTTTAAAAAAGGATTTTATTTATTTATTTATTTATTTATTTATTTATTTATTTATTTATTTATTTGAGAGAGAGGGGAAGATATAGCTACAGAAATAGTGAGAGAGAGAGAGAGAGAGAGTACAAGTGGAGAAGAGAGGGAGAAATATGCTCCCTGCAGAGCAGTGAGCTAGATTCTGACTTGATCCCAGGGCCCCAGGATCATGACCTGAGCTGAAGGCAGAGGCTCAACTAACTGAGCCACCTAAGCACCCCTATATGCCACTTCTAAGTGTTTTAAGTTATTTGTTTAAAATAAAATCTTACAACAATTTGTTGCTTTTAGAGGCACCTGGGTGGCTCAGTGGTTGAGTGTCTGCCTTTAGCTCGGGTCATGATCCTGGGGTCCTGGGATCGAGTCCTGCATCAGGCTCCCCATGGGGAGCCTGCTTCTCCCTCTGCTTATGCCTCTCTGTGTCTCTCATGAATAAATAGATAAAATATTTTTTAAAAATTGTTGCTTTTAATTTCATAAAAAGATAGAACTGAAAGCAAAATCCAGCAAGAGGATGTAACTGTGACAACTCCTGATAGTGTCACAAAAAGGGTGATACTCTTTATCAAACGGAAGGGAAAGATTCTCACTTTAAAATCTGATTTCATGATTCAAAAGACTTTCTATTCCTTTCTTACTCTTTTTACTTCTAATTTATTCCTTTGATAATTTCTGGTAATAGTGATGATGCTTTCATGATCTGCAAATGACCCCAGAATGCTTCTTTATGAAGATGATGCATTTTTCCCTGAAAACTGAACTTTCTTTTTTCAAAGATTTTATTTATTTATGAGAGAGAGAGAGAGAGAGAACAAGCATAAGAAGAAAAAGTGGCAGAGAGAGAGGGAGAAGCAGACTCCCCACTAAGCAGGGAGCCTGATGCAGGGCTCAAACCCAAGACCCTGGGATCATGACCTGAGCCAAAGGCATAAGCTTAACAGACTGAGTCACCCAGGCACCCAAAACTGGACTTTATTTAACTTCAGTGCTTACCATATCCAATCACTAAGAAAATAATTATTTACTAACTTTATGAGGTTTATGCCTTCTGAAGCTGTTAGAATTCTTTATGATGTAAGCAATATAAAATGTAATTTGCAGTCTTTAAACAAATAAGGGGATTTATTGGCTCATGTGACTAAAAGTCCAAAGTAGGATAGTTTTCTGGTATGATTTAATCAGCATTTCTCCCAGCTCTGCCCTTTTTAGTGTGCTTACACTGTCCTAAGGATGCTTTACTTCATGGTAGTGAAATAGCTACTGTAATTCTAGGCTTTAAAATGCAAACCAAATTTTCTAGACACACACAAAAAATTCTGTCACAGCATTTTCCCTTGCTTGAGCCAGCTTTGGTTACATGCTCTGACCCAAGGATTCTGGACATAGGATAGAAAATGAATAATTGACATAAACTGAAAATGGGGGAGGAGTTTTGTGCCAGAAATTGGCAAATCTGGATTCTAACTTGCCTCACTGATTCAAATCAGGTGTTTCTGTGTTTCCTAGTAATGTGTTCAACCATATGTTTGAGCTGTCAGGCCTCAAAATCAGGCTCACATAGGATGGAACTTTTACACACATTTCTCTTCTTGATTCCATTCATATTTGGTTCCTTGATAAATGATAATAACCTACTAAGTCTGTACTAGGAACTATCTTCTCTTGTAGTCTTGACAACCAAAAATTCTCCTATCTTCAACTGAGAAATCAATCAAAATCTCAATTTTAGTGTCAAGAAACAATTGTTTTCTGGATCCTTTCTGCAGTACCAATGTCAAATAAACAAAGTTTCAATTGCAAGGTAATTATTGCATTTGTTGTATTTGTTTTTAAAATGGTGTGAAAGTTTTTTTTGAGAGTACTTTTTAAAACCTGCCCTATTTATTTTTAAATAACATTTGTTTTTTTTTCTTTTATTTATTTTTGGTATATTTTTTAATGGAGTTCGATTTGCCAACATATAGTATAACACCCAGCACTCATCCCGTCAAGTGCCCCCCTCAGTGCCCATCACCCAGTCACCCCATCTCCCTAACCCACCTCTTCTTCCACCACCCCTTGTTCATTTCCCAGAGTTAGGAGTCTCTCATGTTCTGTCACCCTCTCTGATTTTTCACACTCGTCTTCTCTCCTTTCTCCTATGATCCCTTTCACTATTTTTTATATTCCCCATTTGAGTAAAACCATATAACGTTTGTCCTTTTCCTATTGAGTTACTTCACTCATCAAAATACTCTCCAGTTCCATCCAAGTTGAAGCAATTGGGTAATCGTCATTTCTAATGGCTAAGTAATATTCCATTGTATACATATACCACATTTTCTTTATCTATTCATCTGTCAATGGACCCTGAGGCTCCTTCTACAGTTTGACTATTGTGGACATTGCTGCTATAAACATTGGGGTGCAAGTGTCTTAGTTTTTCACTGTATCTATATCTTTGGAGTAAATAACCCAGTACTGCAGTTGCTGGGTCATAGGGTAGCTCTATTTTTAACTCTTTGAGGAACCTCCACACAGTTTTCCAGACTGGCTGTACCAGTTCACATTCCCACCAACAGAGCCAGAAGGTTCCCCTTTCTCCATATCCTCTCCAACATTTGTTGTTTCCTGTCTTGTTGATTTTCACCATTCTCACTGGTGAGAGGGAGTATCTCATTGTGGTTTTGATTTGTATTTCCCTGATGGCAAGTGATGTGGAGCATTTTCTCATGTCCTTCTTGGCCATGTCTATGTCTTCTCTGGTGACATTTCTGTTCATGTCTTTTGCCCATTTCATGATTAGATTGTTTGGTTTTTTTGTTGTTGAGTTTCATAAGTTCTTTATAGATCTTGGATACTAGCCCTTTCTCTGATATGTCATTTGCAAATATCTTCTCCCATTCTGTAGGTTGTCTTTTAGTTTTGTTGACTGTTTCTTTTGCTGTGCAGACGCTTTTTATCTTGATGAAGTCCCAATAATTCATTTTTTCCAATAATTCATTTTTGCTTCTGTTTCCCTTTCCTTCATAGATGTATCTTGCAAGAAGTTGCTGTGGCCAAGTTCACAAGGGGTGTTGCCTGTGTTCTTCTCTAGGATTTTGATGGATTCTTGCTTCGCATTTAGATCTTTCATCCATTTTGAGTTTATCTTTGTGTATGGTGTAAGAGAATGGTCTAGTTTCATTCTTCTGCACATGGCTGTCCAATTGTTTTTTTTACTTATTTTTAACAATATATTTACTTTTCATTATCAAAACAATGTAGGTAAGATATATGTATCTACATCTTTCTATTAACTGCAACATTAGAAATCTTTTGAAAACTGGGCCACTTTATATTTTAAAGTATATGAAAAGTGGTTATACTATAGGTAGCAAGATAATTTAATGCAAATTCAGCACTCTAATTTAGGGATATAAAATAATTTGCATTATATAAAAGGCTTTAGGAATAACTAATAGGGGGGTACCTTGTACCTGGGTGGTTCAGTGGTTGAGAGTCTGCCTTTGGCTCAGGTCATGACCCTGAGGTCCTGGGATCCAGTCCTGTACCAGGCTCCCTGCAGGGAGCCTGCTTTTCCCTCTGCCTATGTCTCTGCCTTTTCTGTCATGAATAAATAAATAAAATCTTTAAAAAAAGAATAACTAGTAGGAATGAAAATAAACAAGGAGGATAAGCAAAGAAGAGAATTATTATGCAGACATCTATGAACCATTAAGCATAATTATAGCTAGGGAAATAGCTTTCTGTTTGCTAGAAATAACCACCCTAAACTTTGATACATAATATTTTCAATGACAAATACAAGAATGTTTATAATACAAGCAGAATGAAATACAATATCTAGGCATATTATGATATGAGAAGCAAACAACAATGTCCAATGCTAATGTAATTCTGATCAAAGGAAACATGATTGAGTATTAACATTGTTATAAGGATGTGTAAGGTAAAATGTATTTTCAAAATGAAGTTTTTCATTGAAAAATTTTTTCAGATATTGCTCCTGCTATACACTTCAAAAGATAAAGTTGAAGTTTCCAGTTGAATCAGAATACCAAAGTTATAGATTATTATCATTTCATACACCAAACACCCCCTGACTTTAATTAGAAACATCATGGTCAAAATCACAGCAGGATATGACCCTCATTCTTTTTTTTTTCTTTTCCCAGACACTAAATTTAATAACTATCAACTCAAAAGTAATAAATAATTATACTTTTATGTAGCTATATTTTATAAACAATTTATAAAGGTATGCCAATTTTAAAATGAATTTATATCCTTTCTTTTCATCTCTACATATTACAATGTGCAAATATATATATTTTTTAAATTCAGCATAAAATATAGCAGTGAGTGGATTTGTTTTCTAGAGATACATGGGCATCAATAGCACTATCCTTTAAAGAATAACTTCCTAAAAGAACCACATTCAGATAAAGTTGAATTGTTATAAATAAATGTACATTTTAAAATTTTTCCCAGCAATAGCATCCTAAGTAATATACAGTAAACATTTCTTTGCTTAATTGAAATTTAACTAAGTAAATGACAAATTGTAACCCATTGCACAGCAATGGAACTGTTATCTAACTTCACAAAAAGTATATATAATGATTATTTCCACACTTAGCTCCCAGCCAACCATACAAATTTAAATATATTAAAAAACAGTCACAAACAGTTGTTTTGATGCCAGAGAAAATTCTGCCATTCTTCATATATAAATGACTTCTGCTTTGAACAGAAGGGTTTTCATTGACACAAATAAAGGATTTGAATTGATTAGCTTGTCTATGTTTCAGTGCAGGGGGCCCCTTAGCCAGAAGACCAGCAGAAACCCCTGCCCACATCATGTCTCCCAAACAGAGAGTTCTTCAGGTCTTCAGTTCTACTGGAAGTAGTAGGAGGTCTCATTTAACAAGCAGACTAGAGCACACCTACTTAAAGCTCACTGCATTCCAGCCAAAGATAAAAAATGCCCACTACAAGCAAGGACAGCCTTTGCAGATGTCTGGCCTGAAGGATAGAGCAGCCCAAATGCACCAGCAGAATGCATGCAGCACACACTAAATACTCCCTGAAGACACAGGCCCTGGACACTATATGATCTCTTCTTTGTAAAGCCATTACTTTCAGGAGCAGGAAACATAACAGCCTTCTCTAGCACACAAAAAGACAGAGATGTAGACAAAATGCCAAGATGGAGGAACTCATCCTAAATAAAAGGACAAAATAAGGCCACAGCCAGAGATCAAAGTGAGACAGATATAAGTAATATGCCTGATGGGGAATTTAAAGCAATAATCATAAGAATACTTTACTTGGCTTGAGAAAAGAGTGGAAGACTTCAGGAAGACCTTCACCAAAGAGATTAAAGACTTAAAAAAGAATCAGTCAGAAATGAAGAATGCAAAAACTGAGATTGGAAACAGGTTTGATGCAATGAAGAATCCTGGAAGAAGTAGAGGAATGAATAAGTAATATAGCAGGCAAAATTATGGAAGATAATGAAGCTCAACAAACAGAGAAAGAAGAATTATGGAACATGAGAATAGACTGAGGAAATCAATGATTCAATCAAGCATAATAACATTAGTTTTATAGGAGTCCAAGAAGGAGACAAGAGAGAAAAGAGGGCAGAAGGTTTATTTTAGGAAATTATAGCTGACAACCTCCCTAATCTGGGGGAAGGAAACAGACATTCAGATCAAGGAAGCAAAGAAGTCCCATTAAAAGCAACAAAAATCAGGTCAACACCAAGACATATTATAATTAAATTTGCAAAAAATAGTGGTAAAAAATGTTTAAAATAACAAAAGAAGTCTTACAAAGGAAGACTGATTAGGCTAGCTGAAGATCCCTCAAAAGAGTTGGCAAGCCAGAAGGACTGGGATGATATATCCAAACTGTTTAATGGGAAAAATCTACAGCCAAGATTTTTTCTATCCAGCAAGGCTATAAGTCAGAACTGAGGTAGACATACAGTTTCCCAGACACACAAAAAGTAAAGGAGCTCATAACCACTAAACTAGCCTTGCAAGAAATATTAAAGGGGACTCTTTGAGTGGGAAAAAAGATGAAAAGTAACAAAGAAAATAAAGGAGCAGAGAAAATCTCAAGTAACAACGACAAAGCAGGGCAGCTCAGTGGTTTAGCGCCATTGTGATGGTTGTTTAGCACAGTTTACTTAGAAAACAGTACAAGCAGAGGGCAGGGTGGCAGGACTTCATGTAAGCAGATTAAGCAGATAGTGTTGGTACTATGCTGTTTACTAAAGGTGGTTTTTGCTGAGAGGCAGAGGAGGGAAATGACACCAGTCGGCTCTTTGTCTCTGGAGATGGCTGTATGTATTTGTTACTTTCAAGGAGTAAATAATTTCCCCTTAGGCATCACAGGCATTATTCAAATCACTGATTTCACATACCTGTCTCTGCATCACTTGCCTGAAGTTTGGAATTTTGAAGATCAGCATGGTTTTTTCCTTGACTCTGCTCTAGGAGTAGGGCAGTGTACTCAAATCCCTATCACAATCACCCCTGGAGATCTCTGAAAATCCAGTCTTTGAGCACCACTGGTTGTAAAAACTCATGGAATGCATCCCCTCTCCTTTTCCTAGCCAATGCTTTTAGGGAAGTGTTCTCATTTTGGCTATTCTTGTGCACTCTACTCTCTCTTTCTTTCCTCTATCACCAAAGATTCTTTCCCTTCTACAGCACCTGCCATCTGTTTCTTTCCTAAACCACATCTCTGCACTTCCTACCTTTCTCAATGTGGCCTCTTCTCTCACTATGTTTGTCCAGTTTGTTCTACCAGTCTTCAGGTCAATTTCTTGAATATTCAGAAGGATTTGATAGTTATATAGCTGTGTTGGAGAAATGAGGCAAGCCTAGGGTCTACCTTCTATGCCACTACCTTCTATTCCATCTGAAAACATCAGAATACACAATCTTTTCAAGTGTACATGGGATATTCTCCAGAATAGATCACAAACTAGACTATAAATCAGGCCTCAATAATTTTTTAAATGAGATCATACAATGCAGATTTTCTGACCATAATGTTATGAAACTTTAAGTCAACTACAAGAAAAAAATTGGAAAGACCACTACTACACGGAGGTTAAACTACATGCTATTAATCAATGAATGGGTCAACCAGGAAATCAAAGAAGATATAAAAAAATACATGGAAACACATGAAAATGAAATCACAACAGTTCAAACCTCTGTGATGCAGCAAAAATGTTCCTAAGAATGAAGTGTATACTGATATATTTTGGCACAATCTTGCTGCTTTATTTGACTATGTCACTGCCTTCTCATTAACCATCTCTACTTTGTCTCTTAAAAGGTGGAATATAAAATGGTAACTCTGACAGTTCACCTCTTCTAGAATTAAAATATACATTTTGGCAATATTTGAAGACATTCATTATCAAAGCCACTAATTATTTATTTTTGAAATAATAAGAGTAATTCATTCCTAGTTCTCTTATCAACAATAATATTTTTCAGGGAATAGGTCAGTATTGATGTAATGCAAATTTTTATTAGTTTAATGTGAATCTTTCTTTACAAGAGAAAATTAGATGTAATTCTTTAAGCTCACATAAAATTAAAATTATAATTATTCATGGAATATCAATTGTGTTTCCTTTAAACTTTCAAGGATTGGATTTGGTAATCCAAGGGCCCTAGCTGATTCTTTTGTATATTTTTTATTGGAGTTAGATTTGCCAACATATAGCATAACACCCAGTGCTCATCCCATCAAGTGCCCCTCTCAGTGCCCGTCACCCAGTCACCCCATCCCCTCGGCCACCTCTCTTTCCACTACCCCTTGTTCATTTCCCAGAGTTAGGAGTCTCTCATGTTCTGTCACCCTCACTGATATTTCCCACTCATTTTCTCTCCTTTCCCTTTTATTCCCTTTCACTATTTTTTATATATTTCCCAAATGAATAGAACCATATAATGTTTGTCCTTCTGATACTTTTAAAAACAAAATTTGCAAATTAAATAATTATAGATTTCCATTTAAATAATTTCAAATCAAAAAATAAATAAATAAATAAAATAAATAATTTCAAATCACACTGTCTCAATATGTATATAACTCAATAGCTGATAAAGAATCACCACAGAAATACAAACAACTAAAAGAATATTCTGAAAAACTATACGCCAACAAATCGGATAATTTGGAAGAACTGGTAAATTCCTAGAAATATATAAACTATGAAAACTGAAATAGGAAGCAATAGAAAACTTGAACAGACCAATAACCATCAAAGAAATGGAATCAGTAATTAAATAATTCACAACAAAGAAATTTAATCAGTAATCAAAGAATTGGCTTCACAGGTGAATTCTACTAAACATTGAAAGAAGAATTTATACGTATTTTCTCAAATTTTTCCAAAAATAGAAAAGGAAGAAAAACTTCCTAATTCAGTCTATGAAGCCAGCATTACCCTGATTCCAAAACCAGATAAAGATTCCAGTGAAAAAAAAAAAAAAGATTCCAGTGAAAAAGAGAACTACAGGTCAATATCCTGATGAACATGGATGCAAAAATTCTCAATAAAATTTTAAAAAATGGAATCCAATTGTACATTAAAAGTATCATTCACCAAGATTAATTGGAATTTATTCCCAGGTTGCAAGGGTGGTTCAATATTCACAAATCAATCAACATGATATTCCATATTAACAAAATAAAGTGTAAGAACCATATGATCATCTCAATAGATTCAGAATAAGCTTTTGACAAAGTACAATATACATTAATGATAAAAACCCTTAACAAAGTAGGTTTAGAAGGAAAATATTTCAACATAATAAAAGCCATATTTGAAAAATCCACAGCTAATATTCTCACTGGGGAAAACAGAGCTTTTCTTCTATGGTCAGGAACAAGACAGGGATGTCCACTCTCACTACTGTGATTTATAATAGTACTGGAAGACATAGCTACAGAAATCAGTTAAAAAGTCGCTATTTCTAAAAAAAAAAAAAAAAAAAAAAAGTCGCTATTTCTGAATGTGCCCTATTCAGAAACATTAGGAATGACACAACAGAATGTTATCAATTGTATCAATTATTGTATTAAAATCATGAAAACATGTACTTCTATATTTCTGTAACAAAATGTCCAGTGAGTTTGAATCATAAATACCTGGAAAGAAAAGATAATAACTAAAACAAAAATATAAAAATGCAGGTTTTATATGCATGAGATCATTCACCGGCATTCATCACACTTAAAACATATTTTCATCTAATATAGGGATGGCCCCTGACTTGGGATGGTTCAATTTATGACTTTTCAACTTTATGATAATGGAAAAGTGATATATATTCAGTAGAAGCTGTTTTTCAAATTTTGAATATTGATCTTTTTCCAAGCTAGCAACATATAGTACAATACTCTCATGTTGCTGAACAGCAACAGTGAGCCAACCCTCCCACTTAGCCATAATATCATGAGGAGTAAAATCAATATACTTACAATAACTTTGTTTTTCACATTCAGTAGAGTACTCAATAAATTACTTAAGATATTCAACACTTTATTATGAAATAGACTTTGTGTGAGATGATTTTGCCCAACTGCAGGCTAGCATAAGTGTTCTGAGCACATTTAAGGTAGGCTAAACTAAACTATGATGTGCAGTAGGTTAGGTGTATTAAATTCATTTTTCACTTACAGTATTTTTAACTTGTAATGGGTTTATTAGGACATAATCCCATCATAAGTCAAGGAAGATCTGCAATTACAAACACCAGAAAAAATAATAAGAATACAGTGTGACTATGGTTGCCTTGATTCCTAAATTGTAATTTTATGGTAAAAATGAAGATCATTTTTTGATGATTATTTTTTATACTTTGAGCTTATCTTAAAAATAGATAAAATAGCTAACCTCTACTGAATATTTACATTGTGCCAGGGACTCTTAAGTATCTTTTATGGGTTACATTATTGAATCATCACAACAATCCCTATAAGTATATAGTAAAAATACTGATTTTAATAATCAGTTATTATTATCTCCATATTAGTGATGCAAAAATGAATGTCTAATTAAGAAACTTAATATTTCTTAGTTTACTGAGAGGTAACCTAGCCAGGAAGGAATACAACACAGGCAGGCTGTTTTGACCTTATTCTTAAGCACACAAAATACTGCCTTACATTCTTGGTATGTTTATTAAAGTGTTTTTTTAACTCATTCTAAATTCTTGAATAAAGGAGATAAATCTTCCATTTTGTGCCAGGAGGTTGCTAAATTATTAATTTTTTCAAACTCTGTAAGAAAGTGAGAAATACCATAGGCCCAAATATAACTTATAAATATCTGAAAAAATATTTTTCCTCTGTATCTAAATGCTGTTTTATCTAGGTATAGAATTCCAAGCTCAAAACCTTTCCCTTCAGAACTTCAATGCATTGTTTTATTTTCTTCTACCTTCTAGTGTAACTAATGAGAACTCTGACACCAATTTGATTTACATTCTTTTGTATTTTTTTAACTTGGCATACATTTAGGATACCCTCTTCATTCTTGATGTTTGAATTTCATCCTTTCTGTGTAGTCCACTTCAATCTGCGAATTTAGGTCTTGCTTTAATTCTAGGACCATTTCTTTTAGAAATTTTTCTTCCATTATTTATTTGGTTTACTCCCTGTTTGTTTTAGCTATTCTCCCTAGAATATCAAACAAATGTTGGAACAGTTGCACTGATTTCTCATCTTTTCTCTCATATTTTCTATTTATGACATTTTGTTTTGATAGAATAGGTAGTTAATTAATCATGAGTTGGAGGCAAGTGCAATGATAAAGAAGTTACACATTAGAAGCCTGGGGGCACAACATCTTGACTTTGTGGTTCTCAACATCAAGGCCTTGTGGCTTGCAAGACCCTGAGGCTGACAGAACAAAAGCCACAGGTACAGAACATGTGCTCTCCTCTTCTACTTCTGCCCCTAGACTCATTATAATATATTAGCATTGTGGTTTTGGCCTAATGGGGAAGGGCAGTCATGATGCTTATTTTTTTTAATAATATTTTTTATTGGTGTTCAATTTACCAACATACAGAATAACACCCAGTACTCATCCCGTCATGTGCCCCCCTCAGTGCCCGTCACCCATTCACCCCCACCCCCCACCCTCCTCCCCTTCCACCACCCCTAGTTCGTTTCCCAGAGTTAGGAGTCTTTATGTTCTGTCTCCCTTTCTGATATTTCCCACACACTTCTCCGTTCCCTTATATTCCCTTTCACTATTATTTATATTCCCCAAATGAATGAGAACATATAATGTTTGTCCTTCTCCGACTGACTTACTTCACTCAGCATAATACCCTCCAGTTCCATCCACGTTGAAGCAAATGGTGGGTATTTGTCGTTTCTAATGGCTGAGTAATATTCCATTGTATACATAAACCACATCTTCTTTATCCATTCATCTTTCGATGAACACTGAGGCTCCTTCCACAGTTTAGCTATTGTGGACATTGCTGCTATTATAAACATCGGGGTGCAGGTGTCCCGGCGTTTCATTGCATCTGAATCTTTGGGGTAAATCCCCAACAGTGCAATTGCTGGGTCATAGGACAGGTCTATTTTTAACTCTTTGAGGAACCTCCACACAGTTTTCCAGAGTGGCTGCACCAGTTCACATGATGGTTATAATACAAACCTTATAGGGTCAAAAACTTCCCATCCTGACCAGTGGAAGGAGTCCAAAAAGACTAGAAGCAGTCACCATTAGAGTTCACCCTGTTCATGACACAAAACCTTCATTTATATTAAAAGAAAATACCCCTGTAGTCTCAGGGTGGTTGCCATCTCTGGGTCTGCCTGCTCTCCCATCTTCAGAGTGTATTGATCTTAATAAACTGCTTTGTGCTTTGCTACATACCTTCTGGCTGTCTTTATTTGAGTGGGGATCCTCATGCAAACCTTTCATGGGGAATCCAAAAACTGAGAAGTCCATTCACACAACACAGAATCTCCCACCAGTAACATCTTTTTAATCCTCCTGCTTTTTGGGCCATGTCTTCTTAAACTTATAACTAAGTTCAACTCCTCTCATCTTGGACAGGTCCAGCTTCGCTCTTACTAAAACAAGGATATCAACCCTTATCAAGAGGACACCCAGACTATCATAGCCCCCTGGACCAAAGTTCTCAAGGCTTCCAGGACCAAGATACAAGCCCCACTTCACCTAAACCCTATATCATCTCCTCATGCCCCAGGCAGATAGCAAGGAATAGAACTCTGATTAAAACTTTGCTCCTGTTTAGCAGGAAGCAGCTTTGGAGCCTGACTTTGCCCCTTGACCTGAAATATTTCAGAGTCCCAAGTCCTTGAGGAGGGAATGATACAGTAGATAGTGGGTTAGACATGAGCTAGAGGCAAGGGAAATGATAAATACTTTACATATAAAAAACCTAAGGGCACAAAACCTTGACTTTGTGGCTTTTAACACCCTGGGGCTGATAGACAAGAGCCACAAATGCAGAACATGCACTCTCCTCTTCAACCTCTACCCCTGGGTAATCTATAGTTTCATTATAATGTATTTACATTGTGGTTCCAAGCCCATCGTCCCATGGGGGAAGATGACCATGACAGTTCTGGCAAGATTTGTAGGGCCAAAAACTCTCCCTCCTAACTGATAGGAGGATTCCCTTAGATGATTAGGAACAACCCCAGCCAGATATCACCCTAGCTATGCCCCATAACTTATGCAGGCATAAAAAGAAAACAAGACCTCTAATGCCAGGGCCTACCCACTCTACCACCTTGAGAGTGTACTATCCTTAATAAACGGTTTTGTATTTGTTACCTAACTTCTGGCTCTTTATTTGAGCAAGGATCCTCACACAAATCTTTCATGAGGAATCCAAGAACTGAGACCTCCATACACACAATGCAGAATCTCCCACCAGTAACAATTTAAGTTCTTCTTTTCTTCTAGTTCTTTTATTGATTTTTTTTAGTTTGGCATTTATATATTTTAATTTCTAAGGCATCTTTTTGTTTTTTATTTGCTCCTTTTTCTTAGCAGCCTGCTTTGATTTTATGGACTATATTATTTCTTAAATATTCACAAGGCCAGAAATATGTGTCTCTTAGATTTTATGTGATTCTTGTAAGATCAATTATTTCATATATTTGTTAGTGCTATCAAAAGGGGGAAATGGTATTCCTCAAAAACATACTGATTCTTAGTTGTTCATTTATGTATGTTAACGGATGACCAGGTAGCATATATTTCCTCTGTGTTTACATATGTCTGTTTCCCCAACAGTTTTCTCCTCTGAGTGGTAGAGGTCCTATCCAATCTATGTATGCAGGGAGAGTATATAATGGGAAAACTGCCTTTTCTTTACTATTTGTGGCTGAAAAGGAATAAACACTCCCACTCCACATTATAAAATTAGGAAGGTTTTACTCTGTGAGATTCCAGTTTCCATGTTAAGAGAGGTAGATATTTTCAGGCAGATTGTTTCATTCTTTATAATTTACATCTCTGATTTGAACCCAAGATTAAATTTCCTAACTTCACATATAGAGGGTATGACTATTTTAAGTGTACCAAAACAATCATTTTAACAATCACGTGAGTTACCACTACTTATACCTGCTTATCCTGAATTTGTAGCCTTTTTATTGGACAACTACCTATTTTATAGTTTTTGCCTCTGTCTATCCTGGGCACTAGCTCTTGATGTAGTTTGTCAACAATGGGTATCTGTCTTCACTAATCAGAAATGTTCATACACTTAAAATGTGTTAATGCCTATTCCTCTCATACAGCTGCTGTTATCAATTTATTTCATTTTGTACTCCTTTCCAATCAATCATTTGGATGAACAGGAGGAAAACACATCTGCTTCATAAAAAACAATCAGCTTTAAAAAATAAATTATTAGCTATCTACTCATTTTACTGAAATACCTATATTATTTTAGGGACTACCAAGTACTGATTATGACTGCTAATAAGTTCACTGAAAGCTAACTAATATCTCAAAGATAAAGAAAAAGGCAGCCAAGTTGATAGATATGTTATTATGCTACCTTGTACATGCATGTATAATTTTATTGTCCTGTAAAGAAGCAAAAATAAATGACTTTATATTTGGACTACATGTTTTATTAAATGTGAACCAAATGTACCCGTTTGTCTATATTTATAGGCTAGCTACACTGCTACCATATACAATCTTACTTTTGAAAAGCATCTTGTCTCTTTTGCTCATTGGAGCTTATATCCACGCATTCATTCATTCAACAAATACTTATTCAGTGCCTGTAATGTGTCATCATTGTATTAGGTGCTAAGGATACGGCAATGAACATGAGAGATCTCTGATCTTATGGAATGTGCTGGCTATGATACAGACATATGATAAATATGTAAGCAAGCAAGTAACTAAATAATGATAAATTTTATGAATGTGTATGAATGAAGGAAATTATGTATGAAAAAAGCAAATAGTTTCCTGGGATAGTAAATACAGACTGTTGTAAGAATAAAAATGACTCAATTTTCTACCACCCATGGTAGGAGGAATTGAGAAGTTAAAAACTACCAACATGACTTTTTCCACTGTTGAGAAGTTGGTGGCCAAGCTTTATGTACCAGGCTTTTTGTATCAGATTGCAACTCAATATATGCAATTCAAAAAGATGCTACTAGTATATCTAGTTTTTTACACTGAAGGTAGTACTAAATCTATATATCTCTCATCAAAATAAATATATGAACTGTAGTGAATAGAATAATTTTCACTCACCAAAAATAAGCCAGATTAAATGATGGAGGGAAGGAGAGAAACTTCAAAAACATATTAACATAAAGATACTAATGAATTTTAAAATGATGCATTGTGAACTTACCCTATGAGACTATCTGCTAGTCATAGTAATAATATTCTGTGTGCCAAATGGCATATATGAGGGTCAGAACAAAGTTTACATTAAAGCAGTCAATATTTCATTATTACTTTTACTTTTATCCCTTAATTTTTCAAATTTTTTTTGAAAAGTCTCATCAATCAGACTTAAGGTATCTTGATAGAATGCATAAAAGTAGCAGACCGAACATAAATTACAATTCTATAACACTAACTCTTTGGCTTTAAAATATTCTCTACTTAAATGAAAATTTGGTACTAATTCATTTCTACTTCCCCCTCTTACTCTCCTCTCACCACTCTCTTTGGAATTAACTCTTTAGCTTTCAAAATATAGACATTTTATAGAGTTTAAAGGGAATCTTATGTATTTTAAAATTATGAAGTAAAAAAGATTTTTATTCTCTCTTCAACTATATTTTCTCTTATGATTTTTACATAAACCTTCACTGCAAAAAAAAGGGGTGAATTTGTTTCTTCATAAATGTATCTAATCAAGAGAAAAATCCCTGGAAATGTAAAAATTTTAAGTACCTTTGTGATCATCACTTCAAAATACTCAAATTTTTACCATGGAAGAAATAAGGAAAGGTGAAAAGATACCTGTAAAATTGAATTTGTCATTTAAAAAAAAATTGATCTGGAGACAAACTATTGAACTGAATTAGAGTTTATACTTATATTTATCTGGTTATCTTCTGAATCTAACATTATTAAAATGTCTTAAAATGGTTGCACTAAAAATTCACTCTAGTACATTATTTTTTATTGTAAACCAGCTATTTGTTTTGTAATTTGTTTCCAGTTGGCATGACATACTAATTTGTTAAAATTAAAATATATGTTTATCCAACATAAGTACTAAATATTATCCAGGCAAGGCACACTAAAAATTCTATTCATAATTATATTTTGTCTAATACACATAGAATTTACATTGTTTAAACAGAAAAGATGTGCAATGTGCATATCTAATAGACAACATCATGCCTAATGGCAAAAATTCTCTTTGCTGTGGTTTCATTTGATGTGGTTTGCATTTCCTGTGTATACTGATTTTTAAAAAATTATAAGAATAACTAGCTTAAACTAATCAATAAGCCAAAGTGTCATATTTTAGAGTGGCAAAAATCTGCTCATTTTCAATTCTTAGGGATTACCAATGCAATTGTATATTTGTTATTTTATGAAAATTTGCAAGAAATATTTATTCATAAACTGGATCTTCTTTTCACACCATTGGTATAAATTTAAGATTACTTGATTTATTATCCTTGGTTATATAATTTTAGTATATTTCTGGTGTGAGACTACGAAGTGCTAAAATTATTTCTGTGAATGACCCCTATTTGTTTCATCAAGACTAGACTTGAGGGTTTTCGCAGATCAGTGCCTACAATTATTATATCGTAACACAATTAACAGGAGTGTGGCAAGCCTAGACTTCCTAAAAGGTAGGATCTAGTGATGGTAATATTGGTACCTGTACTTTCTACTCCAGTCTTCCTCAGATACTGGTTTATTTATATTTTTAATTCCCATAGGAAAATGTTGTATTATACATTATGCACCACTAGAAATTATGTTAAGTCAATCAAAATAGAACATGAAGCAATGAATACAAGTACTTAAGAATCCTACTATTAAAATGTAATTGATCTGGAGGGCACCTGGCTGGCTCAGTCAGTGGAGCATACAACTCTTGATCTTGGGGTCATGAGTTCAAGCCCCACATTGGGCCTAGAATTTAAAATAAATATTTTTGTAAAGAAAAAAAATGAGATTGATCTGGGTTTTAATTCTATTCAAGTGCTCACTTAGGCAGTACATATAATAATTCTATTCAAGAACTCCTTACCTCTAACTTAAGTAAATTGCTTACATTCTGATTTTTCACTTGCCTCATCTCTAAAATGGGTATTATGATCTCTGTGTCACCACTTTTTGTGAGAATTTAAAAAAATAATGGATGCAAAGTGCTTAAAATAATACCTGCTAAGTAGTAAATTCTTAATAAATAATACATATTGTTATTGATTGAATATTACTAGCTAACTAATGAAAGTGTTGGTGAAGAATAATTTTTTTCTACCCTTCAAGATCCTTCTACTTTGACTAACAATCAAATTGACATGAGACAGACTAACAGGAGAAAATATAATTTAATAGCCTACATACTGGCAATACACAAAGACATGGAAATTTCAAAAATATTGAAGAAACATGATACTTATAAGAACTAAGAAGAGGGGAGAAATCTGATGATACAATTGAGAGAAAGACCATTAACAGGATGGTGAAAAAAAAATGTTTGGAAAACAAAGGTTCCTTTATTTATGTAGATAAGTTTCTTAGCTAAAGAATCTCTGTTATTAGCTCTCTTCCTGTTATAATCAGGCAGTTGAAAGGAAGGTAAAGAGATTTTCTTGAATCTTCTGGGGTTTTATTGCTTTTAACTCAAAATAAGTTCATACCAAAGTGGCCCATCTTGGGGCTGCCTGCCCTTGGCCCTTACAAAAGCATATCAGTGGCAGTAGTTTAATATGTGGATTATTGGAACACTGGGGTGGCAAGGGAGAGGGAGCTCAATCAGTTAAGCATCTGCTTCAGCTCAGGTCATGATGCCAGGGTTCTAGAATCAAACCCAGAATTTTTGAATCAGAAAGATTCTGCTTTGCCAGTTTTCAGCTCTATAATCCTGGGCAACTCACTGCAATTTTCTGTACCTCATTTTTTTTCATGTAAGAAATGAAAATAATAATATTAATTATATCATAGGGTATTGAGCAGATTTAAATGAGATAATTTATGTAAATTTTTAAAGTAGCAGCTGAGACATGGTAAACACTAAATAACTTATTTTTCTGTAATTTTATTTTTTTACTTTATTTTTTATTTTATTTTTTATTAGAGTTCAATTTGCCAACATATACCATGTCACCCAGTGCTCATCCTGTCAAGTGTCCCCCTTAGTCCCCATCACCCAGTCACCCCAACACTACATCAACCTCCCCTATCACTACCCCTTGTTCATTTCCCAGAGTTACAAGTCTCTCATGTTCTGTAATCCTCACTGATGTTATTACTAATTTTCTCTCCTTTCACCTTTATTCCCTTTCACTATTTTTTATATTCCCCAAATGAATGAGACAATACAATGTTTGTCCTTCGATTGACTTAATTCACTCCACATAATATCATCCAGCTCCATCCATGTAAAAGCAAATAGTGGGTATTCCTCATTTCTAATGGCTGAGTAATATTCCATTCTATACATATATCACATCTTCTTTATTCATTCACCTTTCGATGGACACCGAGGCTCCTTCCTCTGTTTGACTATTGTGGATATGGCTGCGATAAACATTGGAGTGCAGGTGTTCCGGCGTTTCACTGCATCTGTATCTTTCAGGTAAACCCCAGCAGTGCAATTGCTGGGTCATAGGGCAGTTCAATTTTTAACTCATTGAGGAACCTCCACACAGTTTTCTAGAGTGGCTGTACCAGTTCACATACCCACCAACAGTGCAAGAGGGTTCCCCCCCTTCTCCACATCATCTTCTAACATTTGTTGTTCATCATCATCTTCTAACATTTGTTGTTTCATGTCATGTTAATGTTTGTATTTCCCTGATGGCAAGTAATGCAGAGCATTTTCTCATGTCCTTGGCCATGTCTATGTCTTCCTCTGTGAAATTTCTGTTCATGTCTTTTCCCATTTCTTTTTTTTTTAATTTTTTTTTATTGGAGTTCAATTTGCCAACATATACCATAACACAAGTGCTCATCCCGACAAGTGCTCCCGACAAGTGCCCCCCTCAGGGCCCATCCCGACAAATGCCCCCCTCAGGGCCCATCACCCAGTCACCTCAGCCTCCAGCCCACTTCCCCTTCCACTACGCCTTGATCATTTCCTAGAGTTAGGTGTCTCATGTTTTGTCACACTCACTGATATTTTCACTCATTTTCTCTCCTTTCCTTTTATTCCCTTTCACTAATTTTTATATTCCCCAAATGAATGAGACCATATAATCTTAGTCCTTCTCCGATTGACTTATTTCACTCATCATGACACCCTCCAGGTCCCTCCACGTCAAAGCAAAGAGTGGGTATTTGTCGTTTCTAATGGTTGAGTAATATTCCATTGTATACATAGACCACATCTTCTTTATCCATTCACTTTCGATGGACACCGAAGCTCCTTGCACAGTTTGGCTATTGTGGACATTGCTGCTAGAAACATTGGGGTGCAGGTGTCCCGGCGTTTCATTGCATCTGTATCTTTGGGGTAAATCCCCAGCAGTGCAATTGCTGGGTCGTAGGGCAGATCTATTTTTAACTCTTTGAGGAACTTCCATACAGTTTTCCAGAGTGGCTGTACCAGTTCACATTCCCACCAAAAGTGCAAGAGGGTTCCCCTTTCTCCACATCCTCTCCAGCATTTGTTGTTTCCTCTCTTGTTAATTTTCCCCATTCTCAAAGGTGTGAGGTGGTATCTCATTGTGCTTTTGATTTGTATTTCCCTGATAGCCAGTGATGCAGAGCATTTTCACATGTCCTTCTTGGCCATGTCTATGTCTTCTTTGGTGACATTTCTGTTCATGTCTTTTGCCCATTTCATGATTTTAGATTATTTGTTTCTTTGCTGTTGAGTTTCATAAGTTCTTTATAGATCTTGGAAACTAGCCCTTTATCTGATAGGTCATTTGCAAATATCTTCTCCCATTCTGTAAGTTGTCTCTTAGTTTTGTTGATTGTATCTTTTGGTATGCAAAAGCTTCTTATCTTGATGAAGTCCCAAAAATTCATTTTTGCTTTTGTTTCTCTTGCCTTCAAGGATGTATCTTCCAAGAAGCTGCTGTGGGAAAGTGCAAAAAGGGTGTTGCCTTTGTTCTCCTCTACGACTTTGATGGGATCTTGTCTCACATTTAGATCTTTCATCCATTTTGAGTTTATCTTTGTGTATGGTGTAAAAGATTGGTCTAGTTTCATTCTTCTGCATGTGAATGTCCAATTTTACGAGCACCATTTATTGAAGAGACTGTCTTTTTTCCAGTGGATAGTCTTTCATTCTTTGTCGAGTATTAGTTGGCCATAAAGTTGAGGGTCCACTTCTAGATTCTTTATTCTGTTCCATTGATCTCTGTGTCTGCTTTGGTGCCAGTACCACAATGTCTTGATGACCAGAGCATTGTAGTAAAACCTGAAATCTAGCATTGTGAAAACCCCTGCTATGGTTTTCTTTTTTTAATGTTCCCTGGGCTATTCGGGGTATTTTCTGATTCCACACAAATCTTAAGATGATTTGTTCCAACTCTCTGAAGAAAGTCCATGGGATTTTGAAAAGGATTGCATGAAATGTGTAAATTGCACTGGGTAACATTCACATTTTCACAATATTAATTCTACAAATCCATGATCATGGAATATTTTTCCATCTCTTTGTGTCTTCCTCAATTTCTTTCAGAAGTGTTCTGTAGTTTTCAGGGTAGAGAACCTTTACCACTTTGGTTAGGTATATCCTAGGTATCTTATGCTTTGGGGTGCAATTGTAAATGAGACTGTCTCCTTAATTTCTCATTCTTCAGTCTCATTCTTAGTGTAGAGAAATGCCACTAATTTCCGGGCATTGATTTTGTATCCTGCCACACTACTGACTTGCTGTATGAGTTCTAGCAATCTTGGGGTCGACTCTTTTGGGTTTTCAATGTATAGTATAATGTCATCAGTGAAGAAAGAGATTTTGACTTCTTCTTTCCAATTTGGATGGCTTTCATTTATTTTTGTTGCCTGATTGCTAAGGCTAGGACATCTAGTACTATGTTGAATAGCAGTGGTGTGAGTGGACATCCCTGTCTTGTTCCTGATCTTAGGGGAAAGGTTCTCAGTTTTTCTCCATTGAGAATGTTACTTGCTGTGGGCTTTTTGTACTTGGCTTTGAAGATGCTGAGGAATGTGCCCTCTATCCCTACGCTCTGAAGAGTTTTGATCAAGAATCGATGCTGTATTTTGTCAAATGCTCTCTGAATCTATTGAGAGGATCCTATGGTTCTTGTTTTTTCTTTTGCTGATATGATCAATCACATTGATTGCTTTCTGAGTGTTGAACCAGCCTTGCATCCCAGGGATAAATCCCACTTGTTCATGGTGAATAATCTTCTTAATGTATTATTGGATCCTATTGGCTAGTATCTTGTTGAGAAGTTTTGCATCCCTGTTTATCAAGGATATTGGCCTATAATTCTCCTTTTTGGTGGGGTCTTTATCTGGTTTTGGAATTAAGGTGATGCTGGCTTCTTAGAACGAGTTTGGAAGTACTCCATCTCTTTCTATCTTTCAGCTTTAGTAGAATAGGTATGTTTCTTCTTTAAACGTTTGATAGAATTCCCCTGGGAAGCCATCTGGCTCTGGACTTTTGTGTCTTGGGAGGTTTTTGATGACTGCTTCAATTTCCTCCCTGGCTATTGGCCTGTTCAGGTTTTCTATTTCTTCCTGTTCCAGTTTTGGTAGTTTGTGGTTTTCCAGAAATGCATCCATTTCTTCTACATTGCCTAATGAGCGTATAGCTGCTCATAATAAGTTTTTAAAATCGTTTATATTTCCTCAGTATTGGTGGTAAAATCTCCTTTTCCTGATTTTATTAACTTGAGTCTTTTCTCTCTTCTTTTTAATAGGGCTGGCTAATGGTTTATCTATCTTATTAATTCTTTCAAAGAACCAACTCCTGGTTTTGTTGATCTGTTTCATAGTTCTTCTGGTCTCTATTTCATTGAGTTCTGCTCGAAGCTTTATTAATTCTCTTCTTCTCCTGGGTGTGGGATCTATTTGTTCTTCCTTCTCCAGCTCTGTTAGGTGCAAGGTTAGCTTTTGTATTTGAGTTCTTTCCAGTTTTTGGATGGATGCTTGTATTGCGATGTATTTCCCCCTCAGGACTGGTTTTGCTGTATCCCAAAGATTTTGAATGGTTGTATCTTCATTTTCAGTAGTTTCCATGAATTTTTTAATTTCTTCCCTAATTTCCTGGTTGACCCTTTTATCTGTTAGCAGGATGGTCCTTATCTCCATATGTTTGAAATCCTTCCAAGCTTCTTCTTGTGATTTAGTTCTAATTAAAAGCATTATGGTCTGAAAATATGCAGGGGACAATCCCATTCTTTTGGTATAGGTTAAGAGCTGATTAGTGTCCCAGTATGTGGTCTCTTCTGGAGAAAGTTCCATGTGCACTTGAGAAGAATGTGTATTCAGTTGCTTTTGGATGTAAAGTTCTGTAAATATCTGTGAAATCCATCTGGTCCAGTGTAACATTTCAAGCTCTTATTTCTTTGGAGATATTGTGCTTAGAAGACCTGTCATTTACAGGAAGTGCTGTGTTAAAGTGTCCCAGTAGAAGTGTATAATTATCTAAGTCTTTACTTTGGTTCTTAATTGATTGCAGCTCCCACATTCGGGGCATATATATTAAGGATTGTTAAGTCCTCTTGTTGGATAGATCCTTGAAGTATGATATAGTGGCCCTCTTCATCTCTTACTACTGTCTTTGGGATAAACTTTAATTCATCTGATATAAGGTTGGCTACCCCTGCTTTCTTTTGAGGACCATTTGAATGGTTAATGGTTCTCCAACCTTTTATTTTCAGGCTGTAGGTGTCCTTCTGTCTCAAATGAGTCTCTTGTTGACAGCAAATAGATGGTTCTTGCATTTTTTATCCAGTCTGAAACCCTGCGCCTTATGATGGGATCATTATGCCCATTCACATTCAGAGTTACTATTGAAAGATATAAATTTAGTGTCATCTTAATACCTATTCAGTTCCTGTTTTTGTGGATTATTTCTTTGGACTTCCTCTTTCTTTTAAAGAATACCCCTTAATATTTCTTGGACAGCTCGTTTGGTGGTCCCAAATTCTTTCAGTTTCTACCTATCTTGGAAGCTCTTTATCTCTCCTCTTCGGAGTGAGAGCCTTGCTGGATAAAGTATTCTTGGTGGCAGGTTCTTCTCATTTGGGACCCTGAATATATCCTGCTAGCCCTTTCTGGCCTGCCAGGTCTCTGTGGAGACATCTGCTGTCAACCTAATATTTCTCCCCTTATATGTTGGGGATCTCTTGTCTCTTGCTGCTTTAAGGATCTTCTCTTTATCTTTGGAATTTGCAAGTTTCACTATTAAAAATTCGAGGTTTTGAATAGATTTTATTGACTTTGGGGGGGGAACCTCTCTATCTCCTGGATCTGAATGCCTGTTTCCCTCCCCAAATTAGGGACGTTCTCAGCTATGATTTGTTTAAATATACTTTCTGATCCTCGGTCTCTTTCAGTGCCCTCTGGAACCCCAATTAAACAGATTTTTCCTTCTGAGGCTGTCATTTATTTCCCTTAACCTTTCCCCATGGTATTTTAATTGTTTTTCTCTTTTTTCCTCAGCTTCCTTCCTTGCCATCAACTTATATGTCATTCACTTGTTCTTCTACTTCATTAACCCTCATCGTTAGGATCTCCAGTGTGGATTACATCTCATTTAATTGATTTTTAATTTCGGCCTGATTAGATCTAAATCCTGCAGTCATGAAGTCTCTTGCATTCTTTATGCTTTTTTCCAGAGCTACCAGTAGCTTTATAATTGTGCTTCTGAATTGGCTTTCTGACATTGAATTGTAATCCAAATTCTGTAATTCTGTCAGAGAGAGTACTATCTCTGACTCTTTCTCTTGTGGTGAGTTCTTCCTTTTAGTCATTTTGCTCAGTGCAGAGTGGCTAAAAACAAGTTGTACTGGAAAAATTAAGGAGAAAATAAAGGAGAAGGAAAAAAAGGGAAAAAAAAGCAAAGAACTAAAAACAAAAAAACAAAAAACAAAAACAAGAAAAACCAAGGAGGGGTATTCTCTGATTCTATATACTGCCAAGTCCCTCAACTTCCCCTGGAGCTTTTCAGTTCTGCTTAGTCAATAACTTGCTCTCCTCCTGTCATTCCAGCTGGTCTTCTGGTGGAGGGGCCTCGTGTTCTGTTTCTCATGTGTGTGCACATGGGGGAGCTGCCCCATTCCCTGCCAGGTGCATGGCTCAGTGGGAACTGTTTATCCTATGAGGCCCCTGCTCCCTGGTGGCCCTGCTCCATCCCAGTCACAAGGTGACACAGGGAGGAACAAGAAGACTGGCAGCAGCCAGCTCTCCATCTCTGGAGTCAGCTCCCACAGTAACACCCGCAGCTCCCAGTCCACAGGGGCCTGGATGATCCGGGGGCGGAGGGTGCTGATCTGCACAGCTCAGGGTGACCCGGGGCCAGGAGCCTCCTCGCTGTTCTGTGTCCTCCCACCTCTGCCTGTCCCTGGGAGAACGCTGGATCCTAGGCTGTGTCTCCCAGCACCCTGGGCTCCAGGGCCTGCGCCGCGGGAATCTCGCCCCCTGGGGCTACGCAGCCCCCTCCACGTGAAGCCCCCACCTGAGCCGCCACCTGAGCTGCTACCGAGGCCCCACCAGGCATGCGCTCCAGCCTTTTATGGAGCTTGGCCTGTGGTGTGTGGCACACTTTCCCCCGGGGCGTCCTTCCTCTGTTAGTGACCCCGGGAACCTGGGGCTCCACTGCCCCTCCTGGGATCCTGCCCGAGTTCCCTGTCAGTGCCTTTCTGTCTGGGAAGATTGGTAAAGTTCCTGCTTCTCCAGGACTGGACTTTCCTGTCCTGGAGGCTCTCACCACCCGGCCTCAGCCCGGCTCCTAGCGGGGGCTCCTCCCCCACTGGATGCTTTTTTATTTATTTTTTTTCCATCTTCCTACCTTGATGGAATTGTGAATCCTTCTCACTGTAGCATTCCAGCTGTTCTCTCTTTAAATCACAGGCCGAATTCTTAGGCTTTCAGGATGATTTTTTAAGGTATAGCTCTCGGACCCACAGCCTCCACCGCCTCCCCAAACACTTCTTCAAGAGGTTCTGGGGTCGAGAAGCTGCCGTTTTTTATTTTAATTCTTACTGTCTTTCTGTCTCTACCCAGTCAAATAACATGGAAAAACCCTCATTGCAATAAATCAATTAGTTAACATTTTTAAGAAAAATTAGAGTGTGTGTAACTCATAGGGATTATTCTTCATGAAAAGTTTTCAAATTAAAATTTAATAAATAGGAAAAAATGAACAAATAACAAGATCAAAGAGTGCTGACATTGTCCTGTTACAATAGCTTTATTAATAGAGTAATTGGCGTACATTTCAATAGTCCAACTTTACTTGTAAGCCTAAATGATTCTAATACCATTTCATTAGAAATGTACAATTGAAAATATTCATTTGCAATATATGCATAGAATACCATAGCATCAATAGCTCTGACAAAGCTTTTATACCTGAAATGCCCTTTATTCACTGTCATCTAACAAAAGTTCATCCATTCTTCAAGACTTAGATAAAAAGCCAATTCCTTATTGAAGCTTTCCCAGATTCCCTCACAAAAAAGCCATCAGGTATCAATTGTCATGGTTCTTTCATTATTCATATTTTAGTCATTTATTATACTCTACCTCTTTCTATAGGTTTGTATGTAAGTGTGTGTTTCTTTACTTCCCATACTACTTTATAAAGATCTCATGAAATTCATAGATTATATATTTCTATTTCTTTGCACAAATACTCTAGGTCAGTCTTGTATCTAAGGGACAGTCACAAATGTTTTGTATAATTACAAAATATTGGAATTACAAAATGTCATAAGTATTCATATCATCCAAGGAACTAATAATCTGATTATAGTATCATGGAAAATAATATTAAAGCTACCTCCTTTTCTTTTGTCCTCAAAAACAAACTCTATTCAAGTTAAATTCCTCCCTTCATATCATAGAATAGGTTTCACCATCTATGAGAACTTGTGGTATTTTGGTTTGAAAATGCCTATGTACTTTGTTCTCTCTACTTTTTAATTCAATTTTCAAAAATGCTTCCTTCTTCACTTTCATTGTTGACTATGATTATAAATTTAATATCTTCTTTATACATTTTTTCACTTTTAAATTGTATCATCAAGAGTTGTAGAGAGAAATCTTAATATATTAAGCCTTGAACTTCAACTTTGAAACATGATGTTTTTCTTCATAGCAAAGGGCTCCAACACAGGTCAAAAGCATATGAAAAATATCTGTTTCTAGCCATGATGAAATAAATAGAACCATAGTTGCCCTCGTAACATAAACAACTAGAAAACTGAAGAATATATATATTATGAGAGACACATAGAGCGAGGTTGGTAGATAGAGGGAGAAGTAGGCTTCTCACAGGGAGCCTGATGTGGGACTCAATACCTGGACCAGGATCACTCCCTGAGCCAAAGGCAAATTCTCAACCACTGTGCCACCCAGGTGTCCTGGAAATGGATATTTTAATTATTGTGATGGCTACACAGGCATACACATATGTTAAAACTCATTAAATTGAAACTTAAAATGGGCATATCTGCAGAATTCCAGGGAATTCAGGGAAGAGGAAGATCATAAGCTCAACTCATCCAACAGATACATATAGATAACACCCACTTCAGTGCAACTAATCTAGGAAATGAACTGAAGACAGGAAGAACTGGCTTTCCACAGTTCATCTTAGAGAGGAGACCACATCAAAATTAATAGGAAAGGCAGAGACACAGTTGGAAATCAAACTAATCTGCAAGACTAACCAAAAGAGGAAGAAGAAGAAGAAGAAGAAGAAGAAGAAGAAGAAGAAGAAGAAGAAGAAAAGAAAAGAGAAAAAAAAGAAAAGAAAATAAAAGAAAGAAGGGAAGAGAAAAGAAAAGAAAGAAGGGAAGAGAAAAAAGAAAAGAAAAAAGTCATCATGACATGGAAAAGGAAGAGGAACAGGCCCTACAAAAAGCACTCCAGACACAGGGGAGCTATACTGGGAAGACAAATCTCCATAATACTTGGTTTTGAAAACAAGAGGGGTTTAATGTCATGAGTTTTTACAATCAGTGTTCTTAACGCCAGGTATTTTAAAAATCAGTGGACTCAACTCTGGGAGAGCCAGTGGGTGATAGGAAAGAGTAGCCTCTCTTAAAATGATAGCACAACAAATAACCCTATAGAGATACAACATAAAGGCACCAATTTGAAAAGCATCTCGGGTATAGAGAAGAAGATTTATTCACTAATCTCAGAACATGTACTGAAGGGACAGGAATCTTTAGGAGACCTCGCCAAGAACAAAAGAACTGGCAGGCGCCATTTCTCTACCCTGCCCCACAGCCTACCAAGACACCTGCAGAAACCAGCACAAACACTTTGTTACCTGGCTTGCTAACACTCTGTCAACAGATTCTTCTGAAGACTCACTCCATCTAACTTACTCCACTCCCCACTTGGCAGGAGTCCATCCAAAGCAGTGCCACAAGCATCTCATTGTGCAAGCAGCTACAACAGTGGTCAGCACCACACTAAATTGACTCTTGCTGTGGGGAGATAAGAAGATAAGCATATGCATCAGTTCTACTGCAGCCCAAGCAATGGTTCAGGAACATACATCTGATCTGACTGCTGGTCCTGCCCACAACAAACCCTCTTGGGAGGCAAACACAAAAGAGTACCCAGTACTTTGGGGTAACTGTAACTCCAACAGACAGACTGGTGGCAGACATCTGCTCTGAGTGCAGGCCTCATCCCCTAACAAAAGCAACTCAGGGTACAGTATAGAGACAGCACCCTGCAATTCAGTGTCATCACAGCCCCAGCAGAGGTCAGACCCGACTCAAGCAAAAGGCAGTCCCAGATGGGACCCTTAACATCAGAGGTACCAAACACTGCCCACAACAAGCATAAGGCCACTGTAGCCACTTGACTGAAGGCAAACACAGCTTAAACACAATAGTAGGGCACACACAACACATACAGGAAACACTCTTGAAGTTCCATGTTCTGGAGAACAAGGGATATTGCACTATAGGGTCTCCTCATAAGGACACTACTTTCAAGATCAGGAGATATTCCTAACTTTCCTGATACATAGGAATAGACACAGAGTGACACAGAGGAATATTTCCCAAATGAAATAACAGGAAAAAAGCACAGCAAAAGAGCTCAACAAAACAGAGACAAGCAATATGCCTCGTAGGGAATTCAAAGTAAAGGGTCATAAAGATATATACTGGAGAAAAGAATGGAGGATCTTAGTGAGACTTTTATCAAAGACATAAAACTTAACAAATAACCAATCAGAGATGAAAAATTCAATAACTTAGATTAGGAATACACTAAAAGGAACAAATAGTAGACCAGAAGAAGAAGAGTAGATCAATAAGCTAGGGGGCAGAGTAATAGAAAGCAACCAAGCAGAACAGAAAAAGAAAATAATAATAGTAATAATAATAATAATAATAATAAACAACTGAGAATAGGTTAAATAAATTAACTCAGCAACATCATCAATTATAAAAACATTCGTATTATAGGAGCCCCAAAAGTTAAAAACAGACACTAAGGGACAGAAATTTATTTGAAAAAATCATAGCTGGAAACATCCCAAATATGTGGAAGGAAACAAATATCCAGATATAGGAGGAACAGAGAGCCCCAACAAAATGAACTCAAGAAGGCCCATACAAAGACACATAATACCTGAAACTACAAAAAAGTCCTGATAAGGAAAGAATTTTCAACACAGCCAAAGAAGTTCAAAGCAGTTACATGCAAAGGAAACACCATGAGAATATCAGCTGATTTTTCAGTAAAAATTTGAGGGACAGAAGAAAGTGGCAGGATATACTCAAAGTGATGAAAGAAAAAACCTTTTATTTTAAATATTTTATTTATTCATGAGAGACACAGCAAGAGAGGCAGAGACATAGACAGAAGGAGAAGCAGGATTCCTACCAGGACTCTGGAATCACACCCTGAGCCAAAGGCAGACGTTCAACTACTGAGCCACCCAGGCATCTCTGAAAGAAAAAGCCTTAAGCCAAGAATACTTTATCCAGCAAGATGATCGTTGAGAATGGGAAAGATAAAGATTTTTAAAGACAAACAAAAGTTAATTTACTTCATGACAACTAAACCAAAGTTACAGGAAATGTTAAAGGGAATTCTTTGAGTGAAAAGAAAGGCCATAATCAGGAGTAAGAAAAATTAGGAAAGAAAAACTTTTACATGTATATACAAACATAATGAAAGTAGATCAATCCCTTATAAAATCAGTATAAAGAGGGATGCCTGGTTGGCTCAGTTGGTTAACCATCTGACTTGATTTCAGCTTAGGTCATGATCTTGGGGATGTGAGATTGAGCTCCTCATGGGGCTCGATGCTGAGTGTGGAGCCTGTTTGAAATTCTCTCCCTCTGCCCCTCCCCACCCCAGGTTGTTTTTTCTCTCTCTCTCTCAAAAGAAAAAGAAAAACAGTACAAAGATTAAAGCACAAAGCAATAAAAATCAATTATACCAGTAAAAATCAGTCAAGTGGGACAGGTGGAGAAAAGGACCCTAGACTCATCTCATCCCACAAATACAACTGTAAACTGCCAAAGCATTCTAAATGTCTCAGAAACCAACCTGAAAACTGACAGAATAAACTCTACAACTAAAGGGAGAGAAGAAGCCACATTAAAAAAGGAAGGAAGTATGGGGAGATGGCCCTGGAGAGAAATGGATCAAACATAGTGCAGAGGAGAGTGTGTCATGGTCATAGAGAGGGCCAAAGAGGGTAGAGAACACAAGGGAACACACAATAACATTTCCCCAAAGCCCTGGGGGAAGACAAGAAGGGCTGAGTTTTATGAATTCTTGCAAAAATCAGAGCATAATTCCTGCAGTTTAAAGGTTGGAAGGTTTGGCTGGGATGGAGTCAAGAAGGCACTGCCCTCCTCCTGGAGAGAAGGCAGGCAAACAAAATGGGGGCAGGTGGCATGAAAACTATGATTTGAAGAACACCTGTGGCACAGAATGGAAAGATTATTGACTCTTCTTGGACACATTCCTGAGAGACAGCATTCAAGGAAATACCTCTCCAGGGACAAAGGCTGACACAATTTCCTTCATCTCCCCTTAGCATAAACACAGAACCACCTGCAAGAAGCAGAGCAGTGCCAACACTAGCTGCCTAAAGTGCTTGCACCAAGTCCTACAACTCAACACTGTGGTGGAACTGCCCTTCTCAGTTAAGTTTGTCTCAGTCCCACTATGGTAGATCTCTTCCCCAGAAAGCCAACAGAAACATCTGCCCCCAAAACATCCCCTGACCAGAGAATTGTGAAGAGATTCGGTTCTAGTGGAAGTAGTATCAGATCTCATTTAACAAGCAAAACAGAGCACACCTAGTTAAAACTCATCACTTTCTGGCCAAAGACTAAACACTGCCCACTACAGGCAAGAAGAGGCCCTGCAGATGATAGCCTCAAGAATAGAGCAGCTAAAACACAAGAACAGAGCACAAATAGCACACACAGAGCACCCCCTTGTCCCTGAAGGGACAGGCCTGGGACACTACATGTCTCTTCTTCAAAGGCCATCACGTTCAGGAGCAAGAAATACAATGGGCTTCTTAAACACAGAAAAAGGCAGAGACTTTCAAAAATTAAAAGATGGAGGAATTCATACCAAATGAAAGAACAAGATAAGGCCACAGTCAAAGATCTAAGTGAAAAAGATATAAGTTACATGCCTGATGGGGAATTTAAAGCAACAATAATAAGAATACTTCACCTGGCTTGAGAAAATAATGGAAGACTTCAGGAAGACCCTCACCAAAGAGATTAAAAAACTTAAAATAGAATCAGAAATGAAGAATGAAAAACTGAGATTGGAAACAGGCTTGATGCAATGAACAAAAGCCTGGAAGAAGTAGATAAATGAATAATTAATACAGCAGGCAAAATTATGGAGGATAATGAAGCTCAACAAACAGAGAAAGAAGAACTATGGAACATGAGACTAGACTGAGGTAAATTAGTGACTCCATCAAGCATAATAACATTCTTTTTTATAGGAGTCCCAGAAGGAAACAAAAGAGAAAGGAGACAGAAGGTTTATTTTAGGAAATTATAGCTGACAACTTTCCTAATCTGGGAGAAAGAAACAGACATCCAGTCAAGGAGGCAGAGAAGTCCCATTAAAAGCAGCAAAAAGCAGGTCAACACCAAGATATACTGTAATTAAATTTACAAAACATAGTGGTAAAGAAAATAAAATTTAAAGCAGCAAGACAAAAGAAGTCTTAACTTACAAAGGAAGACCATAGGCTGACTGCAGATTTCCCATTGAAGTTGTCAAGCCAGAAGGGAGTGGTATGATATATTCAACCTGCTGAATGGAAAAAAATCTACAACCAAGATTTTTTTTCTATCCAGAAAGGCTATAATTCAGAATAGAAGTAGAGATAAAGAGTTTCCCAGGCAAGCGAAAACTGAAGGAGTTCATAACTACTAAAACAACCCTGCAAGAAATATTAAAGGGGAATCTTTAAGTGATAAAGAAAGACCAAAATGATTAACACAAATGAGAAAGGAACAGAGAAAATTTCCAAAACCAATGACAAGTAATAAAATGGCACTAGATACATATCTATTAATAATTACTCTGCATGTATATGGCCTAAATTCTCCAATCGAGAGACATAGAGTGTCAGAATGGATTAAAAAAAAATACAAGATACACCTATATGCTACCTATAGAGACTCTTTTTAGACTTAAATACATCTGCAGATTGAAAGTGAGGGGTTGGAGAATCATTTATCATGCAAATAGATATCAAAAGAAAGCTAAGGTAAGAATACTTATATCAGACAAACTAGACCTTAAAACACAGTGTAATGAGAGATTAAGAACACTATAATAAAAGGGATAATCCAACAAGATCTGACAATTATAAATATTTATGCACCAAAAATGAGAGCGCCCAATATATATAAAACAAATAACAATGAACATAAAGGAACTAATTGATAATAATACAATAATAGTAGGGGCCTTTAACATCCCACTTACATCAATAGGCACAACAGACAAGCAGAAAATCAACAAGGAAACAATGGCTTTGAATGACGTACTATACCAAATGGACTTAACTGATATATACAGGCACTTCCATCCTTTTTTTTTTCAAGTTTTAATGTCTAGTTAGTTAATGTATACTGTATTATATTAGTTTTAGGTGTAGAATTTAGTGATTCATCACACACATACAATACCCAGTGACCAACACAAGTGCCCTCCTTAATACCTATCACATTTAATATGTCCCCCCACCCATCACCCCTCCAGTATCCCAAATTTGTTTTCTATATGTAGGAGTCTGTTTTCTGGTTTGACTCTTTTTTTCTCCATATGTTCGCCTGTTTTGTTTCTAAAATTTTACATATGAGTGAAATATAATATTTGTCTTTCTCTGACTGACTTGTTTCACTCAGCAAAATACTCTCCAGTTTCACCCACATCTTTAAAATGGCAGGATTTCATACTTTTTAAAAATTAGTTTCAGAGGTAGAATATGGTGATTCATGAGTTGCATATAACACCTAGTGCTCATTACATCAAGTGCACTTCTTAATGTCCATTACCCAATTTTCTCTTCTTGCCACCCATCTCCCCTCCAGCAAACCCTCAGTTTGTTACCTATAGTTGAGTCCTATAGTTGAGTCTTTTATGGTTTGTCTCCCTGTTTTCATCTTATTATATATTTCCTTCCCTTCCCCTATGTTCATCTGTTTTCTTTCTTTCTTTTTTTTTTAAAGATTTTTATTGGGGCACCTGGGTGGCTCAGTGGTTGAGAATCTGTCTTTGGCTCAGGTCGTGATCTCAGGGTTCTGGGATCGAGTTCTACGTCAGGCTCCTCACAGGGAGCCTGCTTCTCTCTCTGCCTATGTCTCTGCCTCTCTCTCTGTGTCTCTCATGAATAAATATTTTTTTATTTAAAAACTTAAAAAAATAAAGAAATATAATGGAATACCATTATATATATAATATATAATTGCATACACACACACACACACACAATGGAGATATATCAGTTGAAGGACTTTTGAGCTCTTTCCATAATTTAGGTATTGTTGATAATACTACTATAAATATTAGGGGGTATTACTTGGAATTAGTGTTTTTGTATCTTTGGATAAATATCTGTAGTTCAATTGCTAGATCATAGGGTAGTTCCACTATTCAGGTTTGAGGAAATTCCATACTATTTTCCACAATGGCTGCACCAGTTTACATTCCCACCAATAGTGTGAGAAGGTTCTCCTTTCTCTGCATCTTTGATAAAAACCTGTAGTTTCTTGTGTTGTTAAATTTAGCCATTCTGACAGGTGTACATCTACACATCTACATCTCATTGTAGTTTTGATTTGCATTCCAATGATGATAAGTGATGTTCAGCATCTCTTCATGTGTCTGTTATCATCTGTATGTCTTCTTTGGAAAAATGTCTATTCATGTCTTCTACCGATGTTTTAACAGGATTATTTGGGTTTTTTGGGGTGTTGACTTTTATAAATTCTTTACATATTTTGGATACTAATCCTTTTTAAAAAAATTTTTATTTATTTATGATAGTCACACAGAGAGAGAGAGAGAGAGAGAGGCAGAGACATAGGCAGAGGGAGAAGCAGGCTCCATGCACCGGGAGCCCGACGTGGGATTCGATCCTGGGTCTTCAGGATCGCGCCCTGGGCCAAAGGCAGGCGCCAAACCGCTGCACCACCCAGAGATCCCAGGATACTAATCCTTTATCAGATATATTCTTTGCAAATATATCATCTAATTAATTAGATTGCCTTTTAGTTTTGTTGATTGCTTCCTTCACTGTGCAGAAGCTTTTTATCTTGATGACATCTCAATAATGATTTTTACTTTTGTTCTCTTGCCTCAAGAGACGTTTCTGGTAAGTTGCTATACCTATATCAAAGAGCTTAATGCCTGTGTTATCCTCTAGGATTTTGATGGTTTCCTGTATCATATTTAGGTCTTTCATCCATTTTGAATTTTTGCGTATGATGTAAGAAAGTGGTCCATTTTCATTCCTTTGCAAGTTACTGTCTACTTTTCTCAACATTTGTTGAAAAGACTATTTTCCATTAACTATTCCTTCCTGCTTTGTTGAAGATTAGTTGAACATAGAGCTGAGGGTCCATTTCTGGGTTTTCTATTCTGCTCCATTGATCTAAGGGTCTGTTTTCATTCCAGTACCATACTGCCTGCATCACCACAACTTTGTAATATAAATCGAAATAAGGAATCATTTGCCTCCAGATTTTCTTTCCTTTTTCAAGATTCTTTTCACTATTCAGGGTGTCTTCTGGTTCTATATAAATTGTAGGATTGTTTCTGCTAGCTCTGTGAAAAAGACTGCTGGTATCTTGACCAGGGCTGCACTAAATGCCTAGATTGCTTTGGGTAGTATAGACATTTTAACAATATGTGTTCTTCCAATCCACGAGCATGGATTATTTTTCTATTTCATTGTGTCATCTTCAATTTCTTTCATCACCGCTTTATGGTTTTCAAAGTATAAATCTTTAACTGTATTGAGTAGGCTTATTTCTAGGTATCTTATGGCTTCTGGTGCAATTGCAAATGGAGTAAATTCCTCGATTTCTCTTTCTGCCCCTTCATTATTGGAGGATAGAGATGAAACAGGTTTCTGAATGTTGATTCTGTATCCTGTGACTCTACTGAATTTGTGTATCATTTTTAACAAATTTTTGGTAGAGTCCTTTTCGTTTTCCATATAGACTTCCATGTTGTCTACAAATTGTGAGTTTGATGTCTTTCTTGTCAATTTGGGTTATCTTTTATTTCTTTCTATTGTCTTATTCCTGAGTGTAGGACTTACAGGACTATGTTAAATAACTGGTAAAACTGGGCATCCTTGTCTGGTTCCTAACCATAAAGTAAAATTTCTCAGATTTCCCTTATTGATGATGTTATTAGCTGTAGGTTTTTAATATATGGCCTATATGATATTGAGATATGTTCTATCTCTACTTTGTTGAGTGTTTTTAATCATTGTACTTTGTCAAATGCTTTTTCTGCATTTATTGAGGGTATCAAATGTTTCCTAACCTTTCTTTTATTAATGTGTTATATCATGTTGATTGATTTGAGAATAATATTCTCAATCCCACTTGATCATGGTGAACAATTCTCTTAATGAACTGTTGGATTCAATTTGCTAGTATTTTATTCAGAGTTTTGCATCCATATTCATCTGAGATATTGGCAGTAGTTCTCTTTATAGTAGTAGAGTGATTCATTTTTGAATCAAGGCAATCCTGGCCTCATAGAAAGAATTTGTATTTTTTCCCCCTCCAATTCTATTACTTTGGAATAGTTTGAGAAGAATAGGTACTGATTCTTTTTAACTGTCTGGTAGAATTGCCATGGGAAGTCATCTGGCCCTGGACATTTTTGGGGGAGATTTTGATAATTGATTCAACTATCTTACTTCCGGGATGCCTTGGTGGCTCAGTTAGGCATCTGCCTTTGGCTCAGGTCATGATCCCAGGGTCCTAGGATCAAGCCCCAAGTCAGGCTTTCTGTTTAGTGGGAAGCTTGCTTCTCCCACTTCCTCTGTCTGCCAGTACCCTTGCTTGTGTGCGCTCTCTCTCTCTCTTTCTCTGTCAAATAAATAAATAAAAATCTTCTTAAAAAAGAAAACAATTACTTTGCTTCTTTTGTCCAATTTAATAAGTATAACTTGTGATTTTCTTTTAAAAGAAATGCTATAGAAATATAAATATTCTTGTATTATAATCAGTGTTACATTGTATTGAATGTTTAATTTAGACATCATTCTAAAGGATTAATATTTAAATTCACCAAGAATATCCTTACACTTCAAATATTTTATTAATTTCATTGAAGTTAAGTCAAAAGTAAAATATTTCAGAGAAAGTTTAATAAACTTTTATTTCAGAAAATACCAATAAACATAGACATATCTAACAAAAATACAGGTGGAAATGGAAAAATTCAGTCTATTATTCAGATATTTGCGACAGAAACAAAAAAGGTCAGGCATTTGTAAAGGATTTTCTGAAATATATGGCTTAATTTAAATCCAATTAATTAACATATAGTGTATTATTAATTTCAGAGGTAGAGTTCAGTGATTCCTCAGTCTTATATAATCCCCAGTGCTTATTAAATCACATGGCATTTTTTTCTTGTCTTTTAAGATTTTATTTATTTATTCATGAGAGACAGAGAGAGAGAGAGAGAGAGAGAGGCAGAGACACAGGCAGAGGGAGAAGCAGGCTCCATGCAGGGAACCTGACATGGGACTTGATCCCGGGTCTCCAGGATCACACCTTGGGCTGAAGGTAGTGCTAAACTGCTGGGCCACCAGGGCTGCCCCATCACATGGCATTATTAATGTCCATCACCCAGTTACTCTGTCCTCCAAACTCCATCCCTTCTGGCAACCTTCATTTTTTTTTTTTTTTTTTTTTTTTTTTTTGCTATGATTAAGAGTTTTTTCTGGTTTGTTTCCCTCTCTGATTTCATTTTATTTTATTTTTCTCTCCTTTCCTCTATGATCCTCTGTTTTGTTTCTTGAATTCCACATATGAGAGAGATCATATGATAATTGTCTTTCTCTGATTGACTTATTTGCCTTAGCATAATACTCTCTAGTTCCATTCATGTCATTGCAAATGGCAATATTTCATTTTTTTGATGGCTGAGTATTCCATTATACATATATATCATATCTTTATCCATTCATCTGTTGATGTATATTGGGGCTCTCTCCATAGTTTGGCTAATGTAGACATTGCTGCTATAAACATTGAGGTGCAGGTGCCCCTTCGGTTTAGTACATTTGTATCTTTAAGGTAAATACCTAGTAGTGCAATTACTGGGTTGGAGGGTAACTCTATTTTCAACTTCTAAAGGAACCTGCATGATGTATTCCAAAGTGGCTGCACCAGCTTGCATTCACCAAACATGTAAAAATGTCCCCCATTCTCCACATCCTTGCCAACATCTGTTGTTTCCTGACTTGCTAATTTTAGTCATTCTGACTGGTATGAGGTGGCATCTCATTGTGGTTTTGATTTGTATTTCCCTGATGCCAGTGATGTTGAGCATTTTTTTCATGTGTCTGTTGGCCATTTTTATGTCTTCTTAGGAGAAATGTCTGTGCATGTCTTTTGTCCATTTCTTGAATGGGTTATTTGTTCTTTGGGTTGAGTTTGATAAGCTTGTTATGGATTTTGGATACTAGCCCTTTATCTGAAATGTCATTTGCAAATACCTTCTCCCATTCTGTTGGTTGTCTTTTGGTTTTGTTGGCTGTTTCCTTTCTCTGCAAAAGTGTTTTATCTTGATTAAGTATCAATAGCTCAATTTTGTTTCCATTGCCTTTGGAGATGTGTCTAGAAAGAAGTTGCTGTAGCTGAGGCCACAGAGGTTGTTGCCTGTGTTAACCTCTAGAATTGTGATGGATTCTTGACTCACATTTAGATATTTAAACCATTTCGAATTTATCTTTTTGTGTAGTATAAGAGAATAGCCCAGTTTCATTCTTCTGTATGAGGCTGTCCAATTGTCCCAGATCCATTTATTGAAGACACTGTCTTTTTTCCAGTGGATATTCTTTCCTGCTTTGTCAAAGATGATTGACCATAGAGTTGAGGGTCCATTTCTGGATTCTCTAATATGTTTCATTGATCCATGTGTTTGTTTTTGTGCCAGTACCATACTGTCTTGATGATTACAGCTTTGTAATACAGCTTGAAGTCAGGCATTGTGATGCCCCCAGCTTTGATTTTTTTTCAATATTCCTCTGTTATTTGGGGTCTTTTCTGATTCCATATAAATCTTAGAATTATTTGTTCCAACTCTGTGAAGAAAGTCCATATTTTGATAGGGATTGCATTGAATGTGTAAATTGCTCTAGGTAGCATAGACATTTTCCTAATATTTATTCTTCTAATCCATGTGCATGGAATGTTTTTCCATCTCTTTGTGTCTTCCTAGGTTTATTTTGTAAGTGTTCTGTAGTTTTTAGAGTGCAGATTCTTTACCCTTTTGGTTAGGTTTATTCGTAGATACCTTATGGTTTTGGGTGCAATTGTAAATGAGATTGATTCCTTAATTTCTCTTTCTTCAGTCTCATTATTTATGTATAGAAATGCAATTGATATCTGTGCACTGATTTTATATACTGCCACTTTGCTGAATTCCTGTGTCAGTTCTAGCAATTTTTTTAGTGATGTCTTTTGGGTTTTTCACATTGACTATCATGTCATCTGTGGAGAGTGAGAGTTTGATTTCATCTTTAGAATTTGGATGACTTTTATTTCTTTTTGTTGTCTGATTGCTGAGTCTATGACTTTGAGAATTACATTGAACAACAATGGTGAGAGTGAACATCCCTGTCGTGTTCCTGATTGTAGGGGAAAAGCTCTTAGTATTTCCGCATTGAAAATGATATTTGCTGTGAGCTTTTCTAATATGACTTATATGATACTGAAGTGTGTTCCCTCTATCCCTACACTGTGAAGTTTTAGTAAAGAAAGTTTGCTATACTTTGTCAAATGCTTTTTCTGCATCTATTGAGAGGATCATATGATTCTTGTCCTGTTTTTTATTATGTGATGTATTACATTGATTGATTTGTGGATATTGAACTAGTCTGGCAGCCTAGGAATAAATCCCACTTGGTCATGGTGAATAATCCTTTTAATATACTGTTGTATTCTATTGGCTAGTATTTTGGTGAGAATTTTGACTTCCAGGTTTATCAGAGATTTTGGTCTGTAATTCTACTTTTTGATGGAGACTTTGGTTTCAGGATCAAGTCAATGCTTGTCTCATAGAACGAATTTGAATTTCTTTCCATTTCTATCTTTTGAAACAGTTTCATAAAAATAGTTATTAGTTCTTCTTTAAATGTTTGGTAGAACTTCCCTGTGAAGCCATCTAGCCCTGGACTCCTGTTGATGAGATATTTTTTATTACAGCTTCAATTTCCTTGCTAGTAATGGGTTTTCCTTGCTAGTTCAGGTTTTCTATTTCTTCCTGTTTCAGTTTTGGTAGTTTATACATTTCTAGGAGCATATCCATTTCTTCCAAATTGTCCAATTTGTTGGCATATAATTTTTCATAATATCTCTTAAAATTTGTTTGTATTTCTGTGATTTTGGTTGTGAATTCTCCTCTCCTGTTTTTGATCTTGTTTATTTGAGTTCTTTACCTTTTCTTTTTAATAAGTCTGTCCAGGAGCTTATCACTGTTTTTTTGTTTTTTTTTTCAAAAAATTATTTCCTGATTTCATTTATCTCTTCTGTTTTTTTCTTTTGTTGTTTGTGTACCACTTACCTCTGCTCTAATTGTGATTATTTCCCCTTCTTCTTCTGATTTTAGACTTCATTTATCTCTTACTGTTTGATTTAGGTTTAAGGTGAGGTTACCTATTTCAAATTTTCCTTGCTTCTTGAGGTAGGACTATATTACTATATAACTTCTCTCTTAGGATTGCTTTCGCTGCATCCCAAGGATTTGGACCACCATGTTTCATTTTCATTTGTTTCATGTATTTTATTAGTTTCTTCTTTAATTTCCTGTTTGATCCATTCCTTCATTTGTATCAAGGTCTTTAACCACCATATACTTATAGTCTTTCCAAAATTTTTTCCTGTACTTTTCATATTTCATAACATTGTTGCTCAGCAAAAATGCATGGTATGGTCTCAACCTTTTTGTACTTGTTGAGGTCTGATTTGTGACCTATTATGTGATCTTTCTGGAGAATGTCCCATGTGTGCTTCAAAAGAATGTGTATTCTGCTGCTTTAGAATGAAATGTTCTAAATGTATCTTAAAGTCCATCTGGTTAAGTATGTCATTCAAAGCCATTGTTTCTCCATTGATCTTCTGCTTAGATTATATATGTAGTGATGTAAGTTGGGTGTTAAAGTCCCATAGTACTGGGGCTCCCAAGTGGCTTAGTCAGTTAAGCCTCTGTCTTCAGCTCAGGTCATGATCCCAGGGTCCTGGGATTAAGCACATGTTGGGCTCCCTGCTCAGTGAGGAGTTCACTTCTCCCTTTCTTTCTCTGTGTCCCCCTCATGTTCTCTCTCTCTCTAAAATAAATTAATAAAATATGTTTTAAAAAATAAAAATCTTCTACTATTATTGTATTATTATCAATGAGTTATTTAATGTTTGTTATTAATTTTTTTATATATTTGGGTGCTACCAAGTCAACTTCATAAATATTTACAATTGTTAGATCTTCCTGTTGGATAGTCCTCTTTATCTGATGTAGTGCCCTTCTTCATCTCTTGTTACAGTCTTTGCTTTAAAATCTATTTTGTTTGATTTTAAGTATTGATACTGAAGCTTTCTTTTGACATTAATTTGCATCCATTCCCTCACTTTCAATCTGCAGGTGTCCTTAGGTGTCAAAAGAATCACTTGGAGGCAGTATATAGATGGTTCCTGTTTTTCTATTCATTCTGGTACCCTATGTCTTTTGAATGTAACATTTAGGTCATTTACATCCAGAGTAATTATTGATAAATATGAATTTAATGCCATTTTATTAATTGTTTTGTCATTGTTTCTGGAAATTTTCTGTTCCTTTCTAGTCTTTGTTGCTTCTTGTCTTTCTTTCCCACTCAAAGAGGCCCTTTTACTATTTCTTGCAGGGTGGGTTTAGTGTCACAAAATCCTTTTCTTTGTGTTTATCTGGAAAACATATCTCTCCTTCTATTCTGAATGTATGTTTACTGGATAGAGTATTCTTGGCTGTATGTTTTTGCCATTCAAGAGGTTGAATATATCATACCTCTCTTTTCTGGCTTACTAATTTTTTGTAATGTTCTGCTGCTAACCCTATGGGCCTACCCTTTTAGAGACTTTTGTTTTGCTCCTTTTAGGATTTTTTCTTTATCTCTATATTTTGCAAATTTAACTAAGTATGTCTTTGTGTTCGTCTGCTTTTCTTAATTTTAATGGGAGTTCTCTGTGCTTCCTTGATCTGTGTGTCTATTTCCTTTACCAGATATGGGAAGTTTTCAGCTATAATTTCCTCAAATAATTTTTCTGCCCCCTTTTCTCTCTTCTTCTTCTTCTGGGAGTCCTTTTTAATTTTAAAGATTTTATTTATTTATTCATGAGAGACAGAGAGGCAGAGACAAGGGAGAGGGAGAAGCCGGCTCCATGCAGGGAGCCTGATGTGGGACTCAATCCAGGGGCCCCAGGATAACACCCTGGGCTGAAGACGGTGCTAAACTGGTGAGCCACCCAGGCTGCCCTTCTTCTGGGAGTCCTATGATACAAATGTTATTACACTTGGTGGAGTCACTGAGTTCACTACGTCTACTTTTGTGATCCAATATTTTTCTTTCCCTCTTTTTTTCAGCTTCATGATTCTCCATAATTCCATCTTCCATATCACTTATTCATTCCTCGGTTTCTTCCATCCTTGTTTTCATTACCTCCAGTCTGTATTGAATCTCAGTTATTATAGCTTTCATTTGGCCTGATTGGTTTTTTAGTTCTTTTATCACTGTGGTAATGTTCTATCTGATATTTCCATACTTTTCTCAAACCCAGCTAGTATCCTTGATTGTTGCTTCTGGATCAGGCATGTTACTTATACCCGTTTTAATTTGATCTCTGGCCATGATCATTATTTTGGGATGAATTGCTCCATCTTGTATTTTGTCTAGGTCCCTGTTTTCTTTTCTTGTTAAGAGATTGTTATATTTCTTGCTCCTGAGAGTAATAAAAAACAGGCTTCATGAACAATAGGTCATATAATTCCAGGGACTGGCACTTCAAGACGTGTCTCTATTGTGTGCTGTGTACACTTTGATGCTGTGTTATGGTTGCTCTATCCCTCAGGTCAGTCCTCTGAAGAGTTTCTTGTTTGCAGTATGGAGTGTTTGGACCTTGGCCAAAATGTGGCAAGTTTTAACTAGGTATGCTCTAGTCTGTTTGTGAAAATAGACCTGATGCTATTTCCAACAGAATGGAAACTTTGCAGAACTCTCTTATCAGTAGACATGGTGCATACACAGGTGTGTGTTGGTCTTCTGTGGGAGAAGACCACTGTGTTGGTCCTTAGACATACTTTCCTTAGAAAAGCAGTGCCAACAGAGGGCAGGGCAGCAGGACTAGGTGTAAGCAGGTGAGGTAGACAGTATTGGTGCTATGCTGTTTCCTGAAGGTGGCTTTTGGTGAGAGGTGGGGAGGTAAATGGTACCATCCTGCTCCTTTGTCCCTGGAGAGAGGAGTCTGTGCTTGTTGCTCTCAGTGAAGCACTGCAGAGGAGCAAATAATTTCTCCTCATGCATCATAGTTTTTCAGATCACTGATTTCACATGTCTGTCTCTGAGCCATCTGCCTAACTGGAGCAGCATGGTATATGTTGGGCTCTATACTAGCCATGCTACTGACCTTTAAAATTGTAAACTTCATGAATCTGGTGTAGTGGGGACCTGTGCTGGTCCTCTGGGATAGGGCCTTGCCATGCTGGGGCTTATGTAAGTATAACTCAGATGGGCACTTATGCCAGGTTTCAGGGGCATGGGATTTGCAGTAAGCAGGCTAAACAGGAGTCCCTTGTTTAGCTGCCCTCACCAGGTGTCCCTGTGCCTATACTGACTGGTGGGGGGGGACACACCCATTGCTTCTTTTATACCCATAGAGTCAATGCCACTTCTCAAAGATATGCTCCAAAAATTATAAATAGTACCTCCCTGTGCCCCTAAGGTGATCTTTAGATCATACAATCAGCCTCAGGGTTGTTTGCCAGCCTCTGTTCCAGGTGTACTGCAGTGTCCTCAGGTCTCTATTATAGCCAAGCCTGGGGACCTCCAAAACTCTAGTGTTTGAACCCCACTGGTTGCAAAAACTCATGAAATTCAATCTTCCTCTTTGCCTATCCAGTGGCTTTGGGGGAAGTGTTCTCCTTTTGTGTATCCCTGTGAGAGCCACTCTCTCTTGCCTTTCTCTGCCCCCAAGGGCTCTAACCCTTCCAGAGCATCTACACTCTGTTCCTCTCCAAACAATGTCTCTATTCTTCCTAATTTCCTCAATAGTCCTCTTCAATCCCTCTAGTTTTGCAGTTTGTTCTATCAATCTTCGGTTACTTTCTTGAGTATTCAGAATGATTTGGTAGTTATGTAGCTGTGCTGGAGGGATGAGGCAAGCTCCGGGTCTGCTTTCTATGTAGCTTTCCCCCAGAACATTCCATCTGAAAACAAAAGAATACACATTTTTTTCTTGTGCACACAGGAACCATTCAACACCATCAAGTGAGATTTATTCTGGGGTTGCCAGGGTTGTACCATATTCACAAATCTATCAACGTGACACACCACATTATTGATAGAAAGGATAAGAACCATATGAATCTCTCAGTAGATGAAGGAAAAGCATTTGACAAACTATTATTTATAAAAACCCTCAACAAAGTAGGGACATAGGAAACATACTTCAACATAATAAAGGCCATATATGCAAAACCCACAGATAATATCCTCAGTGAGGAAAACTAAGCTTTAAGTCTATGATCAGGAATAAGACAGAGATATCTACACTCACCATGTGTTTAACATAGTACTGGATGTCCTGGCCACAGTAATCAGACAGTAAAAAAGTAAAAGACATTCAAAACTTCAAGGAAAAAGTACAACATTCACTATCTGCAGATGATATGATACTCTATGTGGACAACTAGAAATAATCAACTAAAATATTGCTAGAATTGATGCAGAATTCAGTAAACTTTCAGGTTACAAAATCAACATACAGAAATCTGCATTTCTATATACCAATAATGAAGCAGAAGAGTGAGTAATAAAAGAATCAATCCCATTGCCAATTTCACCAAAAGATACCTAGGAATAAGCCTAACCAAAGAGATGAAAGATTTGTAATATGACAACTACTAAACTCTGGTGAAAGAAACTAATGATGACACAAATGGAAAGACATCCCATGCTTATAGATCAGAAGAACAAATATTGTTAAAATTTCGATACTATCCAAAGGAATCCACACATTTAATGCAATCCCTATCAAAATACCAACAGTATATTTTTACAGAGATAGAACAAATTATCTTAAGATTTGTATGAAACCACGAGAGACCCTGAATAGCCAGAACAACCTTGGAAAAGCAAAGCAAAGCTGGAGACATCAAAATTCTGGATTTCAAGCTATATTATAGTGCTATAATGATCAAGACAGTATGATACTGGTACAAAAGTATTGACAAAGATCAATAGAAAATAATGCAAAATCCAGAAATGAACCCACACCTGTATTTTCAATTAATCTCTAACAAAGCCGGAAAGAATATCCAATAGAAAAAAAGGACAGTCTCTTCAAAAAATGGTGTTGGAAAAAATGGAAAGCAACATGGAAAAGAAAGAAACTAGACCATTTTCTTACACCATACACAAAAATAAATTTAAAATGGATGAAAGACATATATGTGAGATAGGAAACCATTAAAATTGTAGAGGACTGCACAGGCAGTAAACCTTTTGACATTGGCCCCTGGAACTTCTTCTTAGATATGTCTACTGAGGCAAGGGAATCAAAAGCAAAAATAAGCTATTGGAACTTCATCAAAACAAAAAGCTTCTATATATTTAAGGAAACAATCAACAAAACTAAAACGCAACCTACCGAATGAGAGATATTTGCAAATGACATATCTGATAAAGGGTTAGTAAAATGTATAAAGAGCACTGGGTGTTATACTATATGTTGGCAAACCAAACTCCAATAAAAATACATATAAAATAAATAAAAATAAATAAATAAAATTATGAAAGACAAAAAAAACTTTATAAGCTCAACATTCAAAAATCAAATAGTACAATTAAATAAATGGGCAGAAGATATTAATAGATATTTTTCAAAGAAGACATACAGCTGACTGACAGATACATGAACTGATGCTCAACATCACTGATCATCAGGGAAATGAAAATTAAAACTACAATAAGATAGCACCTCACACCTGTCTAAATGGCTAAAATCAACAACATAAGAGACAAATATTGATGAGGTTGTGGAAGAATGGAAACCTTCTTACACTTTTGGTGCTAAAGCAAACTGGTATGGCCACTGTGGGAAGCAATATGGATATTCCAGAAAAAGTAAAAAATGGAACTCCCCTATGGTCCAGCAACTTCATTACTAGGCATTTACCAAAGAATACAAAAATACATGCACCCTGATGTTTATAGTAGCATTATCAACAACAGCCAAATTATGGAAAGAGCCCAAATGTCCATCGACTGATGAATGGATAAAGAAGATGCAGTATATATATGATGGAACTAGAGATTATTATTCTAATGAAATAAGTCAGTCAGAGAAGGACGTATACCATATGATTTTGCTCATATGTGGAATTTTAGAAACAAAACAAATGATCATAGGGAAAAAATGAGATATACACAAACCATGAAGCAGATTCTTAACTATAGAGAACAAAGTGATGGCTACCAGAAGGGAGGTATGTTGGGGGTGATGGGGATTAAGGAGTGAAGTTTTTGTGATCAGCATGGGATGTTGTAAGTGTTGCATCACTAAACTGTAGACCTGAAACTGATATTACACTGTATGTTAATTATGTAGAATTTAAATAAATAATTTTAATAAAAAACCTACTGAATTTTATGCTTAAAAGTATAAATTTATGGAATATGAATTCTATCATAAGCCGTGTTTTAAAAAAGAATATTTAACAAAGAGAAATAAATAAGGAATGTGATACTGAATTAATTAATGGTTTCTTAGATAAGCTACTTAAGTACAAGCAACAGAATTTTTAAAAATAGATAAATTGAATTTCATCAAAATTTAAAAAGTTGTGCAAAAGACACCATAAAGAAAATGAAAAAAAAAAAACCCACAGATTGGGTAAAAAAATATTTGTAAATCATATATCTGAAAAAAGTTTAGTATCTAGAATACATAAAGAAATCTTACAACTAAATGATTAAAATATAACCCAGTTGGGGCAGCCCAGGTGGCTCAGCGGTTTAGCGCTGCTTCAGCCCAGGGCATGATCCTGGAGACCCAGGATTGAGTCCCATGTCAGGCTTCCTTCCCTGCATGGAGCCTGCTTATCCCTCTGCCTGTGTCTCTGCCTCTTTCTCTCTCTGTGTGTCTCTCATGAATAAATAAAATCTTAAAAAAGATAATCCAATTGAAAATATAGGCAAAGGATCTGAATAGTTATTTCTTTAAAAATTTAAATATGACCAATAAGCACCAGAAAATATGTTTAGCAGAATTTATTAATTAATAAATATTAATATATTAATAAAACAAAGTGGTTTACTGTACTGGCTCATCCTGTAAGATTATATTCCCCCTCATTATCATTCTGTACCCTACTTTTATCTCATTTATGTTTTGGTGGGCAATGAGGGTTCTGGTTTATATAAATTTGGGACTGAGCATCTTCTACAATACAGGACTTAAAACACTCAGAACCAAGAGGATCACCCTCTAGGACCCCTCAGGTACACTACATTCTCCCTCCACTACAAGTTCTTCACCACCACCAGAATGCAATTAATTGCAAATCCAAGTCACAACAAGATGTCATTTCACACCCACTAGGATGCTTATCATAAAAAAGAAAAACAACAAAAAATGTTCATGAGGATGTGGAGAACTTGAAACCTCATATGTTGCAGATAGTAATATGAAAGGGTGCAGCCACTATGGAAAACTGTTTGGCAGTTCCTCAAAATATTAACAGGAAATTCTCACATGATCCAACAATTCCCTTTTTAGGTATATTTTCTAGAGAAATGAAAACATATGTCCACACAAAAATGTGCACACAAATATTTATTGCACCATTATGCATAATAGTCCCAAAGTGGAAACAACCCAAATCACCTTCAACTGATAAATAGGTAAACAAAATATGGTATAACCTTTTAATGGAATGTTATTGTTCAATAAAAATGAAGTAGTGATACATGAAATGACACTGAAAATCACTGAAAATATTATGATAAGTAAAAGAAGCCAATCACAGAGGAAAACATATTGCTTACTTCCATTTATATGAAATGCTACTAAACAATGAATGGGTCAACCAAAAAAATAAAAGAATTAAAAAAAAAACTACAGGGAAACAAATGAAAATGAAAACACAGAAGTCCAAAATATTTGAGATTCAGCAAAAGCAGTTCTAAGAGGGAAATTTGTGGCAATATAGGCTTATATGAAAAACAAGAAAAATCTCAAATAAACAGCCTAAACTTATAATAAGGAGACAGAAAAAGAACAAACAAGATAAAAAATCAACAGAAAGAAGGAAATAATAAAAATAGGAACATAAATAAATGATATAAAAACTAAAAAAATAGAGCAGATCAATGAAAGAAGGAGCTGGTTGAAAAAGATCAATAAAATTGATAACCTTCTAGCCAGACTCCTCAGAAAAAGAGAAATGACTCAGATTAAGAAAATGGAGGGATAGGGAGACGGTGCAAGATGTCAGAGTAGTAGGGGTCCTCAACTCACCCGGTCCCACAAACTTACCTAGATAACTTTGAAACCAACCAGAACATCTACAAATTTGACCTGAGATTTAAAGAGAGAACAGCCAGAATGCTACAGAGAAGGGTTTTTGCTTCTAACAAGGTAGGAAGGTGGAAAGAAATATAAAAAAATAAAATAAAATAAATAAAATAATAAAAATGAAATAAAATAAATAAAATAATAAAATAAAATAAATAAAATAATAAAATAAAATAAAATAAAATTAAAATAAAATAAAAATCAAGTTGGGGAGGGGCTCCACGAGGAGCAATAAGCCAAACTCCGGGTCGGGAAAACCCAGCCCTAGAGAAGCATGAGCTTTCAAAATCCGCACCAGATTTTTCCTGGACAGAAAAGTGCTCAGCAGAGAAATTGGGCAGAATCACAGGAGGGGCAGTGAAGCCTCCAGTTTCCCGGAGTCACTAAGAGAGGAAGTGCACCCAGGGGAAAGCGAGCCACAAACTGTGGGCCAATCTCAAAGGGCTGGACATGCCCGACAGGGCATGTGGGAGAAGCCATTCGGTCAGGCGAGGGGCTCCAGACAGAGGTGTCTGAACCCTGTTGCCTTCAGGGACCCCGCAGCCCAGGAGCACAATTCCACCAGCACAGGGCTCCAGAACCCAGGGGGGCGGAGTGAACAAAGCCCACAATCCTGCACTCCCACTAGGACAGGTGGAAGCTGGGAGGGCACAGGACAGTCAGAACTCTCCTGCCGCTGGGCGCCCCCAGCTGTGCAGATCAGGACACCTGCCAGCCCAGGAGCATCTAAGTCCAGTGAGGACTGGGAGACTGTGTTAGTTACTAGCCGGGAGCTGACTCCAGAGCTGAAGACCTGGCTGCCGCCAGTGTTGTTGTTCCTCCTTATTTCACCATGTGCCTGGGAGAGGCAGGGCCAACAGGGAACACAGGCCTCACAGGATAAACAGCTCTTATTGAACCTGGCAGCCAGGAGGCGGCAGGCAGCTCCGTCCAAGCACAGACACCTGAGAATCAGCACAGCAGGCCCCCTCCCCAGGAAGACCAGCTGGAAGAACAGTAGAAGAGCAAGTTCTTGAACAAGCGACTCTGGGAAGCTCCAGGGGAAGTCGAGGGATTTAAAGTATATGAAACTAGAGGGTACCCATCCGTTCTTTTTTTTTTCCTTTTTCCAGTACAACTCGTTTGTATATCAAACTATAAATTTCCAATTTTTTCTCCCACCTTAACTAGAATATTTTCCCACCTCCTCAATTTAAATTTGTTCCTTTTTGATTTTCATATTTCTATAATTACAGGTCTTAGATATATTTTCCCACTTCTAGATTCCCTTCAACATACTCGACTTAATTTTGGGAAATATACAAGATATGTTTTTGTTTGTTTGTTTAGTGTTTTTTGTTTTCTCTGCCTCATTGTTTTACAAAGGAGGAAGTTAATACCTTCTAAACCTTGACCACCAACATGCACCCAGAACAAAGTGGTTTACTATACTGGCTCATCCTGTAAGATTATATTCTCTCTTCATTATCATTCTGTACCCTACTTTTATCTCATTTATGTTTTGGTGGGCAATGAGGGTTCTAGTTTATATAAATTTGGGACTGAGCATCTTCTACAATACAGGACTTAAAACACTCAGAACCAAGAGGATCACCCTCTAGGACCCCTCAGGTACACTACATTCTCCCTCCACTACAAGTTCTTCACCACCACCAACTCCCAGTGCAACCCTTTTTTTTTCCTTCTCCGTTTTTTCTCTTTACTTTTGCTTTCATCTCTTCTTTTTTTCAATTTTCATCTTTTTCTTTCTACTGTGGGATTCTAGGCCTTTTATTTTTTACTACTTTGTTTTAAAATTTGTTTTTCACTTTAGTGGTCCTTTTGTTGTATTTTGTTCTGATTTCTCTTTACAATTTCTGGTCTCTAACCTAGTCAGAATCATCCAGGATGAAATTTACTTAGGTCATGGTTGATATTCTTGACTCATGCACTCATACAGCCATTCTGCACTGAGCAAAATGAAGCCAAACTCTACCACTTCGCAGATAATATGATACTGTACTTAAAAAACCCAAAAGTCTCCACCCCAAGATTGCTAGAACTCATACAGCAATTCAGCAGTGTGGCAGGATACATAATCAATGCCCAGAAATCAGTGGCATTTCTCTACACTAAAGATGAGACTGAAGAAAGAGAAATTAAGGCGTCAATCCCATTGACAATTGCACCAAAAAGCCTAAGATACCTAGGAATAAGCCTAACCAAAGAGGTAAAGGATCTATACCCCTAAAACTACAGAACAATTCTGAAAGAAATTGAGAAAGACAGAAAGAGATGGAAAGATATTCCATGCTCATGGATTGGAAGAATTAATACTGTGAAAATGTCTTTGCTACCCAGAGCAATTTTACACATTCAATGCAATTCTGTATCAAAATACTATGGACTTTCTTCAGAGAGTTGGAACAAATCATCTTAAGATTTGTGTGCAATCAGAAAAGACCCCAAATAGTCAGGGGAATATTGAAAAAAAAAAAAAAAAACAGAGCCAGGGGCATCACAATGCCAGATTTTAAGTGATACTACAAAGCTGTGGTCATCAAGACAGTATGGTACGGGCACTAAAACAGACACATAGATCAAAGGAACAGAATAGACAACCCAGAAATGGGTCCTCAACTCTATGGTCAACTAATATTCGACAAAGCAGTTAAGACTATCCCTAGAAAAAGGACAGTCTCTTCAATAAATAGTGCTGGGAAAATTGGACAGCCACATGCAGAAGAATGAAACTAGACCATTCTCTTACACAATACACAAAGATAAACTCAAAATGGATGAAAGATCTCAATGTGAGACAAGAATCCTCAAAATTCTAGAGGAGAACACAAGCAACACCCTTTTTGCACTTGGCCACAGCAACTTCTTGCAAGATACGTCTATGAAGACAAGGGAAACAAAAGCCAAAATGAACTTTGGTACTTCATCAATTTAAAAAGCTTCTGCTCAGCAAAGGAAACAGTCGACAAAACTAAAAGTCAACCTACAGAATGGGAGACGATATTTGCAAATGACCTATCAGATAAAGGGCTAGTATCCAAGATATGTAAAGAACTTATGAAACTTCACAGCAAAGAAACAATCCAATCATGAAATGGGTAAAAGACATGAACAGAAATGTCACCAAAGAAGACATACATATGGCTGACAAGCACATGAGAAAATGCTCCGCATGACTTGCCATCAGGAAAATACAAATCAAAACCACTATGAGATACCCTCTCTCACCAGTGAGAATGTTGAAAATTAACAAGACAGGAAACAACAAATGTTGGAGAGGTTGTGGAGAAAGGGGAACCCTCTTGCACTGTTGGTGGGAATATTAACTGGTACAGCCACTCTGGAAACTGTGTGGAGGCCCCTCAGAAAGTTAAAAACAGAAATGCCCTATGACCCAGCAATTGCACTGCTGGGGATTTACCCCAAAGATACAGATGCAGTGAAACGCTGGGACACCTGCACCCTGATGTTTATAGCAGCAATGTCCACAATAGCTAAATTGTGGAAGGAGCTTCCACCTTAAATCACTTTAACTATTTGAAAACCACTACCTTCTACCATTAATTCTTTTTTTTAAAATGAAGTGTCTCCTGATGAAAAAATGAACATTCCCTATGAAGCATTCCTTCAAAAAAACTAAACCTAATCTGACCAATACTCAAGATCCAACTACTATTCATAGAAATTGTAGAGGTCAGTATGGAGGGAAAAAGCTATACCACAAGAATTCTCAGCTTTTGCACATGAAATATTATTATAATTGCTTAAAACAACACCAAGGACGTATTTGTGTCCAGTAAGATACCTGGTTGAACCAAAGATTGAAAAGAGCTCAGCTATATCAAAGAATTAAAAAATCAAATCTGTTTTCTGTTTTTTATTCATTTATTTGTTCATTTGTTCATTCATTCAAAGGCACTTATTGAACAATTATGTGAGTTTTTTGAGATAAAAAAAAATGTTTCTTTTCCCCCAGAAACTTAAAATCTAGTCAATGAGACAGAATGTGAACAACTGTGATAAAAACAAAAAAGTAATAAACACTAAAATAGGAATGCAGCTAAAATATATTCTAAATACAGAGAATAAACAAAAAAGAATTAAAAATTGAGACTCTTCCCTGGGCAAGGTTTTCATTAGGTACTATTATATGTATTAATTTGAATGTTCCATACAACTTGATGATCTAGGTATTATTTACCACATTTTACAGATGAGAAACCTGAGGCTCATAAAGGATGGGTAACTTCCTCAAGACTACACAGCTAATAAGTGGCAAAACTGCATCATAAATATAGCAATGCTTTATTCTATAGTTTGCACTTTTTATACTATACAATATCAGGTGAGGAAGGATTCTTAAAGGCTGCTGAAGTGCACACTGCTTACACATCTGAAACGGTATCAACATATCTGCATTTTGCAGGATGGTAGTGCAAGAAACGCAATCTGTTTACATGAAGTCAGATAGTGATGGCAACCCAAGTTGTATTAGGAAAGCATCCAGAAGTCCAAAAGGGGGTAATGTAGGTACAATTTTAATCTTATATTCAACAAATATTTGAGTATCTAGTGAGTTCAATTTTGAGCTCTTTGAGATTTAGGTACTTGAGCGACATCCAAATGGATGTAAAGAGAAGCCAGCTGGATTTGTGTGTCTATAGGTCATCTGAAATGTCTCAGTTGGAAATATTATTTTAGAAGTGTATAGCATAATTGAAGCCAATGATGTGAATAAGGTTACTTCCAGAGAGAATAAATAAAAAGGCTTGGAACTAATGTTTAAGGAACACTGCACCCCTCATTATTTTGTGAAGTGCTTTAAAATTATCTGTTTTTATTTATTTATTTTTAATTTTTATTTATTTATGATAGTAATCACAAAGAGAGAGAGAGAGAGGCAGAGAGAGAAGCAGGCTCCATGCACCGGGAGCCGACGTGGGATTCGATTCCGGGTCTCCAGGATCGCGCTCTGGGCCAAAGGCAGGTGCCAAACCGCTGCGCCACCCAGAGATTCCCAAAATGATCTGTTTTTAAACTGTGGCAATGCTGAATAAAGGGAGTCAGAGAGGACTTTATGTAAACTTTGAATAGATATTTGTGCTAAACTTTGAATTATGAGTATTATTTCTCTACCTTGTGAATATGGACAATTAACTCTTGAGGAAAGAGCATGAGCAAAGACACACAGAAGCATCAAATGAAATGGTTATTTGAAAAAAAAAAGAAATGGTTATTTGGAGAAAAATAAGCAAGTCTTGTTGCAGCTATAAAATGATTAATGAAAAAAGTCTACAAAGATCTCAGTCTACAACTGAGATCAATTGTGGAGAAATTTAATCTATGCGCAATGGGGATTTGTTGTTGAAGTCTTTAAGAAAAGTAACAGCCATATTTATATTTCAGGAAAAGAATTCCAATATTATTATGAAGGATTGATTGAAAATAAGATTGTAGTTTTTATTTCTCTGTGTTAGGATACTCTTAAGATATTAAATTAATTTTCCTGTATTTTCTTATTTATTTTGAATTTCCCTTCTCCCCAGTTCATGCAGTGCTTTTCACTGCATTGGTAAACAACAGAAGATTCAAATCAAGGTTTTGAATTTTAAAATTTTATTTGAGTAACAGAAGTCTGAGCTTCCAAAACCTCTACCCTAAAAAATTTGAAACTTAAAGTCTATGCTACAAATGGTAGATCTGGAATAAAAACCAGTTTTTCCACTTCAAACCAAAGATTACAAAATCTAGGAAAGAAAATCAGAAGTGAAACAAAAAGTGAGATGCTAATAGGACCCTGAAAAAATGACTCTGATCAATACTTTCCACTAGATGAGATTTTATGATTTAAGAATATGAAACACCAGAAGGGTTTTAGGAATAGTAGAGCAGAAATGTTCTGTGTCTTCTTTTCTGAGATGCCTTTCTATGCCTTCTAACCCTAGCAGGAAATAGGAGAAGAAAATAGACATGGCTGTATTTGAACAATAGGTTTCCAACAGCTTCAGAGTTCCCCATTGTTCTGCAAGATATGAGAAAGGCCATATGTTCACCATGTTTTCTTTTTTTTTTTAAAGATTCTATTTATTTATTCATGAGAGGCACACAGATAGAGAGAGAGAGAGAGAGAGAGAGAGAGGCAGAGACATAGGCAGAGAAAGTAGTAGGCTGCATGCAGGGAGCCTGATGTGGGACTTGATCCCGTGTCTCCAGGATCATGCCCTGGGCTGAAGGCTGACGTTCAACCGCTGAGCCACCCAGGCATCCCATTGACCATATTTTCAAGAAGAACAGGAAAGTATCTGATCAGTCCTTGTTATAGGGATGAAAAGGACATAATAATGGACCATGGCCAGGGTTTAGACAGGAGTGAAGATATATCAACATGGATAGACAATGATGGCAGAGAAACATGATTTGAAAAAAAAAATAAGGAGAGAGATAGAGACTGAAATGACTGAGGAAAGCTTGAATTGTTGAGATTATTTCTACAACTCAGCTTATTGGAACCACAGAATTTAAGTTCATATGTAAAGAAAAAAATGACATTAACTACTCATCGAAGTTTATAAACTGAGAATTTATATCCACTATATCTTGGTCTCCAATATACAAATCAAAGTCAGAATACTAAACATTCAAATTTTCTCTACACCTAAAACAAGATCTGTATTTTAAAAATACATCAATACAGATAAAAGAAAATAGGAAGGAACCATAATTCCCTTATTCACTTATAATTACCATCAACATTGTGTTATATTTAAATTCAGTCCATTACTTTCTGTAAAATAGATACTGTAGAAAACATTTGCATTTGACATTATATTGTCAACATCTTCCTATGGTGTTAAATATTCCATAAAATACCACTTAAGTGACCAATAATATTTCACTACATGAATATAGGTGAATTGTTTTATCATTTTCTTGATTTAGATCAACTCTTACTTTTGGAAATAGGGATGCCTGGATGGCTCAGTGGTTGAGCATCTGCCTTCAGCTCAGGCCATGATCCTGGGGTCCATGATAGAGTTCCACATTGGGCTTCTTGTGGGGGTCCTGCTTCTCTTTCTGCCTATGTCTCTGTCTCTCATGAACAAATAAATAAAATCTTTTTAAAAAGGAAATGTAAATAATTTTGTGATTAATATCCTTACACATAAATCTCTGTGCCCATTGTGATCAGTATCTTTGGATAGATTTTTACAAGAGTCAAAAAGCACTTTTGGTTCAAAATAGCAAGTTGAAAAAATGCTGAAACCTCCCTCTCTCAAACATAGGCAAAGATAATAGAAATTTTATTCACACATATATCACTGCACTCACAAACAAGGGAACTCTGAAGAGCAGAAATGGAAATACTTAGGCTCATGAAATATATCTGAGTCATTTGGAAATAATGATTTCCTTTACAATTTGCCAAGTATAAACTGAAAATACATGTTTAGCGAAAAAACAATAGAAACATGACATGTATCTTCAAAAAAGTAGGGAAAATATCCGACAAAAAAAACTGTTTATTCAAATAAGACTGAAAAAAATGAAAAAATAACAAAGAAAAAGAGAAAAAAACACACAAAGAAAATGATTGCAAATAGAGAACATACATAATGAAAAATATGATGGCTGAAATAAACATAAATATTTTATTAATCATATGAAATGTTAAGTAAGTATATTTGATCATTAGAAAACAGATTCTGAGTTTGTATTTTAAAATATAAAACAATGTTATTCATAAGGTTCAAAACTAGAACAAAGTAATATAGTTATGTTGAATATAATAATATAACAAAAGATATTCCAGGCAAATGTCAATAGAAATAAAACTAGTAGAGCAATAATAATATCAAACAAAGTAAAACAAAGCAAAGCACATTAAAAGGTAAAATCAGGTTTAGCTCATATTAAAGGACCAATTTACTAAGATTAACAGTCATAAACTAAGGTTCCTTAAAAAAACAGAATTTTTCATGTAAAATTTCAGCTTATAACAAAAATAGAAAACTTCCAAATTCATTTTATGAGACTAATATTTTTTTTCTATTAAGCAAGTACCCCAGGATAAAGATAGCATGTCTGAGTAAATATAACTCACAAAGAAGGATCTAGGTTAGGTTAGAGTTTCTCAGCTTCAGTACTAATTGATGAATAATAATTATCACTTTTGTTTAATAATATTTAATAATACTTAAGTAAACATGTAAATAAAAATTATTATTATTATTATTATTATTATTATTATTATTATTTAGTTGGATAATTCTTTGTTGGGGGATTGGCTTGTGCATTGAAGGATGTTTAACAGCATCCCTGACAACTGCCTACAAGATGCCAGTAGTCCTTCCCTACCCTACCCACTACCCAGTTGTAACAATCAAAACTGTTTCCAGATATTGTCAACTGTTTGCTGGAGGTAATAATCATTTCTACCTAGATGAGCCAATAAATTTCCTTACTATTTAAAACATTTTAAGACTAACTTTCAGTTATCTTCAGCCAAAATCATCAAAAAAGTAACACTCTGTCCCTATGCCAGGTTCCCTTATTTTTTCTCAGATATTATTTACTGTTCTTTATAATTTTTCCCATTGAGCTTTAGAACATCTGTAATGTAAAAACTAAGTTCAGCTGGAATTTCTTTAAAATTATGATGTATTTGGAGAGAGTTTGCCTCATAACAACATATAGGTTTTCCATCAGAAATCATGGCTTTGCATTTTTTATGTGGTCCTTTTGTGCTGCTAAATATTTTTTTTAATTTTTGCTATAATGGTCTTGAACATATCCTGTTGTTCATGCTTGGACATTTTGTTGTTGTTGTTGCTCAATAGCAAAAATAAATGGTATTATTTCCCTAATGTGAGTTCTGATAGATAATAAAATTAGGAGAAATTGTCTATTTCATAGATGAGAAAATTAAATCCTTTGAGACAAATCTGACCTACAGTATGCTCTTGTAAATACAGCTTTATTAGCACATATTCAGGCTCATTTATCCACTTATAGTCTGGGTGCTTTCACACTACAATTGCACAATTGAATAATTATAAAGAAATCTTATGGTAGTCAAAGCCTAAAATAGTTACCATCTGATCCATTATAGAAAAAGATTACCAGCTTCTGGTCTACTTCAGTGAACTCTTACTAGCTTCAAGCATTTTTCATTTCCTAACAGGAGATAATAGTGGACTAGGAGAACCCTAGGCTCACTTGTCCCATGAATGCAACTAGATAACTATCAAATAATCCTAAATACCCCAGAAATCAACCTGAAAATGGACAGAACAAACTCTACAACTAAAGGGAAAGAAGAGGCCACAACAAAGAAGGTAGAAAGTGCAGACACATACTTTAGGAGGGGAACAGATCATGTGTATTGTGGAGGGGCAGGAAGCTATGGTCACAGAGAAAGGTGAGAGAGAGAGAGAGAATGTGTACATTCTTGAATTGGACACCAGAGGGATTGAATTTCATCTGTTCTTGTAAACAGAAGGGCTTAAAGCCTGGAGTCTTAAAGGCCAGATGGTTTGGGCAGCATAGAATCTGGAGGGCACTGTGCTGCTCCAGGAGAAAAGGCAGGCAAATAACCTGGCAGTATACAGTATGGAGACAGTTATCTGAAGAGTGCCTGGGGAACACAGTGGGGAGATTATTTGGTCTTCTCAGAGCATATTGCTGAAAAGCAGCATTCAAAACACCTCTCCAGGAAAAAAGGAACTGACCAGTGCCATGTCCCTCCCCTGCCCTGCAGCATCAACACAGAACCACCTGCAGGAAGTAGCACAGCATTCACACTAGTTGCTAAATTTGCTTATGCCAAGACCCATCCACTGCACTCTGGTGGGGCTGCTTTTCTCAGTCACAGCACAGTATACCTCTCCCCCAGAAGACTACTGCAAACTTCTGTCCATACCATGTCTCCCAATTAGGCAGTTATGCAGGGCCTCAGTTCTGAAGGAGATGGTGTCAGGTTTCATTTCATAAGCACACCAGAGCACATCCACTTCAAACTTACCACATTCAGGCCAGGGACCATACACTCCTAACAGCAGACAAAGATAGACTCTGCATATGACTGCCTAAAAGATAGAGCAGCCAGAACACAAAAGCAGAACACAAATAGCACATACTTCAGACACTCCCTGAAGCACCAGGCCCTGGGCACTATATGGCCTCTTTGTCATAAGTCCATTACTATCAGGAGCAAAAGACATAACTGGCTATTCTAACACAGAGAAGATGAGAAGATAGAGAAATTTATCCCAAATGAAAGAACATGATAAGGTCACAGAGAGATTTAAGGGAAACAGATATAAGTAACATGCCTGATGAAGAATGTAAAGCAACCATAATAAAGATACTAACTGAGCTAGAGAAAATAATAGAAGACATCAGAGACCCTTACCACAGAGACAAATGAGTAAAAAAAGAATCAATCAGAAATAATGAATGCAATAAATGAGATTGAAAACAGGCTTGATGTAATGAACAGCAGGTTGGAAGCAGTTTATGTGATAAAGAAGACGAATTAATGGAAAACAACAAAGCTGAATAAAAGAGAAAAGGAAGAATTATGCAACATGATAATAGACTTGGGAACTCAGTGACTTCATCAAACATAATAACATTCATATCATAGGACTCCCAGAAGAAGAAGAAAGAGAAAAGGGGGTAAAAGATTTATTTAAAGAAATAATAGCTGGGGTGCCTGGGTGGCTCAGTCAGTTAAGCATCTGCCTTCAGCTCTGGACATAAACCAAAGGTCCTAGGATTGAGCCCCACATTCTCTCAGCAGGTAGCCCACTTTTCCCTCTCCCTCTACCACTCCCCTACTTGTACTCTCTCACAGGTGTTTTCTCTCTCTCTCAAATCAATAAAACTAAAATCTTTAAAAAAAGAAGTAATAGCTAAAATTTTGTCTAAACTAGGGAAGGAAACTGCCATCTGGATCCAGGAGGCAAAGGGAACTTCTATTAAAATCAACCAAAGCAAAAAAAATTATAATAAAAAAATCAAAAAACAAAAATAAATAAATAAAATAAAATAAACAAAAGCAGGGCAACACCAAGACATGTCGAAATGAAATTTACAATCTATAGTGATAAAGAAAAAAAACCTTAAAAGCCGAAAGATGAAGTCTTTAGCTTACAAGGGAAAAAACATGAAACTACCAGTAGATTTTTTGACCAAAACTTGGCAAGCCAGAATGGAGTGGCATGATATTTTCAATGTGCTCATTGGGAAAAATCTGCAGTGAAGAATACTCTATCCAGCAAGGCTATTATTCTGAATAGAATGAAATAAAGGGTTTCCCAGAAAAATAAAAACTAAAAGAATTCATTACCAAGAAAGAATCCCTATAAGAAATATTAAAGGGGCTCCCTGAATGTACAGAAGTCACCAAAATTGATAGTATAAAGTCAGGAAACACAAACAGAAAAAATGAATATTTCTATAAAAATTAGTCAAAGAACTCACACAACAAAAGTATATAAAATGCAATAGCACATACCAAAAACATGAAGAGAAAAGGAAAAAAAGAATGGTTTCAAACTTGAATAACTATCAACTTAATGTAGAAATTATATATAAATCTAATACTAGCCATATATCAAAAACCACTAATAAAAATGCAAAGAATATAAAGATAGAAATCCAAATATATCACTAAAGAAAATCAGCAAAACATGAAAAAGAGAAAAAAAAGTGTCAGAGAAAATCTCCAGAAAAAACAATAAGCAAGTAATAAAATGGCAATAAATACATATCTATCAATAATTATTTTGAATGTAAATGGACTAAATTCTCCAATAAAAAATAGGGCTTCAGAATGAATAAAAAGCAAGACCCATCTCTATGTTTTCTACAAGAGACTCATTTTAGACCTAAAAACACCAGTAGATTGGAAGTGAAGGGAGAAACATTTATCATGCAAATGAATGTCAAAAGAAAGTCAGAGAAGTAATATTTATATCAGAGAAACAAGACTTCAGAAAAAGACTATAAAAAAAGATAAAGAAGAGCATTATATAGTCATAAAAGGGACACTCCAAGAAGAAAAGATCATATTTGTAAATATTTATGCACTCAACATATGATCACCCAAATATATAAATCAATTAATAACAAACATAAACGAACTAACTGATAGTAACATAATAGTAGTAGGGGGATTTAACACCCCACTTACATCAGTGGACAGATTATCTGAACAGAAAATCAACAAGGAAACAATGGCTTTGAATAACACACTAGAGCAGATGGACTTAACAGATATATTCAGACCATTATATCCTAAAACAGCAAAATACACATTCTTTTCAAGTGGACATGGAACTTTTTCCAGAGTAGATCACATATGAAGTCACAAAACAAGCCTCAACAAACATAAAAAGATTGAAGTCCTACCATGCAACTTTTCTGACCACAATGCTATGAAACTAGAAACCAACCACATGAAAAAATTTGGAAAGACCACAAATACATGGAGATTAAACAACATGGTACTAAAAAGTGAATGGGTGAACCACAAAATCAAAGGAGAAATTTTAAGAATACATAGAAGTGAGTGAAAATGAAGACACAATGATCTAAAATATTTGGGACGCAGCAAAAGCAGTCATAAAAGGGAAACATTAGCAAGATAGTCCTATCTCAAGAAGGAAGAAAAAACAAATAAACACCTAAACTTACACCTAAGGGAGCTAGAAAAATAACAACAAATGAAGCCAAAATCCAGCAGAGGAAGGAAATAATATTAGAGCAGAAATAAATGATATAGAAAGTAAAAACATGATAGAACAGGTCAATGAAACCAGCTACTAATTCTTTGAAAAAGTTAATAAAATTGACAATCTTTTAGCAAGACTTATCAAAAAGAAAAGAGAAAGGACTCAAATAAATAAAATCACAAATGACAGAGGAGAAATAACAACCAACACTACAGAAACACAAACAATTATGAGAGAATATTATGAAAAGCTATATAGCAAATATTGGACAACATAGAAGTTAATAAATTCCCAAAACTGAAACAGAAAGAGATAGAAAACTTGAACAGGCTGATAACTAGAAAAGAAACTCAATTAGTAATTAACAAACCAAACAAACAGAAGTCCAGGGCCAGAAGGCTTCACAAGTGAAGAATAGTTAATACCTTTTCTACTTGAAGTACTGAAAAAAAAAAAAAGAACAGAAAGGTAAATTACCAAAATTATTCTATGAGGCCAGCATTACCCTGAAACCCAAAGCAGATACAGACTCCACTAAAAAAGAGATATACAGGCCAATATCCCTAATGAAGAGAGATGCAAACTTTCTCAATAAAATACTAGCAACTGAATCCAACAGTGCATTAAGCAATTCATTCACTAAGTTCCAGTGGAGTTTATTACAGGGTAGAAAGGGTGCTTCAATATTTGTAAATCAATGAGATATATTACATCAATAACAGAAAGAATAAAATCATATGATTTTTATCATTTGATTAGATCATTTCAATAGATGCAGGGAAAGCATTTAATAAAATAAAACTCTCATTCATGATAAAAGTAGGTGTAGAGGGATCATATCTCAACATAATAAAAGCCAAATGCAAAAAAAACCAATTCACCCTAAATGGGAAAAATCTGAGTTTTGCCTCTATGGTCAGGAACAAGACAGGGATAACCATTCTCACCACTTTTATTCAATATAGCACTGGAAGACCTAGCCACAGCAATCAGAAAACAAAGAGAAATAAAAGGCATCCAAAACAACAAGCAAAAGTGAAACTTTTGCTATTTGCAGATAATGTGATACTCTAATTAAAAAACCTGAAAGACTCCATTAAAAAATTGCTAGAACTAATAAGCAAGTTCCGTAATGTCACAGGATACAAAATCAATGTACAGAAATCTGTTCCATTTCTATACAGCAACAATGAAGCAGCAGAAAGAGAAATTAATAAAACAATTCCACTTACACCAAAACAATAAGATACCTAGGAATACCTAGGATACCATTTGCACCAAAAACAATAAGATACCTAGGAATAAACCCAAGCAAAGAGATGAAAAGACCTGTACTCTGAAAACTATAGAACATGGATGAAAGAAATTGAGCATGACTCAAAGAAATGGAAAAACATTCCATTCCCATGGGTAGGAAGAATGGTTTTAAAATATCTATACTATCCAAAGCAATGTACACATTTATTGCAATGCCTATTGAAATGCCAACAGTAATTTTTAACAGAGCTAGAATAAATAATCCTAAAATGTGTATGGAACCACAAAAGACCATAAATAGACAAAGCAACGTTGAAAAAGAAATGGAAAGTGGGAGACATCACAATTCTGGACTTCTAGTTATATTACAAAGTTGTTGTGATTAAAACTGTATGGTACTGGTGCAAGAATAGACACATAGATCATTGGAAAAGAATGGAAAACCCAGAAATGAACCCACAGTTATATGGTCAATCAATCATCAACAAAGTATGAAAGAATATCCAACGGTAAAAGGACAGTCTCTTCAACAAATGATGTTGGCAAAAGTAGACAGCCGCATGCAGAATAATGAAACTGGACCATGTTTTCACACCATACACAAAAATAAATTCAAAATGTATTAAAGACCTAAAAGTGAGAGAGACCTGATACCATAAACATCCTAGAGGAGAACACAGTAACCTCTTTGACATCAGTCATAGCAACTTCTTTCTAGATATATCTCCTGAGATATTTACCCAAAGAATAAAAAAATACTAATTCTAAGGCATACAAGTACCCTGATGTTTATAGCAGCATTTATCTACAATAGCCAAATTATAGAAACAGCCCAAGTGTCCATTGACTGATGAATGGATAAAAATAAGAGGTGTATATATACAATGGAATATTAGACATAAAAAGAATAAGATCTTGCCACTTACATCAACATGGTTGGAGCTAGAGAGTATTATACCAAGTGAAATAAGTCAAAGAAAGGAAAATATCATATGATTTAATTCATATGCAGAACTTAAGAAACAAAACAACCAAGCAAAGGGGACAAGTAAGAGAGGCAAACCAAGAAACAGACTCTTAACTATAGGAAACAAACTGATGGTTACCAGAAGGGAAATGGGTTGGGGGTTGGGTTAAATAGGTGATGGGAATTATGGAGTGTACTTGCTGTGATGAGCCATGGATAAAGTATGGAAGTGTTTTATCACTATATTGTGTACTCGAATGAATATTCCACTTTGTTAACTAAATACAATTTAAATATCCATCACTGGTGATAGGCATTAAGTAGGGCACATGATGTAATGATAACTGGGCATTATATGCAACTGATAAATTATTGAACACTACATCTGAAACTAATGATGCCCTCTATGTTGGCTAATTGAATTTAAATTAAAATTTTTATAAATAAATGCAACTTAAATAGAAATTTCTTAAAAACTAAAAAATGAAATATAGTAGACCCATAAACAAAATTTTCAGTTAAGTATCTGACATTATCTAGATTAGCAATCTTCAGGTAAGCAGATTTTATCTCTTCATTTCCAAAATTCATTTCTCCTATTTCGTGGTTTGTTTGGTTGGTTATTTGGTTGGCTGGCTTTTATTAATCAATGTCCTATAACTACTCTGATATTAACAAAAATGGTTTGATTTATGAGTTTATGGTTTGATTATTGAGTATAATCTAACTTTGAAATTACTTTTTCTTTTTTAAAAAAAATATTTTATTTTTTATTCATGGGAGACACACAGAGAGGCAGAGACATAGGCAGACGGAGAAGCAGGATTGCCTTGCAGGAGTCCATCCCAAAACCCAGGGATTACAACCTGAGCCAAAGGCAGACACTCAACCACTGAGCCACCCAGATGCCTCTATTTTCTCCTTTTATATTATGAAAATATCTCTACATCTCTCTTACTCTTTTAATCATAAATAAATGTTAAATTATATTAATTACCTTTTTATGATTAAATATCTTATCTATTCATCTATTAATGTGGTAATTATTTTGTTACTTTACTCAATCATATTGCCTTCCTGGAATAAATTATACTTTTAAATTATATGTCATCTTTTCAGTTTATTCCTACCTTTTTCAGGAACATTTTATAGAGAACTATTTGCATCAATATTTAGAAGTATAATCAATCTTTTTACTTTATGTGCTATCTTTGTCAGGTTTTATCTGAATTCGGTTATTTTAATGACATGAATAGGGAAGATTTTCTTTTGAATCTGAACTCTGGAATAGTTTCTATAGAAACTAAATTCTTTGTACTTGAAATATTTACAAAATTCTAACATAAAACTATCTGTTGTAAGGAGAGACTTCTTAGACCTAATCCTTTGGGTTTCTTCCACACCCACTGATCTCTTTACATTTTTACATCTTTAGACAATTTAACCATTTGAATTTTTCAAGAAAGTCAAAATCTTGAGTTTTTCAAATCTATTAGAAAAGAACTGCATATTGAGTTGTTTTTTAAAACCTGTTTCCGTTTTTAAAATTTTAATTTAAATTCAATTTATATTATTTCTTATTTATTTATTTACTTACTTACTTTTTTTTAATTGGAGTTCAATTTGCCAACATATAGCAAAACACCCAGTGCTCATCCAATCAAGTGCTCCCCTCAATGCCAGTCTCCCAGTCACCCCCACCCACTCGCCCGCCTCCCTTTCCACAACCCCTTGTTTTCCAGAGTTAGGAGACTCTAATGTTCTGTCTCCCTTTCTGATATTTCCCACTCATTTGTTCTTCTTTCCCCTTTATTCCCTTTCACAATTTTTTATATTCCCCAAATGAATGAGACCATATAATGTCTGTCCTTCTCCGATTGACTTATTTCACTCAGCATAATACCCTCCAGTTCGAACCACGTCGAAGCAAATGGTGGGTATTTGTCATTTCTAATGGCTGAGTAATATTCCATTGTGTACATAGACCACATCTTCTTTATCCATTCATCTTTCGATGGACACCGAGGCTCCTTCCACAGTTTGCCTACTGTGGACATTGCTGCTAGAAACATCGGGGTGCAGGTGTCCCGGCGTTTCACTGCATCTGTAATTTTGTGGTAAATCCCCAGCAGTGCAATTGCTGGGTCATAGGGCAGGTATATTTTTAACTCTTTGATGAACCGCCACACAGTTTTCCAGAGTGGCTGCACCAGTTCACATTCCCACCAACAGTGCAGGAGGGTTCCTTTTTCTCCACATCCTCTCCAACATTTGTTGTTTCCTGTCCTGTTAATTTCCCCCATTCTCACTGGTGTGAGGTGGTATCTCATTGTGGTTTTGACTTGTATTTCCCTGATGGCAAGTGATGCAGAGCATTTTCTCATGTGCATGTTGGCCATGTCTATGTCTTCCTCTGTGAGATTTCTCTTCATATCTTTTGCCCATTTCATGATTGGATTGTTTCTTTGCTGTTGAGTTTAATAAGTCCTTGATAGATTTTAGATACTAGTCCTTTATCTGATACATCATTTGCAAATATCTTCTCCCATTCCGTAGGTTGTCTTTTAGTACTGTTGACTGTTTCTTTTGCTGTGTAAAAGCTTCTTATCTTGAGGAAGCCCAAATATTCATTTTTGCTTTTGTTTCTCTGGCCTTCATGGATGTATCTTGCAAGAAGTTGCTGTGGCTAAGTTCAAAAAAGGTGTTGCCTGTGTTCTCCTCTAGGATTTTGATGGAATCTTGTCTCACATTTAGATCTTTCATCCATTTTGAGTTTATCTTTGCATATGGTGTAAGAGAGTGGTCTAGCTTCATTTTTCTGCATGTGGATGTCCAATATTCCCAGCACCATTTATTGAAGAGACTTTTTTCCAGTGGATAATCTTTCCTGCTTTGTCGAATATTAGCTGACCATAAAGTTGAGGGTCCACTTCTGGATTCTCTATTCTGTTCCATTGATTTATGTGTCTGTTTTTGTGCCAGTACCACACTGTCTTGACGACCACAGCTTTGTAGCATAACCTGAAATCTGGCATTGTGATGCCCCCAGCTATGGTTTTCTTTTTTAATATTCCTCTGGCTTTTTGGGGTCTTTTCTAATTCCACATAAATATTAAGATAATTTGTTCCAACTCTCTGAAGAAAGTCCATGGTATTTTTAAGGGATTGCATTAAACATGTAAATTGCCTTGGGTAACATTGACATTTTCACAATATTAATTCTTCCAATCCATGAGCATGGAATATTTTTCCATCTTTTTGTGTCTTCCTCAATTTCTGAAGTGTTCTGTAGTTTTTAGGGTAAATATCCTTTACCTCTTTGGTTAGCTTTATTCCTAGGTATCTTATGCTTTTGGGTGCAATTGTCAATGGGATTGATGCCTTAATTTCTCTTTCTTCAGTCTCATTGTTAGTGTGTAGAAATGCCACTGACATCTGGGCCTTGATTTTTTATCCTGTCACACTTCCAATTTGCTGTATGAGTTCTAGCAATCTTGGGGTGGTGTCTTTTGGTTTTTCTATGTAGAGTATCACGTCATCTGCGAAAAGGAAGAGTTTGACTTCTTCTTTGCCCATTTGAATGCCTTTTATTTCTTTTTGTGGTCTGATTGTTGAGGCTAGGACTTCTAATACTATGTTGAATAGCAGTGGTGAGAGTGGACATCCCTGTCTTGCTCCTGATCTTAGGGGAAAGGCTCCCAGTGCTTCCCCATTGAGAATGATATTTGCTGTGGGCTTTTCATAGATGCCTTTTAAGATGCTGAGGAATGTGCCCTCTATACCTACACTTTGAAGAGTTTTCATCAAGAATGGATGCTGTATTTTGTCAAATGCTTTCTCCATATATTGAGAGGATCCTATGGTTCTTGTTTTTTCTCTTGCTGATATTATCAATTGTATTGATTGTTTTATGAGTGTTGAACCAGCCTTGCATCCCGGGGATAAATCCCACTTGGTCATGGTGAATAATCTTCTTAATGTACTGTTGGATCATATTGACTAGTATCTTGTTGAGATTTTTGCATCTGTATTCATCAGTGTATTGGTCTATAATTCTCCTTTTTGGTGACATCTTTGTCTGGTTTTGGAATTAAGGTGATGCTGGCCTCATAAAACGAGTTTGGAAGTGTTCCATCTCTTTCTACCTTTCCGAACTGCTTTAGTAGAATAGGTTCAGTTTCCTCTTTAAATGTTTGATAGAATTCCCCAGGGAGGCCGTCTGGCCCTGGACTTTTGTGTCTTGGGAGGTTTTTGATGACTGCTTCAATTTCCTCCCTGGTTATTGGCCTGTTCAGGTTTTCTATTTCTTCCTGTTCCAGTTTTCATAGTTTGTAGTTCGCATTTCGTAGAAATGCGTCCATTTCTTCCAGATTGCCTAATTGATTGCTGTATAGCTGTTCATAATATGTTTTTAAAATCGTTTGTATTTCCTTGTTGTTGGTAGTGATCTCTCCTTTCTCATTCATGATTTTATTAATTTGAGTCTTTTCTCTCTTCTTTTTAATAAGGCTGGCTAATGGTTTATCTATCTTACTAATTCTTTCAAAGAACCAACTCCGTGATCCTGGGCTGTGTCCTGGCGCCCTGTGCTCCTGGTCTGCGCTGTTGGATTCCCGCTCCCGGCCGCGCAGCCCCCTCCGCGGAGCCGCCCCCGAGCCCCTCCGAGCTGCTCCGGGTCCCGCCGTGCGCGCTGCAGCCCTTAGGGAGCTCGGCGCACTCTCCTGGGCGCGCAGTTGCTCTGTTACTGTCCCAGGGAACCCGAGGGCATCCCCGCCCTCCTGGGTCCTGCTCCAACTCCCTGGAGCCCCTTTCCGCCCGGGAAGGTTGGTGCAGCTCCTGCTCCTCCGGGACGGGGCTCTCTTGTCCTGGGGACACTCGCCCGGCCTTAGCCCGGCTCCTCGCGGGGCCCCTCCCCCTTGGAGGCCTTTTGTTTCTTTACTTCTTTTTCCCCGTCTTCCTACCTTGATAGAAGCGCGAACTCTTCTCACTGTAGCATTCCAGCTGTTCTCTGTTTAAATCTCAGGCCGAATTCATAGATTTTCAGGATGATTGGAAGGTTATCTAGGTAATTTGGTGGGGACAGGTGACTTGGGGACCCTACGCTTCCGCCATCTTGCCCCTCCCTCTCATTTTACTTGTTTTATATAATTTTGTATCCTTAAAATATGTTATTTCTATTTTTTCTGTTTATCTTTTATTTTTCTTAATTAGATTTTCCAAGGAAGTTTCCTTCACTTATCCCAATTATTTGCCCCTGAATTTATTTTTAATTCTGTGTATTCAATTTTCTGCTTTATAAATTTCCCTTTTTAATTGTCATCAGAGACTGACTAGTAATTCTTCAAAACAAAATTTCTCTCTTTCAACAATAATGTGATTTTCCTTCTCTCTAATTTCTAACTGAAACACAAATATTTGCAGGTAGTTTCAAGTCTTTAAAACTATGCTTCTATATTTTGGAAATAACATAATGGAAAATAGTATCAACATTTTTATATGAGAAAGCAGAGTTATGATAGAAACTTCCAAAAATAAAAAATACTATTTTTTTTTACAAAACACACAAACCCACTGTATAAAATGCAATGAACAATCAACTAGATAAAAAAAATGTTCACTCTCTCTAGCAACAAATTATATGAAATTTTTGTACTTTGCTTTATTTATAAATTGGTAAAATGGAGTTTGTTATGCTGATAGAACAAAGTGCTATAAAATGTTTAAATGGCTCTTTTCTTCCAGTAGTGTAAATTTATATACTATTTCAGGAAATAATTTACAAGTATGAAACAAAAGTTTTAAAGGGGTTATAATGGACAAATTCACTTCTCGAATTTGATTTTAGGGAAAAAAGTTCATCATGGTATTATATATAAAGAGAAAATTTCAGATATAACCTAAAAAATTTCAAAAAAGGTTAAAGTATGACTGATTCACTTGATAAAATTGGAAGGTTTAAAATGTTTATAACAAGTATGTGATGATTTGAAAAACATTTGTGCATCACTGTTAAGTAAAAAGGCAGAATTTTACAATTGTGTAAATAACACATTTACAACTGTTTCCTTTTCTATTTTTTAAGTGTGAAAATTGTATATATATATGTTTCTAGGGCTGCCGTAACAAAATATCACAGACTGGGAGGTCTAAATAATATAAATGTATTTTCTCACCGGTTTGAAGATCCAAAGCACAAGATAAAAATGTTGACAGGCTTGGTTTCCTCCATGGATTCTTTCTGTGGCTTGCAGATGAACACCCTTGCACTGTGTCCTCAACTGGTCTTTTCTGTGTGTTTGTGAACCCCTGACATCTTTCCGTGTGTCCAAATTTCCTTTTCCTATAAGAACAACAGTTATATTGGATTAGGGTCTTCCCTAAAGACCTCGTTTTAAATTAATCACCTATTTAAAGTCTTCATCTCCAAATATAGCAACAACCTAAAGTACTGAGGAATTCGACATATGATTTGGAGGGGGAAGGACAGAAATTAGTCCATAACACTTTCCAACATGGATGCCTTTTATTTATTTTTGTTGCCTAACTGATCTAGTAAGAACCTCCAGTACAATGTTGAGTAGAACTGGTAAAAATGACATCCTAGTCTTATTCCAAATCTTAGAATGAGTTTTTAGTATTTCACCATTAAGTATGATGTTATTGACTGGTTTGACTGCTGTTTTTTACTAGTTTTAAAAAGTTCCCTTCTATTCTGAGAATATTGAATATTTTTATCATGAGAGGATGTGGACTTTATCAAATGTTTTTGTCACTTGAAAATGTGGGTTTTTTGTCTTTATTATATGGTGTATTACACATATTGATTTTTGTATGTTGAAAACTAGGAATAATATTAATTTTATTTTTCATTTGCATTTTCCTTTATTAGAGATATTTATTTCTTTGTATGGTTTTGAGTTACCATCCGGCATCCTTTCATTCTAGCCTCAGGACTCCCTTTAACATTTCTTATAGGGCATATCTATAAGGAATGGACTTACTTAACTTTGTTTCTCTGGAAATTTCTTAATATCTTCTTCATTTTTGAAGGATTGTTTTACTACATATAGAATTCTTGGTTGACGGTTTTGTTTTTCTTTCAACATTTTGAATATGTCATCCACTGCCATCTGGCCTCCACGGTTTCTGACCATACGTCAGTTATTAATCTTTTTGAAGAGTTGTTCTTGGTGATGAGTCATTTCTCTCTTGCTACTTTAAAGTTTCTCTCTGCCTTTATCTTGCAACAGTTTGATTATAATATTTCTAGGGTCTCTGAGTTTATGTTCTTGGAATTCATTTCGATTGTTGAGTTTAGAGATTTTTTCATCAAATTTAGGAAGTTTGTAGCCATTGTTTCTTTAAATGTTTTCTACCCATTTATCTTTCTTCTCTCCTTAAATTCTTAAAATGCATGTATGTTTGATGATGCTTTACAAGTCTCTGAATCTCTATTGATTGACTTTCATTCTTTTTCTCTTTTTATTCCTTAACCTGAATAATCTCAATTGATCTATCTCCAGTTAATTGATTCTTTTTTCTCCTCGCCTGTTTTTGAGCTCCTCTTGTGAAACTTTTGTTTTGGTTTTTGTCCTTTTCAACTCTAAAATTTCCATTTTCTTCCTTTTTATAATTACTATCTCTTTATTGATATATTCTATTTGATGAGTCATTGGTTTCCTATTTTCTCTTATTTCTTTAGACATATTTTCCCTTAGCTTGCTGATTGTAATGAAAACAGCTGGTTTAAAATCATTGTCTTAGAATGTCCATAGTCTTGGCTTCAAGCAAAGTTTCTATTGATTATTTTTATTCCTTTTTATGGGCCATAGTTTCTTCTTTCTTTGTATATCTTTCATTTGCATGTTGAAAACTGGACATTTGAATATTGTAATGTGACAACTCTGGAAACCAGATTCTCCTAGCCATTACTTGCTGTTGCTACTTGTAGCTGTTGTTCATCTAGATGACTTGTTGAGGTAACCCTGTAATGTCTATAATCATTGTCATGTTTGGTCCCTGAAATCTCCTTTCCACTATTTTAGTTATCACCAAATAATTGAACAGAGATTTACTTAAACACCCATAACCAAAAATCTTTCAGTCTTTGCCAAGGGGCTCTGTATATGTTGGCTACACCTTCAATACTCAGTCAGGTAGCTTAAAATTCTACCTTAGTCCTTACTTCCCACTTACACAAAGCTTCAAGGTCAGCAGGATATGAGAGCTTAGGACCTTCTGAGATATTTCCTTAGCATGCAGACAGCCCTTACCATGTACATGAAATTCTAGATTCCTAGGAATGCTTTGGAACTTTCAAAGACATTAAAGATTTTTCATTCCTCCAGTTTTTTTTTCTCCCAAGCATTCTGATTAGTCTCTTATCTTTCCCAACTCCAATTTATGGCCTCTGACAGAAGCAACTAACAAGTCAGCCATTAAATATTTTCAATAAATGGTTCCTAGGAAGCAGTATTAGTGCTAGACTAACTCTGAATAAAAAGGAAATAAAAGCAAGCTTTTTGAGCCAGGTTTTTAGGGAATCATCAGAGAGTTAAGAACAAATAATTACAATTCTTCTGAAAGAAAAGAATGAATTAATTATAATTCTTCTGATGTGGTCTGTTCTGTTCCCTCAAGTACTAAAAATGTAGACTGTTATTTCCACAGCTACTAATCTTGAAAGAAGAGGCTAGAGCCAGGGTAAATTAAAATTCCACAGAATCTACTATTCTGCCTTAAAATCCACCATTTTTCTTTAGTAAGCATTCTCAAGTTTGCTGCAAAACTTTAATTTCCAAAGTTCTGCAAAAGTTGATTCTGACAATTATTGCCCATTTATTTCATGGTTTTCATGGAGAAGCTACATTTATTCTTCCTCACTCTGCAATTTTTGCTAATATCCCTCCATATTTTTTATATTAATATAACACTTTTCTTGTATTTTTAAAAATTTTAATACAATAGCCGGGCTAAAAGAGCTTTTTTCCCTAGTTTAATTTTTTTTAATTTTATTTATTCATGAGAGACATAGAGATTGAGAGAGAGAGAGGCAGAGACACAGGCAGAGGGAGAAGCAGACTCCATGCAGGGAGCCGGACGTGGGACTCGATCCCGAGTCTCCAGGATCAGGCCCTGGACTGAGGGTGGCGCTAAACCGCTGAGCCACCCTGGTTGCCCCCTAGTTTAATTATATAATATGTTAAATTTGCCCAAGACATGAGGGGAAAGTAAGCCTTTTGAAAAAGGGCATAAAATACAGGCTTTTCTTGTTTGAACATTATGTTACTATTAATGATGTTCTACACATCACATAAAATCTTTAGAGTAAAATATAAAAGATATACTTCTTCATTGTACTGTTCAAGAAATCCTTTCATCATTACTATTATCTTTATATAAATAATTTAGGGAACACCTAGTACAATATAAAATAGGTAAATCCAATATAAAATAAGTAAAACAGATTTATTATATCTAAGACTTAGCATAAAAGGTGATGTCTGATGAAAAAATACTGACATGAAAAATAAGTTTATTTAAAAATATTAATGATGCTATTAACACCACCAATTCACTAGAAATTGTATACAATAGCTTTTGGCCAATTGTAAGGAAAAAGGAGAGGAGTCAGCAATAGTTATGATCCAACTTAAAAATGATTGTTTTTTTGTCAGGGACAGTAATCAAACATATACACTTTAACAAAATTTTGAAACATACATTATCTTAAGTAGGCAAATGTGTGAATTGCAGTAGTAAAAAATTTATATTTAGTAAGGTACTAAGGTCAAATTACTTGTCAATTTATTTTTACCATTTTAAAAAGGCTTCCTGGACTTCTTGACTCTCTTGATGACATGGGGTAGCAAACTTACTGAAATCAGTAGGCTTTTGTTGGAGAAGAGTGAAATGTTTCAGATAGAGACAATAACTTGGGAGAATGGACACTGAATACATTTTCTAGAGGAAAGAAGACAAGATAGACCAAAGATAACCAAAGAAGTAAGACCTCCAAAACACAGGATGACAAACAAATAAGTCCCCATATGGTCACAAATAAAGCTTGAGAATTCAAAACAGCACCCTATATACCAAGCTCGTTCACATTTACTTATTTAAAATTATTTATAATGTTTATTTTTTTGTTTTTGTACTTTAGTACTAAAACTATTTGCCAGTATATCTCAATTCTAAAATAAATAAAATTTGTGCTTAATATGAAAAAGCATTTGTCAGCTCAGCCTGCTATAACAAAATATCACAAACTTAGTGACTTGAACAACACAAATTTATGTTCTCACAGTTCTGGAGGCTGGAAATCCAAGTTGAGGGTGCCAGAATGGTTGGATTCTAGTAAGAGCTCTTTTCCTGGATTGTTGACAGTTGCCTTCTCAATGTGTCCTCATATGCCAAACAGGGAGAACAAGCTTCCTGGTAGCTCTTCTAAAGGCACCAATCCCATAACAAGTGCCCTAACCTCATTATTTCAACTAGACCTAATTATCTCCAAAGACCCTATCTTCAAATACTGTCATGCTGGGGGCTTAAGGTTTCAACATATAAATTTTGGGCGGACACAATTCAATACATATCATAAAAAATTTATCAGTTATGTTTCATTCTTCTAAGACTTCTATTAAAATAAATATTAAGGAAATATATATATATATATATAATTTCTGTATGTATATATATGCCACATATATTTCTATATGTATATATAGAAAATATAACTTATACATATAATATATATATTTCTTCATGTCAGTTTACTTTACACATTGAGCCAAGAGGCACAATTGTTAACTAAACAGAACACATTAATATCAAAACCATAAGAAATTATATGCCTTGGGGCACCTGGGTGGCTCAATCTGTTAAGGGTCTGCCTTCTGCTCAGGTTGTGGTTTCAGAGTCCTGGGATTGAGCCCAAAGTTACCAAACTGATGAAAAAATACTGACATGAAAAATCCCTGCTCAATCCCAGGACTCAGTGGGGAGTTTGTTTCTCCCTCTCTCTCTCTCTCCCCTCCTCGCTGCTCATGTTTTTCTCTCTCAAATAAATAAATAAATAAAATCTTTTTTTAAAAAAATTATGTCTTTTTACTTAAGGCAAAGATGCTCTAAGAAGCAGATAACAGCAAAAATGATGTTCTACAACATGACTAGAGCATGCAATGCAAATATTCAAATAGCGTTTCTTTGAGCAAGTTTAGTGATCTATGTCATCTTAGCTGAGTTGTATGGAGAGGTTTACTGAAGCACTCTTATTTCTAAAGATCACACTTTTAATGAGCCAGCCATTTCATTTTTATCCTAATTCATTTTTATCTTAATTCACTAATTGTTCCACTATAATGGTCATCAGAAAGCTAAAGGAGGGACACCTAGGTGGCTCAGTGGTTGAGCATCTGGCTTCAGCTCTGAGCATGATCCCGGGATTCTGAGATCAAGTCCTGCATCAGGCTCCCCACAGGGAGCCTGTTTATCCCTCGGACTATGTAGCTGCCTTTCTGTCTGTGTCCTTCATGAATAAATAAATAAAATCTTTTAAAAAAGAAAGCTGAAGGATTCTGTGAACTACAAAGATTTTGACATACGCATACTTTTTCATGATAAAAGAAAAATCTCTTACATCCATCTTGGGTGTTGCCAGAAACATCTTTTAAAACAGAATAATTAAAAAAAATAAAATAAAATAAAACAGAATAATTAATGTGAAATTACTTTGATCAGGGCTTCATCGTTCCCAGTATCACAAGATGATAGTCACATTTATATTTAAAAACTATTTGGTGAAGATTAAATATCTAGAGACTTTGTTAACCTTAAGGTTGAAATACTTAACTTTGATTTCTTATTTTCATCATTTTGTACATTGAAGGGAATTGAAGAAAATTGATCTAGTAAAACTACTGGTGTGAATCTTAATTATGATATGTTTGAATAAATTGTTTTCCTTAGTTTATTAAAAGCCTATCTCTAAAAAAAAAAAACAAATGAAACTGATTAGTGAGTGTGGAAATCAAATATTTCTAAAGATAATTCAGCCCTCTCTGTCCTCTTAGGAATACTTAGTTTAGAAAGGGGAAGGGAAAACCTAACCAATGCCTCCAGCAAGAAAGATTTTATTTGAGAGAAGTTACCATGTGATAGTGGGCAGGACTTAGAATTCTCCTTGTATTTTCAGAAACATTTGACATTTCATTTTTTAAAGATTTTATTTTATTTTATTTTATTTTATTTTATTTTATTTTATTTTATATTTGACAGAGAAAGAGAGAGAGCATGGGCAGTGGAGGGGCAGAGGGACAAGCAGACTCCCACTGAGCACAGAGCCTCACACAGACTTGATCCCAGGACCCTGAGATCATGACCTGAGCTTAAGTCAGATGCTTAACTGACTGAGCTACTCAGGTGCCCTTGACATTTCATTTTTTTAAGGTTTTATTTAAATTGCATTTGGTTAATATACAATGTAATATTGATTTCAAGAGTACAGTATAGTGATTCAAAACTTCCATACAACACCTGGTGCTCATCACAGCAAGGGCATTCCTTAATCCCCATCACTTATTGTACCCATTCCCCAGCCAAGTCCCTTCTGGATACCACCAGTTTGTTCTCTATAGTTAAAAGCTGATTTTTTTGGTTTGCCTCTTTGCCTCTTCATCTCTTTTTTTTTTCCCCTTTGCTCCTTTCCTTTGCTTCTTAAATTACACATATGAGTGAAATCGTATGGCTATTTGTCTTTCTCAGACTGACTTAATTTGGTTAGCATTCTATTCTCCAGCCCCATCCTTGTCCTTGCAAATGGCAAGACTTCATTCATTTTAATGTTAATATTAACGCAATAGTAATATTCCATTGTGTGTGTGTATGTATGTATGTATGCTGATATATATATATCACTTCTTTATCCATTCATCAGTTGACAGAAACTTGGGATGTTTCCATAATGTGGCTGTTGTAGATAATGCTGCTATAAACCATGGGATACATGTATCCCTTTGGATCCCATGTATATTTGTATTCTCTGGGTAAATACCTATTACTGCAATTGCTGGATCATAAGGTGCATCTATTTTTAAATTTTTATGAAGGCCCATAGTGTTTGCCACATTGGTTGTACCAGTTTACATTCCCACCCACACTACAAGAGGGTTTCCTTTTCTCTACATCCTTGCCAGAGTATGTTGTTTCTTGTGTTTTTGATTTTAGCTATTTTGACAGATGTGAGGTGATAACTCAAAGTAGTTTTAATTTCTATTTCCCTGATTATCATTTTTACTGAGAATCTTTTCATGTATATGTTGGGCATTTGAATGTCTTCTTTGGAAAAATGCCCATTCATATCTTCTCTACAATTTTAATTAGATTATTTGGTTTTTAGAAGGTTGACTTTTTAAGTTCTTTATATATTTTGGATACTAACTCTTTATCAGTTTTCATTTGCAAATATCTTCTCCCTTACCACAGTTTCCATTAAGTTTTGCTGTTTTCTTTGCTGTGCAGAAGGTGTTTTTTTTGTTTGTTTGTTTGTTTTGTTTTATGAAATCCCAATAGTTTATTCTTGCTTTTGTTTCACTTTCTTCAGGAGACTTATCTAGTAAGAAGTTGCTACAGCTGATGTCAAAGAGGTTATTGCCTGTGTTATCCTCTAGGATTTTAATGGTTTACAGTCTCACGTTTAGGTCTTTCATTCATTTTCTATTTATTTTTGCATATGGTGCAAGAGATTGGTCCAGTGTCATTCTTTGGCATGTTGCTGTTCAGTTTTCCCAATGCCATTTGTTGAAGAGATTGTCTCTTTTTCCTTTGGATATTCTTTCCTGCTTTGTCAAAGATTAATTGACCATATAGCTGTGGGTCCACTTCTGGATTTTCTATTCTGTTCTATTCTGTTCCGTTGATATATGTGTCTATTTTTGTGCTAGTACCTTACTGCTTTGATTACTATAGTTTTGTATTATAACTCAAGTCCAGAATTGTGATGCCTCCAGCTGTGCTTTTCATTTTCAAGGTTGCTTTGGCTATTCAGGATCCTTTGTGTTTCCACACAATTTGTATGATTGTTTGTTCTAGCTCTTCAAACAAAATGCTGGTGGTGTTTTGATAGGGAATGCATTAAATGTGTAGATTGCCTTGGGTAGTACAGACATTTTAACAATATTTGTTCTTCCAATGCATGAGGAGGGAATATTTTTCCATTTCTTTGTGTCATCTTCGATTTCTTTCTTCAATGTTTCATACCTTTCAGGATACAGGTCTGTCACCTCTGTGGTTAAGTTTATTCCCAAGTATCTTACGGTTTTTGGTGCAATTGCAAATGAGATTGATTCCTTAATTTCTCATCATCTTGCCCTGTTATTTGTGTATAGAAATGCAACAGATTTCTGTACACTGATTTTGTATCCAGTGACTTTACTGAATTTGCATATCGATGCTCTACCAATTTTTTGGTGGTCTTTTCAGTTTTTCTATGTAGAGTGCCATGTCATCTGCAAATAGTGAAAATTTGACTCCTACCTTGCTGATTTTGAATGCTTATCTATTCTTTTTCTGGTCTGATTGCTGGGACTAGTACTTCCAATACTATGTTAAATTACAATGGTGAGACTAGACCTCCCTGTTTTGTTCCTAATGGTAGAGGAAATGCTCTCAGTTATCCTCATTGATGATATTAATGCTGTTTTTTTTTTTGTATGTGGCCTTTATTAGATTGAGATATGTTTCTTCTAACCCTACATTGTTGAGGGTTTATCATGAATGGATGTTGTACTTGTCAAATTATTTTTCTGCATCTATTAAAAGGATCATATAGTTCTTATCCTTTTTTATTAATATTCTGTATCATGTTGATTGATTCATGAATACTAAATCACCCTTGCTGCCCAGGAATAAATCTCACTTGATCATGGTGAATGTTTCTTTTAGTGTACTCTTGGATTCAGTTTGTTAGTATTTTATTGAGAATTTTTGCATTTGTATTCATCAGGGATATTGGCTTATAGTACTCTTTTTAAATGAATTCTTTGTCTGGTTTTGGTATCAGGGTAGTGCTGGTCCCATAGAATGAGTTTGAAAGTTTTCCTTCCTTTTCTTTTTTTTGGAATAGTTTGAGAAGAATGCATATTAACTCTTCTTTAGAAATTTGGTAGAATTCCCCTCTGAAGTCACCTGGCCCTGGAATATTTTTAGCTGGTAGAATTTTAATTACTGATTTAATTTCTTTGCAGTTTTTAGTCTGCTCCAGTTTTCTATTTTATTTCTGTTTCACCTTTGGCAATTTATATGTTACTGAGAATTTATCCATTTATTCTAGGCTGTCCAATTTGTTGGCATATTTTTTCTTAATATTCTTTTATAATTGTTTGCATTTCTGTGGTGTTGGTAATTATTTCTCCTCTCTCATTTATGATTTTATTTATTTGGGTCCTCTCTCTTTTCGTTTTGATAAGATCAGCATGGGGTTTATCAACTTCATTAACTTTTTTCAAAGAACCAGCTGCTGGTTTCATTGATCTCTTCTATTGGTTTTGTTTGTTTGTTTCTATATCATTTACTTCTGCTCTAATCTTTATTATTTCCCTTCTTATACTGGCTTTAGGCTTCCTTTGTTTTTCTTTTTCTATTTCTTTTTTTTTTTTTTAATTTTTATTTATTTATGATAGTCACAGAGAGAGAGAGAGAGAGAGAGAGAGGCAGAGGGAGAAGCAGGCTCCATGCACCGGGAGCCCGACGTGGGATTCGATCCCGGGTCTCCAGGATCGCGCCCTGGGCCAAAGGCAGGCGCCAAACCGCTGCGCCACCCAGGGATCCCCTTTTTCTATTTCTTTATGTGAGATTTTTGTTGCTTTGTGAGGTATGCTGGTACTGCCATATACTTTGCTTTTGCTGCAGCCCAAAGATTTTGGATCATTGTGTTTTCATTTTCATTTGTTTCTATATGTTTTGTTTTCTTTGATTTCCTGGCTGACCCATTCATTGCCTAGTAGTATGTTTAACCTCCATGTATTTGTGGTCTTTCGATATTTTTTCTTGTGGTTGACTTCAAGTTTCCTAGATTTGTGGTCAGAAAATATGCATGGTATGATCTCAATCTATCTGTACTTGTTGAGGCCTAATTTCTGAGCTAGTATGTGGTCTCTTCTGGGAAATGTCTCATGTGCACATAAAAAGAATGTGTATTTTTCTGCTTTATGATGAACTGTTCTGTGTATATCTGTAAAATCCATCTGGTCCAATGTATCATTCAAAGACATTGTTTCCTTGTTTATTTTCTGCTTAAATAATCTGTCCTTTGATGTAGGTGGAGTGTTAAAATCTCCTATTATTGTTGTATTATTATCAATTTGTTCCTTTATACTGATTATTAATTGCTTAATATATTTGGGTGCTCCCATGTTTAGCGCATAAATATTTACAATTGTTATATTTTTATGGTTATATCATGTCCTTATTTATCTATTTTTAAGTCTTTATTTTATGTGGTGAATTTTAACTATGTGTGCTTTAGTCTACTTATGAAATAAGACCTGATATCAACTCCACCAGAACTGAAGCCCTGCATAACTCTCTGGTTGGGAGAAATGGTGTGGCAGAAGTTAGTCCCGGTCTTCTGGGTAAGGGGCCTGGTGATCTGGGACAGAGGCAAACTTGACTGAGAAGGGTAGTCCTGCCAGAGGACAGGGAATTGGGGTTTGGTGTAAACAAGTTAGGCAGTCAGTGTCTAAACTAAGATGCTTCTCTCATGTTGAGGGGTAGTAGAGGGAAATGGCACCAGCAAGATCCTGGAGAGGCATCTAAGTGAATGCCACCCCTTAAGGAGAAGAGTGAATAATCTACCCCACTGTGTTCTCCAAGCTTTTTCCAGATAGCTGTTTTCATGCTGTCTGCTCCCAGATTGTTTGCCTGCCTTCTCTCCAGGAGCCCCTTAGGGCTCTATTCCAGCCAAGATGGCTGATCTTTAAAACTCCAGGCCTTAAGCCACACTGGTTGCCAAGAACTCAAAAAATTCAGCCTCTCTCAATTTTTAAGCCAATGGCTTTGAGGAAAGTTCTTGTGTTCATTTCTAACCCATTGTCTGCAACTGTGGCTCCTTCCTCTCCACAGCATCCATGATCCATTTCTCCCCTAAATCCACATCTTAGCACTTTCTGCCTTCTTTGATGTAGCCTCTTCTCTCCTTTAGTTGTAGAGTTCATTCTGTCAGTTTTCAGGTCACTACCCGGGGTATTTAGGATGATTTGATTATTATATAGTTGTGTTCATGGGACATGATGAGCCTAGGATCCTCCTACTCCATTGCCATGTTATAAATCTCAGTGTTTGACATTTCAAATTGATTTTCTCTGGTAAGTACTATATTCTCTTCTGTAAATGTTAATAGTAATACTTCATTTTTTTATAAAATATCAAGTTCTTAGGGTAGGAGGGAATAAAAACCTTAATCATAAGAACCAACATAATCCAATGAGGCATCTTTATATAAATCTCACACTAACACACTTCGACAATTAGTAGTGCAATGGAGGCTGGGCAAAGGAAATCTTATTTAATTAAAGGTTCTTCCTCCACTGCTGTATGTAATCACTATAGATGAAAAATAAACCTGAAATTAAGTTAATTGAGTTAGTTCATACAGCTAACTTTTCCAACTGCGTGGTTTGTCTATGTTATATGCAATGATTCAATTAAGTGACAAAATTATTTCAAGCAACAGACACTATCTCATCTTTCAAAAGACTCACTTTTGCAACCTAGATAAATGCCAAATAAGTATTCTGATATGGTTTCATAGAACTTTAACACTATAATATCATTTTACCCCCAAATGAAAATTGTTGAACCAACAGCAGCATTTAAGCAAATGCTGACCCACTTCACAAGTATCTTAAAAAGTTAAAAAAACAAGTCTTGTTTTGGTTTTGTTTAAATAAATCACTTATTTGGCTGTGTTTTAAAAGTAGAGTTTCATTAGAATTGGACTTTCCTTCTTTCCTTCAGACAATGTGTCCATATCAATGAAAGATAGTACATTGTAGTAAATGGAACAAAGACATTAAAAAAGATAATTGAGTGTATCAAAAATAAAAATTAGCAGATTTAAAAATTAGCAGATTTTCTTTAATGCTGTGTAGTAAGTTAACTAAACTCTACCAATTAATAAACATGCACTCTGGTAGTACAGGAAATCAAACTGAGTCTAAATGTCAAGTAGAATTCCATAAGAGAATTTGATATAGAATCATGCAGACTGAAGCTGTCAACAGAATTCAATGTTTCCAAATGTCTGTTTAAAGGTTTGCCCATTAGACTAAGAGCATCAATTGTATATTATTTATTTTTATCCTTTATTTTGTATTTTGTATTTCTTCAATTTGTGTATATTATTTATTTTCTAACACAATATCTGGTTCATAGTGAAATTGTCTACACACTTCTTAAGTGAATGGCTTAATAGAGCCAAAACACCTGGTAGAGAAAATAAAATTTTAGCTAAGGTTGCAGTATGCATGTATAGGGTAATGTTTTAAAATAATAATGCCCACCAACAAGATTATATATCACTGAAACATATGTCTGTTGATGAACTACTATTTGATTGAACTTCCCATGGTATGCTGGCTATGTTAACACTCCAAATGGTAGAGTCACAATAGAATGGTTTCCAACATATTGATCCAATCAGCCACATTATCTACTTGGCAATAGAATTGGCATAGACCTAAAGGCATCAATGTCTCTATGTCATCTATAACTAGATGATAGTTATACCTTTAATTCTTTTAAACATTTATTTATGAGAGAGAGAGTGGAGGGGAGGAGCAGAGGGGAAGGACAAGCAAACTCCGTGCTGAGCATGTAGCCCTATGTGGACCTTGATACCACAACCTTGAGATCAGGACCTGGACTGAAATCAAGTCAGACACTCAACCGACTGAGCAATCCAGGTGCCCCTTTATTTTTTATTCTTTGAGGAACCCCCATACTGTTTTCCACCATGGCTATACCAATTTACATTCTCATTAAGAAACAAATGAATAAACAAGCAAAAAAAAACAGAATCAGACTTACAAATACAGAGAACAAACTGATGGTTGCCAGAGGGAAGGGGCATGAAGGAATAGACAAAATGGATGGAGAGTAGGAGATATAGTCTTCATGTTAGGGAATGAATAAGTCACAGGAATAAAAGGTATACCTTTCAGTTAAATACTTGTTAAATAAGGATATATAAAAGGTATCTATATACACCTATATATTTCCTATGGAAATATAGTCAATGGTATTGTAATAGCATTGCATGGTGACATTTGTGGTAAGTATAGGATACCATAATGTATAGCCGTTGAACCATTTTGAGTTTATCTTTGTGTATGGTGTAAAAAAAAGTTGTCCAGTTTGTCACTCCTGCATGTTGCTGTCAAATTATCCCAACACCATTTATTGAAGAGACTGTTTTTTTTTTCCCATTGGATAGTCTTTCCTGCTTTGTCAAATATTAGTTGACTATAGAGTTAAGGGTCCATTTCAGGATTCTCTATTCTGTTCCACTGATATATGTGTCTGTTTTTGTGCCAGTATCATACTGCCTTGATGATTACAGCTTTGTAATACAGTTTGAAATCTGGAATTGTGATACCTCCAGCTTTGGTATAGATTTTAACATTCCTTTGGCTATTCTGGGTCTTTTTCTGGTTTCCATACAAATTTAGGATGGTTTATTCCAGATCTGTGAAAAATACTGGTGGTATTTTGATAGATATTGCAGTAAATGTGTTGATTGCTTTGGGTAGCATAGGCATTTTAAATATATTTGTTCTTCCAATCCATGAGCATGGAATATTTTTCCATTTCTTTATGTGTTCCCCAATCTCTTCATAAGTGTTCTACAGTTTTCACAGAACAGATTCTTTACTTTTTGCTTAGGTATAATCCTAGATATCATGTGAGTTTTGGTGAAAATGTAAATGGTATAGATTCTTTGATTTCTCTTTCTTCTGCCTCATTGTTAGAAATGCAACTGACTTCTGTGCATTGATTTTATATCCTGCAACTTTGCTGAATTCCTGTATCAATTATAGCAAATTTTACTGGGGTCTTTTGTGTTTTCTACATATAGTATCAAATCATCAGTGAAGAATGAATGTTTGATTTCTTCTTTTCTGATTTAGATGCCTATTATTTTTCTGTTGTATGATTGCTGAAGCTAGGACTTCCAGTACTATATTGAACAACAAGGTGGGAGTGGGCAATCCCACCATGTTCCTGACCTTAGGAAAAAACTCTTAATTTTTCCCCATTGTGAGGATAATATTCAAGATATGTTTTCATATATGGCTTTTATGAAGCTGAAGTATGTTCCCTCTATCTCTACATGCTGGAGAGTTTCAATCAAGAAAGGATGCTTTATTTTGACAAATGCTTTTTCTGCATCTATGGAGAGCATCATATGGTTCTTGTCCTTTCTTTTATTACTGTGGTGTCTTGTATTGATTGTTTTGTGGATGTTGAAGCAACCCTGCAGACCAGAAATAAATCACACTCGATTATGGTGAATAATCCTTTTAATGTACTGCTGGAGCCTCTTAGCTTGTATCTTGGTGAGAATTTTGGCATCCATGTTCATCAGGGATATTGATCTGTAATTCTTTTTAGTGGAGTCCTTGTATGGTTTTGGGATTAAGGTAATGCTGGACTCATAGAATAAGTTCAGAAGTTTTCCTTCCATTTCTACTTTTTGAAACAGCTTCAGAAGAATAGGTATTAATTCTTCTTTAAATGTTTGTTAGAATTCCACTGGGAAGCCATCCAGTCCCAGAATCTTGTTTGTTGAGTGATTTTTAATTAATGCTTCAATTTCTTTCCTGATTATGGATCTGTTCAGGTTTTCTATTACTTCTTGTTCCAGTTTTGGTCACTTATATGTTTCTAGGAATGCATCCCTTTCTTCCAGATTGCCTAATTTGTTGGCACATAATTGCTTATAATATTCTCTTACAATTGTATTTCTTCAGTGTTAGTTGTGATCTCTCCTCTTTCATTCATGATTTCATATACCTGCATCCTTTATCTTTTCTTTTTGACAAGTCTCGTTAGGGGATTATTGATCTTATTAATTCTTTCAAAGAACCAGCTTCTAGAATCAGTGATATTTTCTACTGTTTTTTTTATTCCTAAATCATTGATGTCTCCTCTCTATTTTTTTTCTCTTCTTCTGTATTTAGTCTTTATTTGCTGTTCTTTTTCCAGCTCCTATAGGTATAAGGTTAGGTTGTATATTTGAGACTTTTCTTGTTTCTTGAGGAAGGCCTATCTTGCTATATACTTCTCCCTTAAGTCTGCCTTTGCTGCATCCCAAAGTTTCTGAACTGTCATGTTTTTATTTTCATTTGTATCCGTGTATTTTTATAATTCTTCTTTAATTTCCTGTTTGACCCATTCATTCTTTAGTAGGATGCTCCTTAACCTCCATGTATTTTTGGTCCTTCCAAATTTTTTCTTGTGGTTGACTTCAAGTTTCATGGTGTTGTGGTCTGAAAATATGCATGATAAGATCTCAATCTTTTTGTACTTGTTGTGGCCTGATTTGTGACAGTATGTGACCTATTCTGGAGAATGTTCCATGTACACTCTAAAAAAATGTGTATTTTGCTGCTTTAGGATGAAATGTGCTGAATATATGTGTAAAGTAAATCTGGTCCAGTGTGTCATTCAAAGCCCTTGTTTCCTTGTTGATCTTCTGCTTCAATGATCTGTCCAAAGCTCTGAGTAAGGTGTTAAATTCCTCTACTATTATTGTATTATTATCAGTGAGTTTCTTTATCTTTGTTATTAATCGGTTTATATATTTGTCTGACCTCAAGTTAGGGGCATAAATAATTACAATTTTTAGATCTTGCTGGATATTCCCAATAAGAATATGATATAGTGTCCATCTTCATATCTTATTCTGTTCTTTTGTTTAAGATATAGTTTGTCTGATATAAGGATGGGAACTCCAGCTTTTTAAATGTCCATTAGCATGTTAAATTATTCTCCACTCTCACTTTCAATCTGGAAGTGTCATTGGGTCTAAAATGAGTCTCTTGTATACAGCATATCAATGGGTCTTGTTTTTTTTTATACTTTCTGACACCCTATGTCTTTTAATTGGAGTATTTAGTCCACTTACATTAAGACTAATTATTGAAAGGTATGGATATATAGTGCCATTTTATTACCGGTAAAGTAATTGTTCCTCTAGATTGTCTCTATTCCTTTCTGGTCTTTGTTACTTTGGGCTCTCTTCACTCAATGCACCCCTTTAATATTTCTTGCAGGGCTAGTTTTGTGTTCATAAATTAGTTTTTGTTTGTCCTGGAAACTCTCTCTCCTTCTATTCTGAATTACAGTCTTTTTGAATAAAGTATTTTTGGTTGCATATTTTTCCCATTTAGCATATTGAATATATTACTCCCATAATTTCTGGCCTGCCAGGGCTCCTTGGACACATCTCCTGCCAGCCTATGTTTTTACCCTTGCATTTTAAGGACCTCTTGTCCCAAGCTTTTTTCAGGATTTTCTCTTTATCTTTGAAATTTGCCAGCCTCACTATTGTATGTCAAAATGTTGACCCATTTTTATTGATTTTGACTTTGAGAGGGATTCTCTGTGCCTCCTGAACCTGAAAGCCTGTTTCCATTCCCAGATTAGCAAAGTCCTCAGCTATAATTTGTTCTAATAAACCTTCTGCCCCTCTCTCCCTCTCTTCATCTTCTAGGACCGCTATTATCCAGATATTATTTAACTTTATGTAATCACTGAATTCTCCCTCTGCCTGTGTCTCTGCCTCTCATTCTCAATCTGTGTATCTATGAATAAATAAAAATCTTTTAAAAAGTATTAGATTAACAGCAGACTTCTTCACAGAGACCTGGCAGTCCAGAAATGTCTGGCAGGATATATCCAGGGTACTAAATGAGAAGAACATGCAGCCAAGAATACTTTATCCAGCAAGGATCTCATTCAGATTAGAAGGAGACATAAACTCTTTGAGGAACCTCCACACAGTTTTCCAGAGTGGCTGCACCAGTTCACATTCCCACCAACAGTGAAAGAGGGTTCCCTTTTCTCTGCATTCTCTCCAACATTTGTGGTTTCCTGCCTTGTTAATTTTCCCCATTCTCACTGGTGTGAGGTGGTATCTCATGTGGTTTTGATTTGTATTTCCTTGATGGCAAGTGATGCAGAGCATTTTCTCATGTGCTTCTTGGCCATGTCTATGTCTTCCTCTGTGAGATCTCTTTTCATGTCTTTTGCCAATTTCATGATGGGATTGTTTGTTTCTTTGTTGTTGAGTTTAATAAGTTCTTTATAGATCTTGGAAACTAGCCCTTTATCTGATATATCATTTGCAAATATCTTCTCCCATTCTGTAGGTTGTCTTTGAGTTCTGTTGACTGTATCCTTTGCTGTGCAAAAGCTTCTTATCTTGATGAAGTCCCAATAGTTCATTTTTGTTTTTGTTTCTTTTGCTTTCGTGGATATATCTTGCAAGAAATTACTGTGGCCGAGTTCAAAAAGAGTGTTGCCTGTGTTCTCCTCTAGGATTTTGATGGAATCTTGTCTCGTATTAAGATCTTTCATCCATTTTGAGTTTATCATTGTGTATGGTGAGGGTGGTCTAGTTTCATTCTTCTGCTGGGGATTTACCCAAAAGATACAGATGCAATGAAATGCCGGGACACCTGCACCCCAATGTTTCTAGCAGCAATGTCCACAATAGCCAAACTGTGGAAGGAGCCTCAGTGTCCATCGAAACATGAGTGGATAAAGAAGATGTGGTTTATGTATACAATGGAATATTACTCAGCCATTAGAAACGACAAATACCCATCATTTGCTTCAATGTGGATGGACCTGGAGGGTATTATGCTGAGTGAAGTAAGTCAGTTGGAGAAGGACAAACTTTATATGGTCTCATTCATTTGGGGAATATAAATAATAGTGAAAGGGAATAGAGGGGAAGGGAGAAGAAATGGGTAGGAAATATCAGAAAGGGACACAGAACGTGGAAGGCTCCTAACTCTGGGAAATGAGCTAGGGTTGGTGGAAGGGGAGAAGGGCAGGGGGTGGGGGTGACTGGGTGGCGGGCACTGAGGGGGGCACTTGACGGGATGAGCACTGGGTGTTATTCTGTATGCTGGCAAATTGAACACCAATAAAAATAAATTTATTATTAAAAAAAGGAGAGATAAAGAGCTTCCAAGAAAGGCAGAAACTGAAAGAATATGTGACCACCAAACCACCTGTGCAAGAAAACGTAAGGGGAACCATTTAAAAGAAAAAGGAAGGCCAAAGAAATGATCCACAAAAACAGTGATTGAATATGTATTACAATGACACTAAATTCATATCTTTCAATAGTTACTCTGAATGTGAATGGGCTAAATGATCCCATCAAAAGATGCTGGGTTTATCCTGAAGACTGTAGTAGGAGATGAAGAGGGACACTATATCATACTTAAAGGATCTATCCAACAAGAAGACCTAACAATTATGAATATTTAAGCCTCTAATGTGGGAGCTGCCAAGTATATCAATCAAATAATAACCAAAGTAAAGACATACATAATAATACATTAATAGTAGAAGACTTCAACACAGTACTTTCTGCAAATGACAGATCCTCTAAGCACAATATGGCCAAGGAAACATGAGCTTTAAATGATACATTGGACCAAATAAATTTAACAGATAGATACAGAACTTTGCATGCAAACATAACTGAATACACATTCTTCTCAAGTGCATATGGAATTTTCTCCAGAATAGACCACATACTGGGTCACAAATCAGGTCTCAACCAATACCAAAGACGGGGATTGTCCCCTCCATGTTTTCAGACCATAATGAGTTGAAACTAGACATAGTCACAAGAAGAAATTTGGAAGAAACACAAACACGTGAAGGTTAAAGGGCATCCTGCAAAAAGATGAATGGGTCAACCAGGAAATCAGAGAATTAAAAATATTAATGGAAACTATACATCGCAATTCAAGCATGTCTCAAAAAATTGGAAAAAGAAAACTCAAATACACAAGCTAACCTCGCATCTAAAGAACTGGAGAAAGAAGAGCAAATAAAACCTACACTAAGGAGAAGAGAGTTAATGAAGGTTTGAGCAGAACTCAATGAAATAGAGACCAGAAGCAGTGTAGAACAGATCAACAAAACCAAGAGTTGGTTCTTTGAAAGAATTAATAAGATATATAAACCATTAGCCAGCCTTATTAAACACAAAAGAGAAAAGACTCAAATTAACAAGATCATGAATGAAAGAGGAGAGATCACAATAAATACCAAGGAAATACAAACTTTTTTAAAAACGTATTATCAGCAGCTATACGCCAACAAATTAGGCAATCTAGAAGAAATGGTTGCAGTTCTGGAAACTCACAAATTACCAAAACTGGATGAAGGAAGAAGTAGAACACGTGAACAGACCAATAACCAGGGAGGAAATTGAAGCAGTCATCAAAAACCTCCCAAGATACAAAAGTCCAGGGCCAGATGGCTTCCCTGGGGAATTCTATCAAAACTTTAAAGAAGAATTCTATCAAACCTTCTATCAATACCTATTCTACTAAAGCTGTTCCAAAAGATAGAAAGGGATGGAATACTTCCAAACTCATTTTATGAGGCCAGCATCTCCTTAATTCCAAAAGAGAAGACCCCATCAAAACGGAGAATTAGAGACGAATATCCCTGATGAACACGGACGGAAAAATTCTGAACAAGATACTACTCAATAGGATCCAACACTACATTAAGAAGATTATTCACCATGACCAAGTGGGATATATCCCCAGGTTGCAAGGCTGGTGCAACACTCGTAAAACAATCAATGCTATTGATCATATCAACAAGAGAAAAAACGAGAACCATATGATCCTCTCAATAGATGCAGAGAAAGCATTTGACAAAATACAGCATCCATTCCTGATCAAAATTCTTCAGAGTGTTGAGATAGAGGGAACATTCCTCAGCATCTTAAAAGCCATCTACAAAACGCCCACAGCAAATATCATTCTCAATGGGTAAAAATTGACAGCCTTTCCCTTAAGATCAGGACCATGACAGGGATGTCCACTCTCCCCACTGCTATTTAACATAGTACTAGAAGTTCTAGCCTCAGCAATCAGGCAACAAAAAGAAATAAAAGGCGTTCAAATGGGCAATGAAGAAATCAAACACTCCCTCTTCACCAATGACATGATACTGTACATGGAAAACCGAAATGACTCTACCCAAAGGTTGCTAGAACTCATACAGCAGTTCAGCAATGTAGCAGGGTATAAAATAAATGCCCAGAAATCAGTGTCATTTCTAAACACTAACAATGGGATTGTAGAAAGAGAAATTAAGGAGTCAATCCCATTTACAATTGCACCCAACAGTATAAGATACCTAGGAATAAACCTAACCAAAGAGGTAAAGAATCTATACCCTAAAAACTACAGAACACTTCTGAAAAAAATTGACGAAGACACAAAGAGATGGAAAAATATTCCATGCTCATAGATTGGAAGAATTAATATTATTAAAATATCAATGCTGCCCAGGGAAATTTACACATTCAATGCAATACCTATCAAAATCCCACGGACTTCCTTAACAGAGTTGGAACAAATAATATTAAGATTTGTGTGGAATCAGCAAAGACCCCAAATAGCCAGGGGAATATTGAAAAAGAAAACCAGAGCCCGGGCATCACAATGCAATATTTCAAGTTGTACTACAAACCTGTGATCATCAGCACAGTGTGGTAATGGAAGAAAAACAGACAAGTAGATCAATGGAATATAATAAAGAACTCAGAAATGGGCCCTTAATTCTATGGTCAATTAATATTCTACAAAGCAGTAAAGACTATCCACTGGAAAAAGAACAGTCTCTTTAATAAATGGTGCCGGGATAATTGGACAGCCACTTGCAGAAGAATTAAACTGGACCATTCTCTTACACTACTCAAAGATAAACTCAAAATGGATGAAAGATCTAAATATGAGACAAGAATCCATCAGAATCCTAGAAGAGAACATAGGCAACATCCTTTTTCAACTTGGCCACAGCAACATCTTGCAAGATACATCTATGAAGGCAAGGGAAACAAAGGCAAAAATGAACTATTGGGACTTCATCAAGATAAAAAGCTTTTGCACAGCAAAAGAAACAGTCAACAAAACTAAAAGACAACCTACACAGTGAGAGAAGATATTTGCAAATGACATATCAGATAAAGGGCTAGTTTCCAAGATCTATAAAGAACTTAAGAAACTCAACAACAAAGAAACAAACAATCCAATCATGAAATGGGCCAAAGTCATGAACAGAAAGGTCACCAACGAAGACATACACATGGCTGACAAGCACATGAGAAAATGCTCTGCATCTCTTACCATGCCATGAGGGAAACACAATCAAAACCACAATGAGATACCACCTCACACCAGTGAGAATGGTGAAATTTAAGAGACAGGAAACAACAAATGTTGGAGAGGATGTGGAGAAAGGGGCACCCTCTTGCACTTTGTTGGGAGTGTGAACTGATACAGCCACTGTGGAAAACTGTGTGGGGGTTCCTCAAAGAGTTATAAAGAGAGCTACCCTATGACCCAGCAATTTCACTACTGGGGATTTACCCCAAAGATACAGATTCAGTAAAACACTGGGACACCTGCACCCCATGTTTATAGCAGCAGTATCCACAATAGACAAACTGTGGAAGGAGCCTTAGTGTTCATCGAAAGATGAATAGATAAAGAAGATGTTTGCTCCTTTAATTAGTATATATATATATATATATATATATATATATATATATATGGCAAAAAAATACAGATAAAAAATAATTTTAAGCGTGCCTGGGTGGGTCAGTTGGCCAGGCATCTGAATCTTGATCTCAGCACAGGTCTTGATCTCAGAATCATGAGGTCAAGCCCTGCATTAGGCTCCATGCCCAGCAAAGAGCCAAAAATAATTAACTAGTTAATAATTAATTAATTAGTGGGTCCCTGGGTAGCTTAGTTGGTTAAGCATCTGCCTTGATCTCAGGTCATGATCTTAGAGTCCTGGAATCAAGACCCACATCAGACTCCCTGCTCTGCAGGAAGCCTGCTTCTCCCTCTCCTTCTGCCTGTAATTCCCACTGCTTATGCACTCTCTTTCTGTCAATTAAATAAATAAAATCTTTAAAAAAGAAATGATTTTTAGAGTTGCAAGACAGTTACATACAAGGGAAACCCCATAAGGCCATGAACTTATTTTTTGGTAGAAACTTTGGAGGCCAGAAGAGTGGCATGATATTCAAAATGATAAAAGGAAAAAAATCTGCCCTGAGAATAATTTCCTCAGCAAGGCTATCAGTCAGAATAGTAAGAGAGATAAAGAAATTCCTAGACAAACAAAAGTTAAAAGAATCCATGACCACTAAACCAAACTTATAAGAAATATTAAGGGAAACTGTGAGTGGAAAACGAAAACCATAAGTAAATGTAGGAAAAATATGAAGCACAAAAGCAAAAAAAGAAAAGTGTATCTGTAAAAATCAGTCAATGGAAGCACAAAATAAAAGGATATAAAATATGATACCAAATATCTGAAACATATAAAGGAGAGAAGCAAAGAATGAGTTCAAAATTAAGGAAATATCACCTTAATACAGACTACTATATGCAGAAGACGTTATATATGAACCGAATGGCAACCACAAATCAAAAATCAGTAACAGATATGAAAAAAAGTGTAAGGAATACAGCTATTTTCCTATAGAAAACCAACTAATCATGAAATAAGAAATCAAGAGAATAAAGGAACAGAGAAAAATAACAAAACACCACAAAACAAGTAACAGAATGGCAATAAATACATACATATCAACAATTACCTTGAATGTAAATGTAATGTCTGCAAAAGACAAAGAATGACACTATTAATAAATAAAGAGGACAACTCAACAAGAAGATATAATTATAAATATATATGCACCAAACATGGGAACAATTGAACACATAAAGCGGTTTATAATAAACATAAAATAACTAATCAACCATAATGCAATAATGGTAGGGCACCTTAATGTCCCACTGACTTCAATGGATAGTTCATACAAGCAGAAACTCAACAAGGAAACAGTGCCTTTTTATGATACATTGGACTAGATGGATTTAACAGATACATGCAGAATATGCAATCCTAAAACAGCAGAATTCACATTATTTTCAAGTGCACATGGAACATTCTCCAAAATAGATCACATATTAGGTCACAGAACAAGTCTCAACAAATTAAAAAAGATTGAAATCACACCATAAATCTCTTCTAACCACAACTCTATAAATCTAGAAGTCAACCACAAGAAAAAATCTTGAAAGACCCCAAATACATAGAGGTAAAATAATATGCTACTAAATAATGAATGGCTCAACCAGGAAATTAAAAAGGAAATTAAAAAATACATGAAAACACAACAGTACAAAATATTTGTGATGCAGCAAAATTGGTTTTAAGAGTGAAGTTTAGAGCAATACAAGCTTATATCAAGAAATAAGAAAAATCTCAAATAGAAAACAGAACTTTACACCTAAAGAAGTTAGAAAAACAGGAGCAAAAAATGCTAAAACTGGAAAAGAAAGAAAATAATAAATATTAGAACAGACATAAATGACATAGAAAGTAAAAAAAAAATAGAAGAGGTCACTGAAACAAGGAGCTGGTTCTTTGAAAAGATCAATAAAACAGATGAACTTTTGTCATACTCTTAAAAAGAGAGAGAAAGAGAGAAGACTCAAACAAAATCATAAATGAAGGAAGCAATATAATCACCAATATCAAGAAATACAAAGGATCGTAAGAGAATATTATGAAAAATTATGTGCTAACTAATTTTGTAATCTGCAAGAAATGGATAAATTCCTAGAAAAATATAACCTAAAATACCAAAACTGAATCAGAAGAAATATAAAATTTGAAGAGACTAACAGAAAGGAAATTGAATTTTTAATCAAAAAACTCTTAACAAACAAAGACCAGACAGCTTCACAGAAGAATTCTACCAAACATTTGAGAAAGAGGTAATACATGTTCTCAAACTTTCCAAAAAATAGAAGAAGAAGAAAAAATTGTAAACCTATTCTATAAAGGCAGCATTGCCTTGATCCAAAATATGAAAAACTTCACTAAAAAAGAAAACTACAGTCCAAGATCCCTTATGAACATGGATGCAAAATTCTCAACAAAATACTAGGAAACTGAATCCAACAATATATTTTTAAAAACCATTCACACAATCAACTGGGATTTATTCCTGGGTTGCAAGTGTGATCAATAATCACAAACCAGTGAACGTGGTATACCAATTTCATAAAAGAAAGTATAAAAAACACATGATCTTTCCAACCGATGCAGAAAAAATATTTGACAAAGTACAACATTCATTCTTAATAAAAACACTCAACAAAGTAAGTTTATAAGGAACAGACCTCAACATAATAAAAGCCATATGCAAAAAAACACTCAGTTTTTCCTCTGAGAGCTTTTCCTCTATGACCAGGAACAAGACAGAGATGTCCACTCTCACCACTGTTTTTTTTTTCTTTATTTTTATTGGTGTTCAATTTACTAACATACAGAATAACCCCCAGTGCCCGTCACCCATTCACTCCCACCCCCCGCCCTCCTCCCCTTCTACCACCCCTAGTTCGTATCCCAGAGTTAGCAGTCTTTACTTTCTGTCTCCCTTTCTGATATTTCCCACACATTTCTTCTCCCTTCCCTTATATTCCCTTTCACTATTATTTATATTCCCCAAATGAATGAGAACATATAATGTTTGTCCTTCTCCGACTGACTTACTTCACTCAGCATAATACCCTCCAGTTCCATCCACGTTGAAGCAAATGGTGGGTATTTGTCATTTCTAATAGCTGAGTAATATTCCATTGTATACATAAACCACATCTTCTTTATCCATTCATCTTTTGTTGGACACCGAGGCTCCTTCCACAGTTTGGCTATCGTGGCCATTGCTGCTATAAACATCGGGGTGCAGGTGTCCCGGCGTTTCATTGCATTTGTATCTTTGGGGTAAATCCCCAACAGTGCAATTGCTGGGTCGTAGGGCAGGTATATTTTTAACTGTTTGAGGAACCTCCACACAGTTTTCCAGAGTGGCTGCACCAGTTCACATTCCCACCAACAGTGTAAGAGGGTTCCCTTTTCTCCGCATCCTCTCCAACATTTGTGGTTTCCTGCCTTGTTAATTTGCCCCATTCTCACTGGTGTGAGGTGGTATCTCATTGTGGTTTTGATTTGTATTTCCCTGATGGCAAGTGATGCAGAGCATTTTCTCATATGCATGTTGGCCATGTCTATGTCTTCCTCTGTCACCACTGTTTTTTTAACATAGTACTAGAAGTCCTAGCCACAGCAATCAGACAACAAAGAGAAATAAAAGCATCCAAATTGGCAAAGAAGAAAACTTTAACTATTTGCAGATGACAAAATACATAGAAAAACTGAAAGACTCCACCAAACATTTGGTACAACTGATACAGGAATTCAGTAAAGTTGCATGATACAAAATCAATGTACAGAAATTGGTTGCATTTCTTTACACCAATAATGAAGGAGCAGAAAGAGAAATTAAGAACTCAATCACTTTTATATTTGCACCACAAACCATACGAGTACTAGGAACAAACATAACCAAAAAAGTGAAACATCTATATATTCTGCAAACTATAAAACACTGATGAAAAAATTGAAGATGACATGAAGAATGGAAGCATTTCATGATCATGGGATGGAAGAGCAAATAATGTTAAAATGTGTATACTATTCTATGGAATCTACACATTTAATGCAATCCCTATCAAAATACCACCAGCATTTTTCACAGAGCTAGAACCACCAATCCCAAAATTTGTATGGAACCACCAAAGACCCCAACTTAACCAAAGCAATCTTAAAAAAGAATAGCAAAACTGGAAGCATCACAATTTCAGACTTCAAGTTCTATTACAAGCTGTAATGATCAAAACAGTATAGTACTGGCACAAAAAAAAAAAAAAACAGGCACATGGGTCAAAATAACAGATTAGAAATCCATGAAATAAACCCACATTTATATGGTCAACTAATCATTGACAAAGCAGGAAAGACTATCCAATGGAAAAAAGACAGTCTCTTCAACAAATGTTATTTGGAAAACTGGAGAGCAACATGCAAAAGAATGAAACTGGACCACTTTCTAACACTCTACACAAAAAGAAATTCAAAATGGATGAAAGGCATAAATGTGAGTCATGAAACCATAAAGACCATAGACGAGAACACAGGCAGTAACCTCTTTGATATCAGCTGTAGCAACTTCTTACTAGATAAGTCTACTGAGGCAATGTAAACAAAAGCATAAATACACTATTGGGACTATATCAAAATAAAAAGCTCCTGCACAGCAAAGGAAACATACAGAATGGGAGAAAATATTTGTCAGTGACAACTGTGATACAGAGTTAGTATCCAAAATATGTAAAGAATTTAAAAGGGAGGAGCTAAAATGGCAGAGTAGGAGGAGGACCATAGGCTTGCTTCTTCCCTCAAACACAGCTAGATAAATAGTGAATCATTCTGAATACCCAAGAAATCGATCTAAGTACTGACAGAACAAACAACACATCTAGAAGGAGAGAAGAGGTCACATCATAGAAGATCGGAGGTACAGAGATGTGGTTTGGGGGAGAAAAGGATCACAGGTGCTAGAGTAGAGAGCCCTGGTCACAGAGAGAGGTGAGAGAGGGAAAGAGGAGTACATAGAGGTTCACCCAAGGAAGACACTTCCCCATAGCTACTGACTGAGAAAATGAGTGGGGTTAATTTTCCTGAGTTTTTACAACCAGTGAGGCTCAAAGTCTGGGGCTTAAGAGACCTGCAATGTGGATAGTATAGAGCCCTGAGGGCACTGCAGTGCTCCTTTAGAGGAGGAGGGCAGATAACCTGGGGGCAGATGGCATGAACTGAAGATCCCCTGGGATGAACTGGGAGAGACAGTTCTCCCTTCTTGGAGTGCACCTGGGAGAGGTGGCATGCCACTCTGGGGACAAAAGAGCCAACGGGTATCATTTTCCATCCTAGCCCTTCAGCTTAGGCAAAGACACCTGCTGAGGGCACCTAAACTGGACACTGGCTCTTTGGTGTGCTTACTCCAAACTCTACAACTCTGAGCTTTGCTGCAACTGCCATTTTGAGACAAATCTGCATTAGTCCTGGCATGACAAGACACTCCCCCCAGAGACCAGCATGGGTTCCTGTCATGCCTGTTTCCTAATGTTTGGAGTTTTAAATCTCAGCTAGCCTGCCTGGGATACATCCCAAGGTGCACTATGCTGATGGACAGACAGGCAGCCTTGACACAGACAGAGTGAAGGCAACTATCTCAAAGACACCTGAGATATAGGAGGGGAAATTGTTCACTCTTCTGGGAGGGTTTCCTGGACAGGGGCAAGCACAAACTCCCCTCTCCAGGGACTAGAGAAATGATGCTCCTCAGCATAAACTAACTTCAGTAAACAGCATAGCACCAACACTGGTGGCCTAAACTGCTTAAACAAAATCTCATCCCACTGCACTCTGCTTGTATGCCTGAGAACCTGCACAGGGGCCCTTCATCAGAAGAGTAGCACAAACCCTCAAACATACCATATCTACTGACCACAGAGTTCTGCAAAGCTTCAGCTCTAGTGGAAATAGCATCAGGTATCTTTTAAGAAGCAAATCAGAGCATACCTAGCTAAAACTCACCACACTCAGCCCAAGATCCAAACTACAGGCTAGGAGAAACTCTGCAGAGGATTGATCTGAGGGAAAGAGCAGCCATAACACAGCAGCAGACTGTGTATCATACATCAGATATACTTTCTGAAGCACCACACCCTGGGCATTATATGACCTTTTCTTTATAAAGCTGTTATTCTCAGGAGGAGGAAACATAACAGGTTTTCTTAACACAGACAAGATAAAAACCTATATAAAATGCCAAGATGGAGGAATTCATCCCAAAATAAAGACCATGAAATTGTCATGGTCAGAGATGTAAAAAAACCGACATAAGTAATATGACTGATCCAGAATTTAAAGCAACCATCATAAAGATACTAGCTGGGATTGAGAAAAGCATTGAAGACAATAGGGAATCACTTACACAGAGATATTAAACCTAAAAACTAGTCAGGCTGAATTGAAAAAGGCAAAAACCAAGATTTGAAACTGACTGGATGTAATGATGACAGGATGGAGGAAGAAGTAGAGTTACAAATAAGTGATATAGAAGATAAAATTATGAAAAATAATAAAGCTGATCAAAAGAGGGAAAGAAAAGCATTAGATCATTAATGTAGACTTGGGGAACTCAGTGAATCCATGAAGTGTAATACATTTGTATCATAGGAGTCTCCTAGGAAGACAGGGAAAGACGGGCAGAAGGCTTATTTGAGGAAACTATAGTTGAAAACTTCCTTAATTTAGACAGGGAAACAGACATTCAAATTCATAAGGCACAGAGAACTCTCATCAAAATCTGATGAGACAAAAGCATGTCAACAACAACACATACTGTAGTATAATTTGAAAACATAATGACAAGGAAAAAATTCTAAAAGCAGCAAGACAAAAGAAGTCCCTAACTTACAAGGGAAGGCATATAAGGTTAGAAACAGATTTCTCCACAGAAACTTGGCAGATAAGAAAAAAGTGGCATGATATATTCAATGTGCTGAATGGGAAAAATCTGCAGCCAAGAGTACTCTATCCATCAAGGCTATCATTCAAATAAAAAGAGACATAAAGAGTTTCCCAGACAAAGAAAAACCAAAGGAGTTTGTGATCACTAAACTAGCCCTGCAAGAAATATCAGGGGACTTAGAAATATTAGGAAAGGGGACTCTGAATAGAAAGGAAAAACCAAAGTGACAAAGACTAGAAAGGAGCAGAGAAAATCTCCAGATACAAGCAGTACAATGGCACTAAATTCAGTATGTGTCAATAATTACTCTGAATGTAAATGGACTAACTGTTCCAATCAAAAGACCTAGGGTGTCAGAATGGTTCAAGAAACAAGATTCATCTACATACTGCTGACAAGAGACTCATGTTATATGTAAAGACACCTGTAGATTGAAAGTGAGGGGATGGATAAATATTTATCATCAAATGGTAGTCAAAAGAAAGCCAGAGTAGCAATACTTATATCAGAAAAACTAGATTTAAACCAGACTGTAACAAGAGGTGAGGAAGGGCATTATATCATAATAATGGGAACTATCCAATGGGAAGATCTAACAATCATAAATATTTATGGACCCAACTTCATAGTACAAAAATATAAAGAACCGTGAATAACAAACATAAATTCTTTGATAATAATACAATAACAGTAAGTGACTTTAACACACCACTTACATCAATGAACAGATAATCTGGGCAGAAAATTGACAAGGAAACAATGGCTTTGAATGATACATGGGACCAGATGGATTTCACAGATATACACAGAACATTTCATCATGCAGCAGTAAAATACACATTCTTTTCAAGTGCATATAAGACTCTCCAGAGGAGAGCACATACTAGTTCAGAAATCAGGCCAAAACAAGTACTACTAAAAGATTGAGATCATACCATGCATATTTTCTGACCACAAAGCTAGGAAACTTGAAGTCAAACACACACACACACAAATATATGGAAAGACCACAAATACGTAAAAGTAAAAGAACGTGCTACTAAATGATGAATGGGTCAAATAAGAAATCAAAGAAAAAATAAAATAACTTGTGGAAACAAATGAAAATGAACACAAAATGGCCTAAAACCTTTGGGATGCAGCAAAAGAGGTCCTAATAGGGAAGTATATAGCAATACAAGCTTATGTCAAGAAGCAAAAATATCTCAAATAAAATACCAAACCTTACACTTAAAGGAGGTAAAAATAAAACAATAAACAAAATGTAAAGTCAGTAGAAAGAAGGAAATAATAAAGGCTGGAGCCTAAATAAATTATATAGAAATAAGAAAACCCAGTAAAACCAGGAGCTACTTCTTTGAAAACATTAATAAAATTGGTAAGCCCCAGCCAGACTTATGAAAAAGAAAAGAGATGGAACCAAATAAATACAATCAAGAATTAGAGAGGAGAAATCACAGCACCACAAACATACAATTATAAGAAAATATTATGAAAATCTATATACCAAAAATTGGGCAACATGGAAGAAATGGATAAATTCTTAAAAATATATAAACAAGCAAAACTGAAACAGAAGAAATAGAAAACTTGAACAAACTGATAACCAACCATTCCAAAGAAAGGGAATAACTAATCAAAAATCTCTCAACATATCAAAATTCAGGGTCACATGGCTTCACAGAAGAAATCTACCAAACATTTAAAGAAAAGTTAATATCTATTCTTCTCACTCTATTCCAAAAAATAAAAATGGAAGGAAACTTCAAAACTCCTTTTTAATTAATTAATTTATTTATTTATTTATTTATTTATTTAATTTATTTTTTATTGGTGTTCAATTTGCCAACATATAGAATAACACCCAGTGCTCATCCCATCAAGTGTCCCCCTCAGTGCCCATCACCCAGTCACCTCCACTCCCCGCCCACATCCCCTTCCACCACCCCTAGTTCGTTTCCCAGAGTTAGGAGTCTCTCAAGTTCTGTCTCCCTTTCTGATATTTCCCACTCATTTGTTCTCCTTTCCCCTTTATTCCCTTTCACTATTTTTTATATTCCCCAAATGAATGAGACCATATAATGTTTGTCCTTTTCCGATTGACTTATTTCACTCAGCATAATACCCTCCAGTTCCATCCACGTTGAAGCAAATGGTGGGTATTTGTCATTTCTAATGGCTGAGTAATGTTCCATTGTATACATAAACCACATCTTCTTTATCCATTCATCTTTCGATGGACACCGAGGCTCCTTCCACAGTTTGGCTATTGTGTACATTTTATGTGGCCCGAATTACCTTGATTCCAAAACCAGACAAAGACTACAATAAAAAAAAAGAAAGAACTATAGGCCAATATCTTTGATGGACATGGATGTAAAAAATTCTCAACAAGATACTAGAAAATTGAATCCAACAACATATTAAGAGAATCATTCACCAAGATAAAGAGTAATTTGTTCCTGTATTGCAAGAATAGTTCAATATTCTCAAGTCAATCATCATAATACTCAACATTAATAACATAATTGCATGAAAAACAATAAGATATCTAGGATTAACTCTAACCAAAAAGGTAAAAAGATATGTGCTCTGAAAACTATAAAACATTGATGAAAGAAAATGAAGAGGACACATAGAAGTGGAAAGACATTTCATGTTCAAGGATTGGAAAAATCAATGTTGTTAAAAAGTCTATACTATTCAAAGCAATCTACATATTTAATGCAATATCTATAAAAATACAGTAATTTTCCAAAAGCTAGAACCACCTATACAAAAATTTGTACAGAATCTCGAAAGCCACTGAATAGTCTAAGAAATCTTGAAAAATAAAAGCAAAGCTGGAGGCATCACAATTCCGGACTTCAAGCTATATGACAAAGTTGTAGTGATCAAAACCATATGGTACTGGGGCACCTGGATTGCTCAGATGGTTAAGCATCTGCCTTCAGCTCCATTAATGATCCTGGGGTCCTGGGATGGAGCCCCACATGGGATTCCCTGTTCATTAGAGTGTCTGCTTCTTTCTTTGCCTCTTCCTTCCACTTGGGTTCTCTGTCAATATCTCTCCCTCTAATAAATAAATAAAATCTTAAAAAAAAAAAGACACATGTAAATTTTGTATAAAACTATGTACAGGGTTGTTAGTAAAACAAAACTAATTTCCTGGTCAATAATTCAATATTTCCAACTATTATTTAACCTTAATTATTTTTAGAGTCTGCTTTCACAATAAAACATGCCTCAGTCTGGCTAATAATTTACATGGCTCACCTTATAAATTATCAGTTTAAGAAAGAGATCTAGAGAGATTAAGAAACTAGTCCAAGTGGTGCACCTAGGATTATAGACATATTATTTATATACGTGTGTATGTGTGTGTGTGTGTGTGTGTGTGTGTTTTATTTAATCCACTCTGATGGGAGTGAGGGGATAACTCATTGTGGTCTTGATTTGCATCTCTTTAATGATGAGTGATGTTAAACATCTTTTCATGTCTGTTAGCCACCTGTATGTCTTCACTGAAAAAGCATCTATTCATGTCTACTTTTTAATTATATTATTTGTTTTTGGGTTTTGTGTTTTATAAAATCTTCCCCCCTTTTTTAGCCAATGGAGAATATTTTCTTTTGCATGTCATATATATGTGCATGTTGGTAAAAATAAATATAAAATTTAAATATTTCAGTAAAATTTTAAAAAGCAAAGGATCAAACGCTTTTTCTTTAATTCAAACATTTAGCTATTTAGTTTCCAGTTTTTATTTGAATTTGAGTTAGTTAACATACAGTGTAATATTAGTTTCAGGTGTAGAATCTAGTGATTCATCACTTACATAAAATACCCAATGCACATCCCAACCAGTACCCTACTTAATACCCATCACCTGTTTAACCCATCCCCTGCCCACTTCCCCTCCAGGAGCCTTCAGTTTGTTCTCTATAGTGAAGAGTCTGATGTATGGTTTGCCTCTCTCTTTTTTTCCCCATGTCCATTTATTTTGTTTCTTCAACTTCCACATATGAGTGAAATCATATGGTATTTGTCTTTCTCTGCTTGACTTATTTCTTAGTATAATACTCTAACTCTATCCATGTCATTGAGAATGGCAATATTTCATTCTTTTTTACAGCTAAGGAATATCTTGTTATATATATCCCACCTTTTCTTACCCACTCATCACTCAATGGACATTTGGCTTCTTTCCATAATTTTGGCTATGGTTAATATGCTGTCATAAACATCAGAGGCAAAAATTGCTTTGAATTAGCGTTTCCATATCCTCTGGGTAAATACCTAGTAGTCCAATTGCTGGATCATAGAATAGTTCTATTTAAAAAATTTTTAGGAACCTCGATACTTTTTTCCAGAGTGGCAGCACCAGGTGGCATTCATGCCAACAGTGTAACAGTTTCCCCTTTCTCCACATCCTAACCAACATCTGTTCTTCCCTGTATTTTTAATTTTAGCTATCCTAAACAGTGTGAGGTGTTGCTTCATTGTGTTTTTTATTTGTTTCCTGATGCTGAGTGATGCTAAGCATTTTTTCATGTGTCTGTTGGCCATTTGTAGGTCTTCTTTGGAGAAATATCTATTCATGTCTTCTGCACATTTTTTAACTGGGTTATTTGTTTTTTGAGTGTTGAGTTTGATAAGTTTCTTTATAGATTTTGGATACTTACCCTTTATCAGATATGTCATTTGCAAATATTTTTCCCATTATGAAGGTTACCTTTTAGTTTTGAGGATTGTTTCATTCACTGTGTAGAAATTATTTATCTTAATGAAGTCCCAATAGTTTGTCCTTGCTTTTGGCTTCCTTTGTCTCCAGAGACTGATCTAGTAAGAACTTGCTACGGTTGATGTCAAATAGATTAATGCCTCTGTTCTCCTTTAGGATTTTGATGGTTTTCTGTTTCACATTTAGGTCTTTCATCCATTTTGAATTTATTTTTGTGTGTGGTGTAAGAAAGTGGTCCAATTTCATTCTTTACATATTGCTGTCCAGTTCATTGAAGATTCTGTCTTTTTTCCATTGGATGTTCTTTCCTGCTTTGATGAATATTAGTTGGCCATATAGTTGTGAGTCCATTTCTGAGTTTTCTATTCTGTTCTATAGATCTCTGTATCTGTTTTTGTGCCAGTACTATGTTTTTTTAAGATTTTATTTATTTATTAGAGGGAGAGATATTGACAGAGAGTGAACCCAAGTGGAAGGAAGAGGCAAAGAAAGAAGCAGACTCTCTAATGAACAGGGAATCCCATGTGGGGCTCCATCCCAGGACCCCAGGATCATTAATGGAGCTGAAGGCAGATGTTTAACCATCTGAGCAATCCAGGTGCCCAGTAACATATGGTTTTGGTACTACTACCCCACTACAACTTTGTCATATAGCTTGAAGTCCATAATTGTGATGCCTCCAGCTTTGCTTTTCTTTCTATTTTTAAGATTTTATGTATATATATATATATATATATATATATATATATATATTAGCCATCAGAAAGGATATTTACCATTTACATCCATGTTAATGGAAGTGGAGGGTATTATGCTGAGTGAAATCAGTTAATCAGAAACAGACAAATATCATATGGTTTTACTCGTATGTGGAATACAAGAAGCAGTGCAGAGGATCATAATAGGAGGGAGGGAAAACTGAATAGGAAGTCATAAGAGAGGGAGAAAAACCCTGAGTGTCTCTTAACCACATGAAATAAACTGAGGGTTGTTGGAAGGGTGGTAGGTGGAGGGATGAGGTTATTGGGTGATAGGCATTAAAATGGGCACTTGATGTGACGAGCACTGGGTATTATATGCAACTGATGAAGTATTGAATACTGTATCTGAAACTGATGACATACTATATGTTGGCTAATTGAATTTAAATGTAATATAAGGGAAAAAAAGTATTTTGCTTTCAACACATCCTCGGACTGTGTTCAATTTAATGTGCCCTAAATGTTTAACCCCTTGAGTTTGGTTATATGCTTAGTACTCAGAAATAAAGGATATATTGTGGTAAATATGCTTATAGAGATATGAACAAGTGCTAGGTACCACAAAGGAGCCAATTTTTTCTCCTGGATACCATAGCAGGCTATACAGAGACCTTGATATGTATAATCAGACTGATGGAAAGAAAGTTTAGAAGAGAAAGAAAGAAAGAAAGAAAGAAAGAAAGAAAGAAAGAAAGAAAGAAAGAAAGAAAGAAAGAAAGAAAGAAAGAAAGAAAGAAAGAAGAAAGAAGAAAGAAAGAAAGAAAGAAAGAAAGAAAGAAAGAAAGAAAGAAAGAAAGAAAAAGAAAGGAAGGAAGGAAGGAAGAAAGAAAGAAAGAAAGAAAGAAAGAAAGAAAGAAAGAAAGAAAGAAAGAAAGAGAATGAATACAGTAGAGGGAAAACAAGGAGCACATCTAAAATCAAAGAGACTCAGAAAAAACAGAAATGTAAATGAAATGGGTCCTGAACAAATGCAACACCATAGAAGCACATAAGGGAAAAGACAGAAGAAACTACATAAAAAGACATACCAAAGAGACTATGATACTGAGAAGAATTAATAAAAACACCAAAAACAAAGGGAAATCTATTAGCTTGAACTACAAAAGGAGGAAGAAAAATATAGAGGAGAAGAAAAGGATCTTAGAAGAACATTGTGTATAAATTTGTTAGTGTGTATTTACCATGAGAGAAGCATGAAAGAGTGTGGAGAAAGAGAAAGAAAGATGAGGAGAAATTGAAGAAATATGAAATAACCAAAGATTGGTATGTGAAGGGAGTGAGAAAAATTGAAGACATAAATGGACTTTAGGAGAATGAACGTGGACACACAAAATGAAAAGAGGGAGAGAGAGAAATGGAAGAGAGAAATGGAAAAGAGGACTGAAAGAGGTGGAGTATAAAAGAAAAAATGAGGGATTGAAAGATGGCACATTTATACATATATATGTATAATTATGTATGTATACATGCATTTTGCATTTGTGTATATACCTGTGTATATATATTCACATATATATGTGCCTGTGTATGTGTGTGAAAGGTGAAAAAAGAGACAGAGGTTCAAAAAAAATAATTAAGCAAGAAATGTTTTAAAGGTTTAAAGAACAGAAAAAATCTGTAATATTATCTACCTAAAATACATAATAGCTATTTTCATATTTTTCTTAGGAGAAATTATTTAAAATTATATAATTGTATTATTCTAATAGACTATAAAATTGTTTATTTCAGTAATTCTTATAGTCTCTCATTTATTGAAGCTCACAATGTATTAGTGAATTCAAAAAGTACCTGTTATGGGACGCTTGGGTGGCTCAGCGGTTGAGCCTCTACCTTTGGCTCAGGACATGATCCTGGGGTCCGGGATCGAGTCCCACATTTGGAATCCCTGCAAGGAGCCTGCTTCTCCCTTTGCCTATGTCTCTACCTCTCTCTCTCTGTGTCTGTCATGAATGAATAAATAAAATCTTTTTTAAAATACCTGTTATATCCTTCTGATACATTTAAAGTAAAAAAATTGCTATTTTCCAGAATCTTAGAATAGCAAATATAAGAAATTAAAGCACTATCATTAAAATACCAATTTAGGGACATAGTTCTCCACCAAAATCTCTCTACTTTCAAAGAATTCTCTTTCTTCCACATTTTCCTATGAGGCACCTATGAGAACAGCAAATCAAAGAAATTGAAGGAAATATTACCCCAAGGGATAAAAGAGACAAAGATCAAGGTTATGAGCTATGACATCAGAATCATGACCACTAGGTTTTTACCATCCCTGAGCACCTGGCCCTACTCAGGTTACCTAGAGAATATGAGATGCGCAGCCTCTGGAAATGTATCTTACAAGGGCACACACCAGGCTAACACATTAATTTCTACATAATTGGAAAAGGCAAAGCCTCACTTGGATTTTGAACTGCAGTCCTCAGTCTTCCCACAGAAATTGTATAAATAATCAACATGATTCTTCCCAAACCTATGTCTGCCTTCTAAAAGCTTGTACTGGGGCACCTGGGTTGCTCAGTGGTTGAGCATCTGCCTTTGGCTCAGGTCATGATCCCAGGGTCCTGGGATCAAGGCCCACATCAGGATCCCCATAGGGAGCCTACTTCTCCCTCGCCTATGTCTCTGTGTCTCTGCATCTCTCATGAATAAATATATAAAATCTTTTTTTTAGTTTTATTTATTCATTCATGAGAGACACGGAGAGAGAAAGAGGCAGAGACACAGGCAGAGGGAGAAGCAGGTTCCATGCAGGGAGCCTGACATGGGACTCCATCCGGGTCTCTAGGATCACACCCTGGGCTGAAGGCAGCGCTAAACCCCTGAGCCACCCAGGCTGCGCAATATATAAAATCTCTAAAAAAATAAAGCTTGTACTAAAACAAATACACAGAAGTTCACAGGAACTCTGTGATTTCATCATCTTTAATTATCAGGACATTAAAATTTGTCAAAATGTATATTAAGTGTATTTGAAATTTCTAGAATAGTGAATGAAATATATAGGTAAAAATTAAACACCTAAGTGTAAAATTTCAGGACAGCCCATAGATTCACAAAAATTTCATAAACCTGAGAGTTACATATCATTTTAAAATAGGAGTGTCTAATTAGTTTTTTCCTACTCCTCTTCTTTTCTCCTGTGTCCACACTGTCAAGCTCTGTCACACATCTTCAACCAAGTGATTATGCCTATATTCTCTAAGATCAACCTGGACAGTGTTATTTAAACCTACCTGAAGGAAAGTTTCATATCACCAATAGAGCTTTAGGTTTTACTATCATTCTAAATACATGTGTTTTAAGAATAAATCAAACATCTCCAAAACTTATCAAGGCGAGATAATTTCACTTTTTTTTTTTTTTACCTTTTAAGAATCTTTTAAGGTAGCTATCTAATGTAATTTACAAAGTTAAAGTAACTCATAGCAAACTATAATGATTATAGTTCAAAAAATATTACTTTTAATTTTACTTCTGAACAAAAAAGATGCAAGACCCCAAATAAAATTCTTAAAAAGAAAATTTAAAAATCACTCACTATAGTCAAGTAAGGTTTATCTTAGGAATGCAAGAAGATACAATACTAAACAATTTATTAATGTAACACATTGTGCCAATAGGTCAAATTAGTGATTTTTTTGACAATCACAACAGAAGCCAGAAAGAATATTCACTATATGTTCCTTATTTTAAATAATTGAGAGCACTTGTGATGAGCACTGGGTATTATACTGTAAGTATAAAACCACCACAAATCTTTTAGAACAGATAAAATCAAAGAGACTGATGACACCAAGTGGTGGAGATAATGTGATGAAAAGTATCTGGGACTCTCCGCTCATTAACTAAAATGATTGGCCCAGGGATGGATATGCAAATAAGCTAGATTGTTCAAATTCCTTCCCTGAGACATAGATTTGCCCAATTGCTCGTGGCCATACTCCCTGACATTTGGAGAAAACCTGCTTGCAATGGAAAGAATGAGAAAAAGAGATTATCAGAGTTAGAAAATGTAGACAAAAATCGAGAAATAGGGGGTATTTGGGTGGCTCAGTCAGTTGAGTATCTACCTTGGGCTCAGGTCAGGATCTCAGAGTCCTGGGATTAAACCCCCTGTCAGGTTTTCTGCTCAGTGGGGACTCTGCTACTCCCTTTTCCTCTGCCCCCCTCCCCACTCATACTTGGTCTCTCAAATAAATAAAATCTTTTTTAAAGTAAAATCTTTTTAAAAAGATAAATATTTATTTCTATATATGATGATTCATTTTATGTGTCAAATAAATGGAACTAAAGGATACCCAGAAAGCTGGTAAAACATCATTTCTGAGTGTGTCTGAGTTTGTTTCTGAAAAAGATTAGCATTTGAATCTGTAGACTGAGTAAAGAACATTGCCCCCATCAATGTGGGTATCATTCAATCCCTTGAGAGTCTAAATAGAATAAAAAGGAGAAGGAACAGCAAATTTGCCCTTTGTTTGAGCTGGAACATCCATTTTCTCCTGCCCTCAGACATCAGCATTCCTGGTTCTTGGGCTTTGAACTGGAACTTATACCATTAACTTTCCTGGTCCTCAGGCATTCTGACTCAGACTCAAATATACTACATGAGGAATTACACCATTGGCTTTCCTGGTTCTCCAGCTTGCAGATGGCAGATTGTAGGACTTCTCATCCTCCATACTTGCATGAGCACATTCCTATAATAAATCTCCTATGTGTCTATAGATCTATATACTATTGATTCTGTTTCCCTGGAGAACCTTAACTAATGCAATATTTAAGAGAAAGATGACCCTGCAATATTGATTCAAACCATTATTAGCTGAACACAGATATACTTTTGGAATTTTTCATAAACTTCCATTTATTGAAATGCTTTCTTGAATTGTTTATTTTCAAGAAAGTTCTCACTAATGGAGAAATAACATTATATTAGATACACTTTGCATACTGAGTTCCTGTTATGAACAAAAAGCTATACAAACAGAACAGAACTTCTGCCCTCAATGTTAGTTGATGATTAATCCAAAAATATTTAAAAGACTAATAATATCCAATGTGAACTGAGTTTCAAAACAATGCTTCATAACATGATTTTATCTAGCAAAGATAATTTAGAACACCCTTCCTTAAGGAGATAGAGACAATTCTCTTCATTATTGAAAGCTTTGTTACTGAAATACAGTAGCTAGTTTTGGTTTTGTTTTTCATTTTTTAAGATTTATTTATTTTAGAGAGAGAAAGAAAGAGTGCAGGGGGAAAAGACAGAGGGAGAGGGAGAGAGAATCCTTCAAGTAGACTTCATGCTGAAAATGGATCCCCACTTGGGGCCCCATCTCATGACCCTGTCATCACAACCTGAGCTCAAACCAAGATGGGGATGCTTAACTGACTGAGCCACACAAGCATCCCATAGTATCCAGTTCGAAAGATAAGATTGTATTTTCATACACCAAACACATGCCTAAAAAGTGGTAAATTCAGTCACTCAGAGAGTTTGTGCTCATGATGTAAATTTGATATTTTTAAAAACAGAATTATATGATTGGTTTGGAATAATGACACAATCCTGTCAATAATCAAGAAATGAGAGAGATATTTACAAGGGTTATAAAATGGCCCAACCATCCACACAGCTATTGTTCTCCTACCTATCATCACCTCTAGACTCTGAATACTTAACTGCCAAATACATGCATACATCATTAATATTATACTAGATATATATACATATAATATGAAAATTATATGCACACACACACACACACACACACACATATATATATCCAGTAAGTATCATTACAATATTCAAATTCGTATCAAGATCTATTCTTAGATATATATTCTTTTTTAATGGAAAGATTAATACAACAAGATTTCTGTAATTCCATGTCATTACTTTGATTCTTTCATTTCTATCACCTGTGAGACTCTCACAATTCATGCATCTGGAGAGTAATCAAAATACCATTTGTTTTAATTCTAGGAAAGCCTAGTTATTGTGTATTTTCTAGGGAAGCATTTTGACAAGTTGAATGAAATGGATGGTTCCCATATTATAATTCCCCAAGAAAGAAAAAGTAAGGTGATTCCTCTTTAATTTTCATAATATGACTTCTCTTATTCAAAATTGTATAATCTTCAGAATTCCTAAAGCTATCTGGAATTTGCCCCTAAAGATCTTTCAAACTGATGCATGAAATATTTTTTTTGAAATATTTTTTAAATAATTTGTTACCCGAAAATTTAAAAAGTAACAATTAACAATTATAATATATTAGGAAATGAGGAACAGGCTAGGAAGAAACAAAACTCAAAACTTTAAGCAACTCAAGCTTCTTAATATCCTATGGAAAACAATAACAATGAAACCTTACTTTTATGTAACATGATTAAGGTTTCAAAAGCCCTTTCATATCAACCATTTTATTTGATACAACTGACTTGTAAGAAAGAATCTAGGGATCAAGTCCTTCTGACAGGTAAGCAGAGAGGCACAAATTTAAGTAATAAAATCACAGCTATAAACAGCATACATTTATTTATTCATCCATCCACTTAGAATTTATTGAAAGATTGTTATATGATAGATATTGTGCTAGTTGGCAATGGAATTCCCTTGCCTTCCCGGCTGTCAGAAAACTCTAAAAAGTGGAACAAATAAAAAATTTCAGCATGATGTGTGATAAATGCTATGAGGTGCTTTGTTGGTTAAGAAATGACACCTTTAAATTGGTGTGGAACTTTAAACTCCCTCGCATCTCACAGGTGATACGCTCATGATTAAAAAGTGATCTTTTCAGTTTCTTTCCCCAGATTGGAGAAGTTTTCAGCTATAATTTTTTTAAAGATTTTATTTATTTATTCATAGAGTCAGAGAGAGAGAGAGAGAGGCAGAGACACAGGCAGAGGGAGAAGCAGGCATCATACAGAGAGCCCGATGTGGAACTCAATCCAGGGTCTCCAGGATCACACCCTGGGCTGCAGGCGGCGCTAAACCGCTGCGCTACCGGGGCTGCCCCAGCTATAATTTTCTTAAATAAACCTTTATTCTCTCTTCTTCTTCTGGGACTCCTACAAATATTATGTTTCATGAAGTCACCGAGTTCTCTAAGCTTACTTTTGTAATCCAAGATTTGTTTTGTCTCTTTTGATCAGCTTCATTATTTCCCATAATTCTATCTCCAATATCAAGTACTGATTCCTCAGATTCTTCCATCCATTTCGTCATTATGTACAGTTAGTTTTGAATCTCGGTTACTGAATTTTTCTTTTTGGCCTGATTGGATTTAAGTTTTTTTATTTCTACAGTAAGAGTATGTCTTTTTTATTTCTACAGTAAGCATGTCTTCCATGCTTTTCTCAAGTACAGCTAGTATTATCATGATTGTTGCTTTAAATTCTGTATCAAGAAAATTATATTTGTTTGATAGATAGCTGGCCATGCTTTTTTTTGTTCTTCCTTTTAGGATGAATTCCTCCATCCCAAGATTTTGTCTAAGTTTCTGCCTTCTCTGTGTTAATCAAGCCTGTTATACTTCATGCTTCTGCAAGGAGTGGCTTTATGATGAAGAGGTCATATAGTGCCCAAGGCCTGGCACTTCATTTGTATCTCTGGTGTGTGTGGCATGTGCTCTGCTGTTTTGTTTTGATGCCTCTAGCCTTCAGGTTACTCATCTGCAGAGGTCTTCCTTGCTTGCAGTGGGCAGTGTTTGGTCTTTGGCCAGAATGTAGTGAGTTTTAACTAGCTTTGCTCTGGTCTACTTCTTAAATGAGACCTTATACTACTTCCACTAGAACTGAAGCCCTGCAGAATTTCCTGGTCAGGAGATGCGGTGTGGGCTGGGGTTTCTGGTTGTCTTCTGAGGAAGGGGACTGTTGCTCTGGGACCAAGGCAAGTTTGACTAAGAATGGCAGGACCACCAGAGTGCAAGTGTGTCAAACGTGGTGTTAGCAGGCTAGGTAGACAGTGTTGGAGCTGTGTTACTTACAGCACATGGCTCTGTGTTTATGCTGGTTGAAGCGGCAGGAACTGATGCCAGCCAGCTCCATTCTCTCCAGAGAGGGGTTTCCATGAATGTTGCCTTTCAGGGAAGCACTTTGAGAAGAGTGAACCATGTCCCACTGTGTCCCAGGGATTTTTTCTGATCTATATTTCCACACGATTTGCCTTTGGATTGTTTGCCTTCTCTCCAGGAGAAGAACAGTGGCCTCTGGTCTCTATCCCAACCAAGCCACCTGATTTTTAAAACTCCAGGCCTCAGGGACATGGTATAAGCAGGATCCTGCATCTCTCTCTAGAAGAGAGTCCTACCACACTGGGACTGAAACAATTTTTACCGAGAAGAGCAATTGCTCCAGAGCGCAGGGTTGTGGGATTTAGTATAAGCAAGTTAGGCAGCCAGTTTTGGAGCTGAGTTGCTTTTATCAGGTGGCTCTCTGTTTCTACTAGCAGAGGAGGAAAATGGTGAAGTTATGCTACTTTTTCCTGGGAGAGGTGTGTCATTGAACACTGCCTCTCAGCAAAGCACTATGAGAAGAGAGAATTATCTCCCCCTGTGTGCCACAGGTATTCTTTTTATTTCTTTTCCAGGTTGTCTGGCTTGGGTTGTCTGCCTGCTTTCTCTCCAGGAGTAATGGAGCCCTTAAGGCTCAATTTCAGCCATTCTGGCTCACCTTTAAAACTCTATACTTTAAGCTCCATAGATTGCAAGAACTCAGGAAAATCATCCCCTCTCATTTTCCCAGCCAATGGCTTTGGGGAAGTGTTGTCCTTGTGTATTCCCTTCTGTCCTCCTCTCTTTCTCTTTTCCTTCTTCATGACTATGCCTACTTGACCTTCACAGTACTCACAATCCATTTCTCCCCCAAACCACATCTCCACACTTCCTACCTTCTTCAATGTGGCCTCTTCTTTCCATTAGTTATGAGTTTGTTCTGTCAGTCTTTGGTTTGATTTCTGGGGTATTTAGAATGATTTGATAGTTATCTAGTTGTGTTCATGGGAACAGACAAGCATAGGATCCTCATACTCCTCTGCCATCTTCCTCTACTCCTTATGGTTTCTTATATCTATTACTATGTTCTCTTTTTATTTCTAATATTATTTGTGCATTTTCTCCTTACCTTCTTTCCCAGGACTTTTGTTTGTTTGTTTTGTTTTCTTTGCTTATCAGTATTTTCAAAGAATTACTGGCCAGTTTTATTAATTGGCTTTACTTATTTTTCTATTTATTAATTTAAGCTTCTATTTTCATTATTTCTTCTTTCAACCTACTTAATATATGTCCATTTAGTCAAAATTCATGATTCTATTATCCAAGTCTTCTATAATTTCTTGTCTTACAGGACTTCCTTTCTCTCTTTCCTTAATTGCTCTTTTTTTTTTTTTTTTTTTTTTTTTCTGTAGGAAACATCTCTCATGAAGTTCTGGTCCATCTAACCTTTCTATAAATTCAGCCACATTTGTGGAACCAGAACAAGACTTCGTCAAGTAGAGCACTCCAATTCTCTGCTCTTAAAATATTTCAAAAATGGGCACATAGCCTAAGTACAATTATTTGGTTCCCTAAGAACTGCTAATGTTGATGCTGGAAGAAACAGGGAATTTTGTACTTGAGTAGTTTTAACTATAAACTTGTTATGCCAATTGAATGAATTAGTCATACATAAAAATTTTTGGTAGACACTGTGGAATTTATGTTGTGCCAATTTATGTTAGGTGATTATATACCCTAAATGCAGGCAAAGTGTCTATAAAAAATATCATTATTGTTACATAAAGATGTGTGTGTGTGTGTGTACATTTAATCATAACATTACATTTGCTTGGGATGCCTGAATGGCTCAGTAGTTAAGTGTCTGACGTTGACTCAGGTCATGATCCCAAGATCCTGGAATTGAACCCCACATTGGGCTCCCTGCTCAGCAGTGAGCCTATTTCTCCCTCTCCCTCTCCACCCCCACCGCTCATTCTCTCCCCCCACCTCACACATTCTCTCTCTCTCTGTCAAATAAATAAATAAAATCTCCAACAACAACAACAACAACAACAAAAAACATTATATCTGCCCAAGGTATTTGTGTTTAACTAACACTAAAACGTTTTCTAGAGGACACTTAATTTTTAATGGTGAGGCACTGTATTATTTTCACTATGTTTGGTATAGCCTAAGACACCTGGATAACCAAGTGCTCTTAAGACTGATTGTAGTTGCTACAGAAAATGAGGCAGGCAACTCTTAAATCTAAGACAAATTAGAAATTACTAGGCTTTCAGGAAATGTGTTCAAGTTGATTATGTTTTCTTAATTGGCCATATATTTTCAGTCCATTCAGACAAAATTGTCATTAAGAAATAATTTTGCTACTTAAAGTATTAAATCTGCATGCATTTCTAAAATAAACCAATTGGTCATCATGTAATGCATTTGTGCCAATTTATTCAAGGTCAGTTTCAAACCAAGCACACTGCTGGTTTGTTCCTCTGTAGTTCAGAAACGTAGGGCATACACTATCCAATATATCAATTTTTGAAAGTAAAAAACAAAGGACCTAATAAAGTTTTGAATTCAATATGAGTTTTATCATTGCTCAGGAGGAGTCATGAAGAAATTCATATTTTAACTTTCACTTGAACACAAAGTATTGCAAGTATTTTTAAAAAAGATTTTATTTATTTATTCACAAGAGAGACAGAGAGAGAGAGAGGCAGAGAAAAAGGCAGAGGAAGAACCAGGCTCCCTGTGGAGAGCCCAATGCAAGACTCGATCCCAGAACTTAGGGATCGCGACCTGAGCCAAAGGCAGACACTCAACCACTGAGCCACCCAGGTGCCCTATTGCAAGCATTAAATTATTCACAAAATTCTAACTGTTCATAGCTAAAATACAAGTGGTTTGACATATCACAGTGAAAACTATCCAGAATTTTATATTGTTGACAAATCATAACAAAAGTTTATTTGGGTTATTTGGGGTTTTTCTCTTAAATGATTTTAAATTTAATTAACATATAGTGTATTATTGGTTTCAGAGGTATAGTCTAGTGACTCATCAGTTGCATATAACACCCAGTGCTCATTACATCAGGTGCACTCAATACCCATCACCCAGTTACCTCATCTCCCATCTACCTCCCATCCAGCAACACTCAGTTTGTTTCCTATAGCTAAGAGTCTCTTATGGGTTCTCTCTCTCTGATTTTGTCTTTATTTTCCCTTCCCTTCCCCATGTTCATCTGTTTTGTTTCTTAAATTCTACATATAAGTGAAATCATATGGTATTTGTTTTCTCTGACATTTCGCTTAGCATAATACACTCTAGCTCATCCATGTTGTTACAAATGGCAAGATTTCATTCCTTTTCATGACTAATATTTGATTATATATATGAATATGTATGTGTATATATGTATAAATGACATATATATAAATGACATGTTATATAATTATATATGTTATATATATTATATATATGTTATATATATAATATATATATATGTTATATACATATATATATATATAACATCTTCTTTATCCATTCATCTGTCCATAGACATCTGGGCCCTTCTCATATTATTGCTATTGTGGTCATGCTGCTTAAATACTGGGGTGGATATACCCCTTAAAATCACAGTTTGCATCCTTTGGAAAAATACCTAACAGTGCAATTACCAAATCAAGGGGTAGCTCTATTTTTAACTTTCTTAGGAACTTCCATTATGTTTTCCAGATAAAAGACTGTTCCCCTTTTTCTGTATCCTAGACAACATCTGTTATTTCCTGACCTATTAATTTCAGCTATTCTGACCAGTGTCATACGGTGTTTCATTGTGGTTTTGATTAGTATTTCCCTGAGTGATGTTGAGCATCTTTTCATGTTTCTTTTGGCCAATTGTACTCCTTTGGAAAAATTTTTGTTCATGCCTTCTGCCCATTTCTTGACTGGATTATACGTTTTTTGGGTGTTGAGTTTGATAAGAGCATTATAGATTTTGGATACTACCACTTTATGTGATATGACATTTAAAATATCTTCTCACATTCCGTAGGTTGCCTTTTAGTTTTGTTGACTGCTTCTTCTGCTGTGCAAAATCTTTTTAATCTTGATAAAGTAGTTTCTACTTTTGTATCTCTTGCCCTTGAAGATGTGTCTAACAAGAAGTTGCTGTGCACAAGGTCAAAGAGGTTGTGGCCTGTGTTCTCCTCTAGGATTTGAATATTCCTGTCTCACATTTTTGTCTTTCATCCATTTTGTGTTTATTGTTGGGTATGGTGCAAGAAAGTGGTCCAGTTTCAGTCTTTTGCATGTGGCTGTCCAATCTTCCCAACACCATTTATTGAAGAGATTGTCTTTTTCCATTGGATATTCTTTCCTGCTTTGTCGAAGATTACTTGAACATAGAGTTGAGGGCCCATTTCTGGCTTCTCTATTCTGTTCCATTGATCTATGTGTCTGTTTCTGTGCCAGTACCATACGGTCTTCATGATTACAGCTTTGTAAGACAGCATCTTCCTTAATTTCTTTTATAAGTATTCTCTAGTTTTCAGATTACAGATCCTTACCTCTTTGGTTAGGTTTATTCGTAGGTATCTTATGATTTTTGGTACAGTTGTAAATAGTATAGATTACTTGATTTCTCTTTCTTCTGTGTCATTGATAGTGTACAGAATGCAATGACTTCTGTGCATTGATTTTATAGCCTGCCATGTTTCTGAATTCCTGTATGAGTTCCAACAATTTTTGGTTGGGGTCTTTTGTGTTTTCTACATCAAAACAAATTTCTACATCATGTTGTGTGTGAAGACCAAAAGTTTGATTTCTTATTTGCTGATTTGGATGCCATTTGTTTCTTTTTGTTATCTGATTGCTGAGGCTAAGACTTCCAGTACTATGTTGAACAACAGTGGTGAGAGTGGACATCCCTGTCATGTTCCTGACCTTAGGGGAAATGCTCTCAGTTTTTTCCCATTTAATATGATATTCACTGTGGGTTTTTTGTATATGGCTCATTTGGTATTGAGATATATTCCATATATTCCTATGCTGTAGAAAGTTTTAATCAAGAAAGGATGCTGTATTTTGTCAAATGCTTTTCTGCATCTGTTGAGAGGACCATTTGGCTCTTGTCCTTTCTTTTATTAATATGGTATATCACATTGTTTGATTTGCACATGTTGAACTACCTTTGTACCCAGGAATAAATTCCACTTGGTCTATAATCATTTTAATGTACTGTTGGGTCCTCTTATCTAGTACCTTGGTGAGAATTTTTGCATCCATGTTCATCAGAGATCTTGGTCTGTAATTTTCCTTTTTTGGTGGAGTCTTTGGTTTGGGAATCAAGGTAATGCTGTCCTCATAGAATGAGTTTGGAAGTTTTCCTTCCATTTCTATTTTTTGTAACAGCTTCAGAAGAATAGGTATTAACTCTTCTTGAAATGTCTTGTAGAATTCTGCTGGGAGATCATCTGGATATGGTATCTTGTTTGTTGGAAGATGTTTGATCATTGATTCAATTTCTTGCTGGATATGGACCTGTGCAAGTTTTCTATTTATTCTTGTTTCAATTTTGTTAGTTTATGTTTCTAGGAATGTATCCATTTCTTCAAGGTTTCCTAATTTGTTGGCATATATATGCTCATTATATTCTTTTAAAATTATTTTTATTTCTTTATTGTTGGTTTTGATATCTCATGTTTCATTCCTGATTTTATTTATTTGGATCCTTTCTCTTCTTTTTGAGAAGTCTGGCCAGGGGTTTATCGATCTTATTAATTCTTACAATGAACCAGCTCCTAATTTCATTGATCTGTTCTACGTTATTTTGATTTATAGTTCATTGATTTTTGCTCTAATCTTTATTATTTTTCTTCTTTTGCTGAATCTAGGCTTTATTTGCTGTTCTTTTTCCAGCTTCTTTATGTGTAAGGTTAGGTTGTATATTTGAGAATTCCCTTGTTTCTTGAGAAAGGCCTGTATTGATATATACTTCTCTCTTAGGACCACCTTTGCTGCATCCCAAAGATTCTGAACTATTGTGTTTTCATTTTCATTTGTATCCATGTATTTTTAAATTCTTCCTTAATTTTCTGACTAATTCATTCTTTAGTAGAATGCTCTTCAACCTCAATGCATTTGTATTCCTTCCAAATTTTCTCTTATGATTGAGTTAACTTTTTAAAACAATGTGGTCTGAAAATATGCCTGGAATAATCTTCTTTTGGTCCTGGTTCAGACCTGATTGTAACCCAGTGTGCAATCTACCCTAGAGAATGTGCCATGTTGCACTCGAGAAGAATGTATATTTTGTTGCTTTGGGCTGAAATGCGCTAAATATATCTGAGAAGTCCATTTGGTCCAGTGTGTCATTCAAAGCCATTGTATCATTCTTGATCTTCTGCTAGATTATCTGTCCATTGCTGTGAGTGGGGTGTTAATTTCCCCTACTATTATTATATTATTATCAATGTCATTTTTAATTTTGTTACTAATTGGTTTATATAATTTGCTGCTTCCAAGTTAGGGGCATGAACATTTACAACTGTTAGCTCTTCTTGTTGGATAGAATGCTTTATTATGATATAGTGTCTGTCTTCATCTCTTATTACAATCTTTGGTTTAAATCTAGTTTGTCTGATATAAAGATTGCTACTCCAGCTTCTTTTTTATAAGATTTTATTTATTTATTCATGAGAGGGAGAGAGTGAGAGAGAGAGAGAGAGAGAGGCAGAGACACAGACAGAGGGAGAAACAGGCTCCATGCAGGGAACCTGATGTGGGACTCGATCCCGGGACTCCAGTACCATGCCCTGGGCCGAAGGCAGGAGCTAAACCGCTGAGCCACCCAGGGATCCACCCCAGCCTCCTTTTGATGTCTTTTGACCTGAGAAATGATTCTCCATCCACTCACTTTGAATCTGGAGGTGTATTTGGATCTAAAATGAGTCTCTTGAACACAGCATATTGGTGGGTCTGGTGTTTTTATCCTTTTTGATACCATGTGTCTTTTAATTTGAACATTTAGTCCATTTACATTCAGATTAATTATTGAAAGATCTGAATTTAGTGACTTTTTAGTCTCTGTGAAATCACTATTCCTGTAGATTGTCTCTGTTCCTTTCTGGTGTTTGTTACTTTTGGGCTCTCTCTTTGCTCAACATCTCCCCTTTAATATTTCTTGAAGGGCTGGTTAATGTTCTCAAATTCCTTTAATTTTTGTTTGTCCTGGAAACTCTTTATCTCTCCTATTCTGAATGACAGTGTTGTTGGACAAAGTATTCTTGGCTGCATATTTTTCCCATCTAGCACATTGATTATATCATGTCAGTCCTTTCTGACCTGTTAGGTCTCTGAGGACAGGTTTGCTGTCAGCCTATGTGTCTATCCTTGTAGGTTGAGGACCTCTTGTCCCAAACTGCATTCACAACTTTCTCCTTATCTTGGAAATTTGCAGGCTTAACTATGTTATGTTTTTATTAATTTTGAGCCATGGGTCTCAATTCCTCCTGGAGTTGAATGCCTGCTTCTTTCCCCAAATTATTGAATTTTTCAGCTATGATTTATTCAAATAAACCTACTGCCACCCCTACCCTCTTTTTCCGGGATCCTAGTATTCTAATATTATTTCACTTTATGGTATCCCTGATCTCTCAAATTCTCCCTTTATGATCAAGTAGTTATTTTTTTCTCTTTTTATCAGCTTCCTTATTCTCTATGATTTTGTCTTCTGTATCACTGACTCTCTTCTGCCTCATTTACCCTAGCTGTTAGAGCCTCTATTTTTTACTGCTTTCATTAATAGCAGTTTTTAATTTCAGTCTGATTAGATTTTAGTTCTTTTATTTCTTCAGTAAGCTTTCTCTACTGTCACCTATGCTTTTTTCAGGCCCAGCTAGTATCTTTATAATCCTTGTTTTGAATTCTAGTTCTGACATTTTATATCCATGTTAATTAAATCATTGGCAATGAATCCTGCCTCCTGTTCTTTTTTTTTTTTTGTGGTGAGTTTCTCTGTGTCATCATTATGTCCAGAAAAGAAAAGATGAAAGAGAGGGAAAGGACAAAAATAGCAACAACAACAGAAAAATATAAACAAATCAAAAGAAAACAGAAAAAAAAAAAAACAAATTAAAAAAATCAAAGAAGAAGTAAAATAGATAAAACAATAAACTATATTCTGGGTGTATTTTGGTCTATTTGCTTAAAGAAACTATATCCCAAAATAGGAAAGAAATAAAAACATATATTTACAAAAATATAATAAAATAAAAGACCATCAAAACTAAATATATATATGTATATATATAAACATATATATAAAGAAGTTGAAAAATAATTAAAGAAAAGAATTGATAAAGTATGAAAATAGCTGAGAAAAAAAAACTCAGAGACCAGAGAATAAAACAAACCAACCTCAAATGCTATATACTGTTTTCCCCAAGCACTAATGTTTTGTCATTCAATATAATCAGTAAACTTGGTGCTAGCCAGTTGTTCCTTATAGTCTTCTGGAGGAGGGGCCTGTTGCACTGATTCTCAGGTGTCCTTACTGCAGTGGAAATGACCCTTCCTTGCCAAGGGGTTGGGCTCAGGATTGCACTACATGGCACTCTTTTGCTCCCTGAAGGCTTTCAGCACCATCAGGGGGGTGAAAATGGTTGTGTCCCAATCTCTAGCCCCAGGGCTGAAAGTTCATGATCCCCACTCTTTAGTGACCCCTCACAGCAAAGCATTCTATCACTTTTACCTCCCTGGTTTCCTTCCAAATGCCGTGTTCACCCAGCCTGTGACCAAGTGTTTTTATCTCAGGCATGTGACCCACGTTCCAGTCTCCAAACATGAGAGACACTTGTGGCCTGGACCTGTGCCATTCCTTCCAGGGAAGGGAAGTGAGCCTTATCATGCCTCTGCCTTTTGCCGGCCCTGGCCCAGAGAGGGCCCATGTGACCACGCTGCAGTCCACAGCAAGATCTAGCAGAAAGCTGGTACCTAGATTCACTGTTTTCAGCCAGCTTCCCCACTCCAATGCCTGGGAACTCTATGGCACTCAGGCACCAGAATTCTTTTGTGACCTGGGAGATCAGAGATTGTGCTGTCCCACCTGGGATTCTGCCCTGCTCTGCCACCTGAGCACGTTAAGCTAAGGACATTCTTAGTCATTGTAGCAGACTTCTAAAATTTATGATTTGGGGACCTGATGCTCATAATACTTTGCAGTAGCCTCCTTAAGTAGGTTCCTTCCCAAGTGGTATCCTCTGATATATCACCCTGTATTCACATCTCTGCACCACCTACTTTGCAAAAACTGTTTGCTTTCCTATTTGTAGAATTGCAGCAATTCTTTTCTCAGATCTGTGATTGATTTTGCAGGTGTTCAGAATGAGTTGATAATAATCTAGCAGAATTCCAGGCACCATAAAATTAGGGTACCCTACTCCTTAACCATCTTAAATCCTCCCTATTTGGGGTATTTTAATAAAATATACAAACATTCAATGATAGGCTGATTAATTACTATTCTATCAATAAAATCGATTCTTCTATGGGGCTTAGAAATAAATAATGACCAATTGCCTTGAAGAATCACCAAGAGGAGACCCATTTAAAGCATAATAAGATGTTCAATAATATTTAGCAATATATTCAGTCTCACATTTCTAGACTTAGCATAAATTACCCAGTATTTCCATTTATTTGAACTCAATTAAATGTACCACACCTACACATATTGGAAAATTATACTATGAATCACTCACCTTGAGGCTTTGACTCAGCATGATATGTGTTGTCTTTTATTTTTGGACCACAGTGTTGTAAAGGAATGAACACTTGTGTATATTTTCTTCATGGGTCTGTTGTAAAGATAATTGAGTTAGAGAATAGCTTAAACTTTTGGCCTAAAGGGCAATACAAATTGAACTAGGAAAATTAACACAAACTCACCTGTTCAGTATGCAGTATCTATTAAAAGGAAGGACTTGGGCACCTGGCTGGCTCTGTGGTTGAGCGTCTGCCTTTGGCTCAGGTCATTATCCAAGGATCCTGAGATCAAGTCCTGCTTAAAGCTCCCTGCATGAAACCTGGATTTGAATGCCAACCTCAATACTTATTAGCAGTGTGGCATTTTCTATGTTGTTTACACTTTCCTAGTTTTACTTCCCTCTCTAAAAATGGGCAAAAAAACTGCCGCCTCACTCAAAGTTGTGAGGATGAAATTTTTTGGCTATGTTTTAATACACTTAATTCTAATAAATGGCATTTTAATAAACACTCAATATATAACTAATTACATAATAATGTGATTAGGGAGGGTTCTCCAGAAAAACAGAACCAGCACATTGCATGTATCTATACAAAAATGTTATTATAAGGAATGGGCTCATACACTTATGGACGCTGGCAAGTACAAAGATCTGCAGGGTGTGTCTGCAAACTAGAGACCCAAAAAAGGCTATTCTTTTATTCAAGTCCAGGAATATGCAAACAAACAAACAAAGCTGATGTCTTAGTCTGAAAGCTGTCAGAGATGAAGAATTATTCTTCTCTTTTTAAAGTTTTATTGAAGCATAACTAATATAAAACATTGTGCCTATAATTAACAACTTACTATGTACACTTAAAATTTTTTTATGAGTGTGGCTCTGATATTAAGTATTCTAACCACCCTCCATCCAATATACACACACAAAGGGGCTGTCAGGAGGGATTCTTCTTATTCACTGGGGGTCAAGCTTTTTGTTCTATCAAACCCTTAACTTATTGGATGAGGCTCACCCATAATAGGGAGAGCAATCTGCTTTACTCTAATGATTCAAATGTTAATCTCAACCAAAAAAATCCTAACAAAAACACCCAGAATAATATTTAACCAAATATCTGGGGATCCTGAGGTCCAGTCAAGTTGAGATAAAAAATTAACCTTTACAGATGAATGTTAGTAAAATCTTATACTCTGCATATAAGATTCGATAATATTTATTAAAACCCCAAACAGCTTTCATAATTCTTGTGTTTCTATGTCATATCAAACAACAGATTTGAGTGAGGATCTTGTGTGTAAGATTTTATTTTAGAATTATTTGCTTTGTTTTTTTAACAAAGAGCCCAGTTGTTTGATTAAATTCATTGGTCACTATTATTTATATTCCCCACATGAATGAGAACATATAATGTTTGCCCTTCTCCAACTGACTTACTTCACTCAGCATAATACCCTCCAGTTCCATCCATGTTGAAGCAAATGTGGGTATTTGTCATTTCTAATAGCTGAGTCAGTTCTTTCTCCTATTTTTCATATATTTTTTATTGGAGTTCGATTTGCAAAATATAGTATAACACCCAGCGCTCATCCCATCAAGTGCCCCCCTCAATGCCTGTCACCCATCAACCCATCCCACTGCCCACCTCCCCTGTCTCTATCACTTGAACGTTTCCAAGAGTTGGGAGTACGCTCATGCTTTGTCTCAATCTCTGACATTACCCATTCATTTAATCTCCTTTCCCTTATAACCACTTACACTATATTTTTATATTACCCACATGAATGAAACCATATAATGTTTGTCCTTCTCCAATTGACTTACATCACTCAGCATAATACCCTCCAATTCTATCCACGTTGAAAAAATATTCGTCTTTTCTAATGGCTGAGTAATATTCCATTGTATATATAGACCACATATTATTCATCCATTCATCTTTCGATGACACTGAGGTTCCTTCCACGGTTTGGCTATTGTGGAATTACTGCTATAAACATTAGGGTGCAGGTGTCTCAATCTTTCATTGCATCTGTATCTTTGGGGTAAATCCCCAGCAGTGCAATTGCTGGCTCGTAGGATAGCTCTATTTTTAAATCTTTGAGGCACCGCCACACAGTTTTTCAGAGTGGCTATAAACAGTTCACATTCCCACCAACAGTGCAAGAAGGTGCCCCTTTATTCACACACTCTCCAACATTTATTGTTTCCCATCTTCTTAATTTTCACCATTCTAACTGGTGTGAGGTGGTAACTCACTGTGCTTTGATTTTTATTTCCCTAATGGCTAGTGATGCTGAGCATTTTCTCATGTGCTTGTTGGCCATGTCTATGTCTTCCTCTATGAAATTCCTGTTCATGCATTTTGCCCATTTCATGATTGGATTCTTTGTTTCTTTGTTGTTGAGTTTAATAAGTTCTTTATAGATCTTGGATACTAGCCCTTCATCTAATATGTCATTTGCAAATATCTTCTCCCATTCTCTAGACTGTCTTTCAGTTTTGTGGACAGTTTCATTTGCTATGCAGAAGCTTTTTATCTTGATTACGTCCAAATAATTCATTTTTGCTTTTGTTTCCCTTGCCTTCATAGATGTATCTTGCAAGAAGTTGCTGTGGCCAAGTTCAAAAAGGGTGTTGCTTGTGTTCTCCTTTAGGATTTTGATAAATTCTTATCTCACATTTAGATCTTTCATCCATTTTGAGTTTATCTTTGTGTATAGTGTAAGAGAATAGTCCAGTTTCATTGTTCTACAAATGGCTGTCCAAATTTCCCAGCATCATTTATTGAAGAGACTGTCCTTTTTCCAGTAGATCCTGCTTTGTGGAATATTAATTGAACATAAAGTTAAGGGCCCATTTCTGGGTTCTCTATTCTGTTCCATTGATCTATGTGTCTGTTTTTGTGCCAACCACACTGTCTTGATGATCACAGTTTTATAGTACAACTTGAAATCCAGCATTGTGATGCTCCCAAATCTAGTTTTCTTTTTCAATATTCCCCTGGCTATTCGGGGTCTTTTCTGATTCCACACAAATCTTAAGATTCTTTGTTCCAATTCTCTGAAGAAAGTCCATGGTATTTTGATAGGAACTGCATTAAATGTGTAAATTGCCCTGGATAGTATTCACATTTACACAATATTAATTCTTCCAATCCATGAGCATGGAATATTTTTCCATCTCTTTGTGTCTTCCTCCATTTCTTTCAGAAGGGTTCTGTACTTTTTAGGGTAGAGATCCTTTACCACTTTGGTTAGGCTTATTCTTAGGTATCTTATGCTTTTGGGTGCAATGGTAAATGGGATTGACTTGTTAATTTCTCTTTCTTCAGTCTCATAATTATTCTATAGAAATGACACTGTTTTCTGGGCATTGATTTTGTATCCTGCCACACCGCTGAATTGCTGTATGAATTCTAGCAATCTTGGAGTGGAGACTTTTTGGTTTTGTATGTACAGTATCATGTCATCAGCAAAGAGGGAGACTTTGACTTTTTCTTTGCCAATTTAAATGCCTTTTTTCTTTTCATTGGTTACTGAGGATAGGACTTCTAGTATGTTGAATAGCAGTGGTGAGAGTGGACAACCCTGTCGTGTTCCTGGTTCTTAGGGGAAAGGATCTCTGTTTTTAGCCCATGAGAATGATATTTACTGTGGGCTTTTTGTAGATGGCTTTGAAGATGCTGAGGAATGTTCCCTGTATCCCTATACTCTGAAGAGATTTGATCAGGAATGGATGCTGTATTTTATCGAATGCTGTCTCTGCATCTATTGAGAGGATCATATGGTTCTTGTTTTTTCTCTTGTTGATATAAACTATCACGTTGATTGTTTTATGAGTGTTGAACCAGCCTTGCATCCCGGGGATAAATCCCACTTGGTCTTGGTGAATAATCTTCTTAAGGTACTGTTGGATCCTATTGGCTAGTATCTTGTTGAGAATTTTTGCATCTGTGTTCATCAGGGATTTTGGTCTATAATTCTCCTTTCTGGTCTATAATTCTCCTTTCTTAGTCTAGTTTTGGAACTAAGGTGATGCTGGCCTCATAAAATGAGTTTGAAAGTATTCCATCTCTTGCTCTCTTTTCGAACAGCTTTAGTAGAATAAATATTGTGTCTTATTTAAACGTTTGATAGAATTTCCCTGGGAAGTCATCTGGCCCTGGATTTTTCTGTCTTGAGATGTTTTTGACGACTGCTTCAATTTCCTCCCTGGTTATTTGCCTGTTCAGGTTTTCTATTTTCTTCCTGTACTAGTTTTGGTAATTTGTGATTTTCCAGAAATGCATCAATTTCTTCTAGATTGCCTAAATTCTTGGCCTATAGCGGCTCATAATAGGTTTTTAAAATCGTTTATATTCCTTGGTATTGGTTGTGTTCTCTCCTCTTTATGGTTTTATTAATTTGAGTCTTTTTTCTTTTTAATAAGGCTGGCAAATGGTTTATCTATCATTAATTCTTTCAAAGAAAGAACTCCGTTTTGTTGATCTGTTCTACAGTTCTTCTGATATCTATTTCAATGAGTTCTGCTCGAAACTTTATTACCTCTCTTCTGATTGGTATAGGTTTTATTTGCGGCTCTTTCTCCAGTTCCTTGAGGTGCAAGGTTAGATTGTATATTTGAGTTTTTTACAATTTTTTGACGGATACTTGTATTGTGATGTATTTTCCTCTTAAGACTGCTTTTGCTGTTTCCCAAAGATTTGAATGGCTGTATAGTGCTTTTCATTAGTTTCCATGAATCTTTTTAATTCTTCTCTAATTTCCAGGTTTATCCTTTCATCTTTTAGCAGGATGCTTTTTAACCTCCACATGATTGAGTTTCTTCCAAATTTCTTCTTGTGGTTGAGTCCTAGTTTCAAAGCATTATGGTCTGAAAATATGCAGGGGAGAATCCCAGTCTTTTGGTTTCAGTTGAGACCTGATTTGTGACCCAGTATGTGGTCTATTCTGGAGAAATTTCCATGTGCACGTGAGAAGAAAATGTATTCATTTGTGTTTACATGCAAAGTACTGTAAGTATCTGTGAAATCCATCTGGTCCAGTGTATCATTTAGTGCTCTTGTTTCTTTGCTGATGTTGTGTTTAGAATATATGTCATTTGCAGAAATTGTCATGTTGAAGTCTCCCAGTACTAGTGTATTATTATCTAAGTATGTCTT